>NW_025766337.1:890000-1302500 GCF_003918875.1 Haliotis rubra | reverse complement strand
TCAGCCCATTTCTACTGGCTGGACTGGGACCATAGTCACAGTCTTCCATCCATCTACTGCACGTTGCTATCAAAATCCTGGGTGTTTGCACCAAAATGGCTACCTCTACTCATTCTTTTAATTGTAACAACCCAACTCTACCATCCATCCACCAGAACTGTCAACCTCTGTTTTTACACCACAAAATCTACCCTGGGCTACATCAGCAATTGTAACCACCCAACTCTAGCCAGTTCATCCATCTCCACCAGAACTATCAACCTCTAGCACCAAAATCTACCACTCAGCAATTGTAACAACCCAACTCTACCATCCATCCACCAGAACTATCAACCTCTAGCACCAACATCTACCACTCAGCAATTGTAACCACCCAAGTCTACCATTCATCCACCAGAACTATCAACCTTTATCACCAAAATCTAACACTCAGCAATTGTAACCACCCAAGTCTACCATTCATCTACCATAACTATCAATCCCT
Source organism: Haliotis rubra (assembly GCF_003918875.1). Classification (NCBI taxonomy): domain Eukaryota; kingdom Metazoa; phylum Mollusca; class Gastropoda; order Lepetellida; family Haliotidae; genus Haliotis; species Haliotis rubra. Next base: position 1,302,016 of record NW_025766337.1, on the reverse strand, counting down.
ACCACCAAAATCTAACACTCAGCAATTGTAACCACCCAAGTCTACCATTCATCCACCAGAACTATCCAATCATCCACTCAATTGCTTAACCACTATCCTACCATTCATCTACTAAAATATCAATTTCAGCACCAATCTAACACTCAGCAATTGTAACCACCCAACTCGACCATCCATCCACCAGAACTATCATCTACCACCAAACTATCAGCAACTTAACTTAAGCTCTACCATCCATCCCACCAGAACTATCAACCACCAAAATCTAACACTCAGCAATTGTAACCACCCAACTCTACCATTCAATCCACCACTGAAACTATCGTTTGCTCGGTAACGCTGTAACTTTCGATTGCCAACGCCGGTGTCCATATTGCTGGAATATTGCTGAAAGAGGCTTACTCACTCACTCTATCATTCAACCAATTGTAACCACCCAACTCTACCATTCATCCACTATAACCATCCAACTCTACCATTCATCCACCATAACCATCCAACTCTACCATTCATCCACCATAATCACCCAACTCTACCATTCATCCACCATAACCATCCAACTCTATCATTCATCCACACCAACTCTAATTCCACCAACTCTCTACCATTCATCCACCATAACTATCCAACTTCTACCATTCATCCAACCATAACCACCCAACTCTACCATTCATCCACACTATAACCCACCATTCCAACTCTCTACCATTCATCCACCATAAACTCCAAACTCTACCATTCATCCACCACAACCACCCAACTCTACCATTCATCCACCATAACCACCCCAACTCTACCATTCATCCACCACAACCATCCAACTCTACCATTTCATCCACCATAACCATCCAACTCTACCATTCATCCCACCATAAAGCCACCCAACTCTACCATTCATCCACCATAGTTCATCCACCATCAAACTCTACCATTCATCCACCTATAACCACTAACCAACTCTACCATTCATCCACCATAACCACCTCCAACTCTTCCATTCATTCATCCACCACAACCATCCAACTCTACCATTCATCCACCACAACCAGCCAACTCTACCATTCATCCACCATAACCATCCAACTCTACCATTCATCCACCATCCACCCAGCTCTACCATTCATCCACCACAACCATCCAACTCTACCATTCATCCACCATAACCATCCAACTCTACCATTCATCCACCATAACCATCCAACTCTACCATTCATCCACCATAACCATCCAACTCTACCATTCATCCACCACAACCATCCAACTCTACCATTCATCCACCATAACCATCCAACTCTACCATTCATCCCTATAACCACCACTCTACCATCCAACTCTACCATTCATCCACCATAACCATCCAACTCTACCATTCATCCACCATAACCATCCAACTCTACCATTCAACCACCATCAACTCTGCCACTCATCCAACTCTACCATTCAACCACCATAACCATCCAACTCTACCATTCAACCACCATAACCATCCAACTCTCTACCATTCATCCACCACAACCATCCAACTCTACCATTCATCCACCATAACCATCCAACTCTACCATTCAACCACCACAACCATCCAACTCTACCATTCAACCACCATAACCATCCAACTCTACCATTCAACCACCACAACCATCCAACTCTACCATTCAACCACCACAACCATCCAACTCTACCATTCAACCACCACAACCAGCCAACTCTACCATTCATCCACCATAACCATCAAACTCTAAAGCCACAGTAAAAGTTATCATGTTACTACTATTTATGAAATATTAGTTCTTGACTCGTAATGGTTCCATTAGTTTACTTAAATCTGAAGGGAAGGGTATGCCCTCAGTTAATTCATGCAATTGATCACATTTTGCCTGAGCCAATCTGTGTTTGATAATTTCGATGTAGTCCCATCGTAGCATAGGGACTAGCTAAGAAAGATGCTTGGTTATCAGCCTAGACATAAGAAATATCTACAAACGGCATGCTTCGTCACAAGGTTTGATAGTGTTTCTCCAAACCCTGTTGAAAACAGGTAATTTAGCTTGAAATACTCAAAGATGTTGCATATCTGACCTTTCTAAAAAAAATACAATTTTAAAAAGACAACATTTTCATAAGTATAGTTAACTCCGGACAGTATTTCATGTTTGCAATAGGTTATATAACGTCGACCAGTCTGATCTTGTTCTGTCAAACCTTGGCTGGTTTCCATATGCCCTGCATCAGGCTTCTCTAGTGCCTGTATCTGAAACAATAAATGTTGAAGTTGTCTTGGTGGTGTTATATCAGAATATCCTACCATTGTTCAAACTTTATGCGTGTCATTACCTGCCTCCCCGACCACACTTTACACATAATATGTGCACTCGGTATCATCGCGTAACCTACTTTCTGTTGTCATTGATGTTAGATATATATTCATAGACAAGTACACAGCATAGTCCAGGCCTCAGCAGAGCAGGGATAGCTTCACATGTCTACCATACAACTTACTGACAGGTAACCTAAGGCTTTGAATGTTGTAGCACTGATCAAACAACCCTAGAGTTGTATGAACATATCTACAAAGCCCTGTATAAATTTTATTGATACCTTCAGTGCACAAAGGAATATTGCTTTTGATTAGCTCAGTATACTCACTTCACAATTTCAGTATTTAAGTATACTTTACAACTTCAGAGTGTAACGGGATATTTTCCTGATGCCTTCAGTGTATAACGGAATATTTACCTGATGCCTTCAGTGTATAACGGAATATTTACCTGATGCCTTCAGTGTATAACGGAATATTTACCTGATGCCTTCAGTGTATAACGGAATATTTACATGATGCCTTCAGTGTATAACGGAATATTTACCTGATGCCTTCAGTGTATAACGGAATATTTACCTGATGCCTTCAGTGTATAACGGAATATTTACATGATGCCTTCAGTGTATAACGGAATATTTACCTGATGCTTTCAGTGTATAACGGAATATTTACCTGATGCCTTCAGTGTATAACGGAATATTTACATGATGCCTTCAGTGTATAACGGAATATTTACATGATGCCTTCAGTGTATAACGGAATATTTACATGATGCCTTCAGTGTATAACGGAATATTTACATGATGCCTTCCTCGAGTGTATAACGGAATATTTACATGATGCCTTCAGTGTATAACGGAATATTTACATGATGCCTTCAGTGTATAACGGAATATTTACATGATGCCTTCAGTGTATAACGGAATATTTACATGATGCCTTCAGTGTATAACGGAATATTTACCTGATGCCTTCAGTGTATAACGGAATATTTACCTGATGCCTTCAGTGTATAACGGAATATTTACCTGATGCTTTCAGTGTATAACGGAATATTTACCTGAGAAGTGAAGCGTATAAAGGATTAGTTTGCTAATATTTGTTTACACGAAGAAAAATAAATGAATAAGAACAGATGAATATTTACCCGATATTTCAGAGCATTTACCTTTCTCTCTGCTGCTTCCCTTGCCATCTTTTCTTCTGGAAACAGAATAACTGTTTTACAACAAGTAACTATATGTCAAAGTAAATGAGCTCTTAACGAATAGCTCAATATTACTTCATATTCGTGGAAGTATTCTGTAAGGATAAACTGTTTATAATGTTACACATTCGGCAGTTTTCCTGTGGCCTGTCAAGAGTCATATCTGTGTCAGGAAAACCCAGAAAACAGCTGAAGGCAAAGCGCCTATGGTTGACGATCAAGAAGGTAATGCATGTTTTAGACGCAGTTTGCTTTTATGAATTGCTTTACTTTTTATGTATGAATCACACCTTTCAGCTGGTCTTGCACTTTCTTCAACGTGTTATCATAGTGTTTCGCCATCTATAACGAAACGCATTGCATAAATATAAATGCTTTGTTGCTTTTAATACGTAACTACACGCATGCGTATTACTTAGTGCATAAAATCAAACAACACGCACACACGTACGCACACACACACACACACACACACACACACTGCAATGATGTATTATCTAACTTGTCTCAACTGCCCAGGTTATCCACAAGCTATAACATTTGATCAGCAATCAGTATAATTATCCTTATATTCGCCTACGCAGCAGTCTTAATCATGAGAACATCTGTTGACAATCACACTAATGTGAGGACTGTAACAGTTTACAGGACTTACTTGTGTTTGGTGTACTTGTAGCTCTCTCACTGTATCTGGAGATAATATAAAGTTATTTCAAAACGCATACTCACATTTGTTATTCATATTTACACATAGTTTGACCGTGTTATAGAGCCTGTGTTGGAGAGTACTTCGTATGGAATCCTTGGAGGGACATTGTCGCGTTGTCGCCATCTCAAAAACATGCAAAACGAGGACAAAATTAACCATAGCGCGCCACGCGACAATGCGACAACGCGACATTTCGGCCATTTGTCGCGGTGTCGCGATGTCGCCCTTTTCGATTACCGGTGCGCATGTGTAGAAAGTCAATTAGTCTACGAATGTACTGAAAAAGTTATACTGTCTCTATTTAAGACTTCAGTGGTCTTTTGTTACCTCTAGTGGTTTAAAAATGAAGTAGTACTCGTAATGGCAAATTGGGTCTGCAAATCTTTCATTGTATCCTTAAAAATTATTTCATATGTTGTAAATGTATTTAGCCAGTCAAGGTGTTTTAGCAGCAAGACAAATTATAAGCGCTTCTATTCATTGTAATGACGGCACACGGTGGCCCTGTCATTTTTGGTGGGGCGGTGGGGTAGCTGTGCAGGGTTGCGTCTCTTAGTCGAACCAGAAAACTATGATCATAGGTTCGAATCCCAGTACCATACACATTCATCACTTAGGACATTTCACCAAAATCAAGCTGACAGGCTGTGAAAAACTTAAATATTGTTAAAATTCAGGCCACATCGGAATAAACATCAGGTGAAGTCCTCGAATGGGTGACTATGGGAGTTTCTTGGGACAGTCCTGTCCTATGCTGATGAATTTGTATTTTCTGTGCCTCTGTTGTTTTAGCCAGCAGTGGATAGATACCAGGTAGAATGAGATGGTAATATAGCTTAACCCTCTAGCACCTCAAACACAGCTTAGGTCGCAATCTCCCATTGGGAACTGAGAATTGTCGGTGTAATAAAGGCTTTGAACGTGATATTCTGCTTGAAAAAACGACATACAATTGGACTGTTGTAATTATGATATAAAGAACGATGAATTCGCTTGCAGAGTGGCGTAACATAGGAGTGCCAGAAACCTATACTCACTCACTCACTCACTCACTCACTCACTCACTCACTCACTCACTCACTCACTCACTCACTCAAGGCTTAGGGAGCTTGGTAAATTAGCAAGGTATTTATTTCATCACAATAATGTGTTGTTAAGTTTGTTTTTCAATTCTATTTGAACCCTGTATAATTAATCCTGCACATGCCATGAATCACAATACATCGAGATACCATACCCAGCGATACACATGTACCTGTATCGTTTCAAACATAATAATTTTCATCAAAATGGCCAGTTTGAATACATCCATTCCATTAACCAACCACCCTTAATCCACAGACTTCATGCTTGTGACACTTTTTAAATTCAGCAGTAACTAATACGACGCGACAATGCGACATTTTGATGAAATGTCGCGTACGTTGTCTCAGTGTCGTGTGTCGCTCTTTGTTAAAATATTGTGTATACTATGTATAATACCGTATTGACTACAAAATGCCACACGCGACACTGCGTCAAGACGAGGGTCAGTACAGTGTTGTGGAGTGAATACCACGATACCACTTCAGAAAACAGAACGAACGCAATATTGCCCAAGGGAAATGAATTTGAAACAACCAATCGTGTGAAGTTAAGAAATATATCATCATGCCCAACGTCCTTTAAGTTATTTTAGCCTAGTGGAAGCAATTCTATCATTTCTTTCACAGAACCTCCATCGAAACTCCCACATGCAGGAATAACAATTGTCGATGAGATCCGAAAGCTGGCTTCATACGAGCAAAATGTTTTTGTATTCCTATCTAGTTCCTCTGTTAACTCATTCATTGACAAGGCTTGCATCTGGTCAAACGGTTGTATCCCATAACCCCTACATGCCACTACCCCCACAGCCCAGTACCCCTACAATTAGTTAAAACAACAGACGGCATTTACGTGTCTGGCAAAATGAACTGACCCAAAGACTGACTGACTGACTGAGTTTAGTTTTACGCCGCTTTTAGCAATATTCCAGCAATATCACGGCGGGGGACACCAGAAATGGGCTTAACAAATTGTGCCCATGTGGGGAAACTAACCCGGGGCCTTCGGCGTGACGAGCCAACGCTTTAACCACTAGGCTACCCCACCGCCCCTGACCCAAAGAGAGATTAGTGCATAGAGTATACAGATGAGATCAAGGGAGGGATTAAACTGTTCTTTAGTGTTTTGTGTCAAGGAATTTTGGGATTAGCTAAAAGTTGTTTTAGTTTCATGATGAAAGATAAACCTCTAGTGAGTAGAACAATTTTACAAATTGGATAATGTGTAGGTTGTTAAATGTTGAAATTAAGTTGTTTAAGTGCCATGATAAAAGATACACAGTATTATTGAGAAGTGGAGGGAAATGAGAAGGTGAGACGAGAAAGTAAATTGAGATAGTTCGGTATAGTATATAGCTGTTGACAACAAACTAACAAGGCATCAACATGGCTGGTCTGCGTAATGTTGAGTTTGTTATGTCACGGAGAGGTAGCCCCCAAGTCCTATTTGACGGTTATCTTCACACTGAGAATGTCGAGAGACAGTCTTGTGTACACTGGAAGTGTGTTCAGTCAACATGCAGAGGAAGAGTCACAACTGTTGGCAATGTTGTAAGGAATACGACAGAACATAATCACCCACCAGAGGATAGTCAGAAGGTCCGGTTTGTCAGCAGCCTGAGGAAGAGAGCCAGGGAGGAGTCAACACAGATGCGCACCATCTACAACGACGAGCTCACCAACCTGACCAATGATGAGACACGCACGATGCCATCCTTTCCATCCATGTGCAGCGCCCTGTACCGCCACCGCCAGAAGACGATTCCTGTTTTACCACAGACGAGATCAGAAGTCGACCTTCAAGATCCCTGGACGCAGACAGCAGATGGTCGACCATTCCTCCTGTTTGCTGACGGCGATGATGACAAGATCCTGGCATTTGGCACCCAACAGAGCATTCAGGCCTTGCAGTCAGCCGAGAACATCTACATGGATGGAACATTCACTGCCTGCCCTGCACTATGGAATCAAGTCTACATCATACATGCCAGACGTGGGACCACCACATATCCCCTCATCTTCGCCTTACTTCCCGACCGCCAGACGACGACCTACTCCAGACTCTTCCAGAATTTCCAACTGCTGTCGTGAAGGGTTGTTTCTTCCATTTCTGTCAAGCCATTTGGAGGAAGGTTCAGGATCTTGGACTGGCTGTTGCCTACAAAGAAAACCCCGAAGTAACCAAGTGGATCAGGAGACCAGCTGGGCTACCTCTACTCCCTCAAGACACGGTCCAGGAGACGTGGGTAGAAGCCATGGACGACACTCCAGACTTCCCAAGAGCAATCGACTTCAACGATTACATCGTGACAACCTGGGTCGACGACACAGCCACATTTCTACTTCCCCTGTGGAACCACAACCTGACAACTGTGCCGAGGACAAACAACAATCTAGAAGGTTTTCACAACCGACTGAACCGTGAAATTCCACACAGGCATCCGAACATATACAGATTTGTAGAAGTCATTAGGAGAATTGAACATGCCGAGAGGGTGAAGATTTCACAAATAGACTTTGGTGCTGCGACAAGAAGCAGAAAGCAAGTCTTCAGGGAGATTGACAATCGCCTGTGCAGCTTGAGTTTGGACAGAAATCACCTCTTCAGTTCTTGGACGCCGTCGGCTATCTGCTTAAGCTGGGATAGATTGAAACACTGAATGTTCACAGACTGAAACACTTGACACAAATAATGTTAACAATTAATTGTTAATGTCCATCAAAGAATCATGATGACGAATTATTGTTAGTTCTTATTAAAATCTTGATGATGACAAATAATGATCACTTTTCATTAAAATCATTCTCTCAACCTTTTAGTTGTGTGTGGTTATGTCTCTTGAGTGGATTAGTCCATTGTGTGGAGTAGGTAACAGGCAGTGGATTAACAGTGCAACAGACCGTAAACTATGTTGTTATAAGCTGTAGGGGTAGTGGCATGTAGGGGTAATGGGGGGTTACCGGTCAAACACACACACACACACACACACACACACCTTTCATATCACATTTAAACTTTTTCTTAAGGGGACTGAAAACTTCTATGTGAAATTTTGGGTTTGAAGATAACAATTTTTAAGGTAAGATATTAGAATTTGTATTTTAATTTACTGGACGGGTGACTGATAGTGTTGAAAGAATTTGTCCGAAAATCACAATAATAACAAACTGAAGTGTTCTTTTAGTCGACCTGTGTTGAATTTAGAAGTACCTTAAGAAAATTAAGCAAAACTTATAATTAGGAACTTCAATTATTTAGAAATGATAACATGAACTAACTAGAAACCGTACAGTGATTTGTTTTGAAAGCGCTATCAACCAAATGTATTAGCGGCTATCAACTTGTACGGTGATGATGCATAGGTGGGTAACGTTTAACTCTCGTGTGAAGAAACGAATACTCTATGTTAGGAATATTATACTCCATTTGAAAGCTTATTCATCACATATTTCATATGTTGTCAAATTGTACCAAGAAACTGCGGCATATTGTGGCTTTACTTCTAATGTTTTCTGCGAAGGAGCAAAATCGGCGATGGACTTTTGATATTTGAAAGAATTTAGAGGGTCATTATTCAAATTAGCAGTGAATTGTAGTTTGCAAGAGTAAGGAGAAGTGTTTTGCTCATTTTACTTGAACTATACTTACAGTAACCACAAACCAGAAAAAAAGGAGCTCGTGACAACGTTTCTATCAACCAAAGCACGAACTTACAGCGCACTATATCCGGTTTGCACTGTATGAGATCATACACTGTGGTCATATTACCATCTCATTCTACCTGGTATCCATCCACTGCTGGCTGAACAGAGGCACATATAAGACAAATTCATCAGCATAGGACAGGACTGTCCCAAGAAACTCCCATAGTCACCCATTCGAGGACTTCACCTCATGTGGCCTGAATATTAACAATATTTAAGTTTTTCACAGCCTGTCAGCTTGATATTGGTGAAATGTGCAAAGTGATGAATGTGTATGGTGCTGGGATTCGAACCTATGATCATAGTTTTCTGGTTCGACTAAGAGACGCAACCCTACACAGCGAATTGGTAGAAACGCATTGAATGACAGGGCCACCTTGTGCCATCATTACAATGAATAGAAGCGCTAATAATTTGTCTTGCTGCTAAAACACACTTGTTTGGTTAAATACATTTACAACATATGAAATAATTATCAAAGCAACAGTGAAAGATTTGCATTTAGTTCAAGAAAAGCAGCCCCCACGAGTACTACTTCATTTTTAAAACCACTAGAGGTAACAAAAGACCAGTAAAGGCTAAAATAGAGTATAACATTTTCTGCGCATGCGTACACTAATTGACTTTCTACACAAGCGCACCGGTAATCGAAAAGGGCGACAACGCGACAATGCGACATATTCAAAATGTCGCGTTGTTGTGCATTTTTAGGCTTTTTCTTACACTTCTAAGATGGGGCGACAATGCACAACGCGACATATTTTGACCTTGAAAATAGTCGCTATTTGGCATTGTGCGCTTTAGAAAAGTATTATTAAAAACGCGACATAATGCGACATCGCGACAATGCAACAATGCGACAATGCGACAATACGACAAATGGCCGAAATGTCGCGTTGTCGCACTGTCGCGCTTTGGTTAATTTTAACTCATTTTGCTTGTTTTTTCAGAGGGCGACAACGCGACAATGTCTCTTCCAGGATTCTATAATTTCGTTCTATAACACCGTGTCAATTTAAGGATATAGATTTGCCTGAAGTGATGCGGTTTTAGTGGGATTACTACTTTGGTGAAGCTCATGAAAACCATGTTTATAAACCAAACAGGTCTGTGTAACAATGGTAGACCACACCACCCTTTACACGTTCTGTCACATGCATCATGACAAACTGAGTTGTGTTTGGGGGCATGGTTTCTTTGGAATGTTCTTGACACACTTACTTTTATTACCATGTCCCACGTAACTCACATAGCCTCTATATCATCATACATACCTTGCAGAAGTCGGCCTTGTCTGGATTGTTTCAATTGTTCAGCTTTCATAGTCTCCAGCTGTGAGCAGAAACGTCATCCACATTTATACGTAATGACCATTCTCGATGTTTTGAAGACATGCGTATAAATAGTATATACACGTACACCTTTTTATGTTATCGAAACCGTGTCAGAACGAAATACAATTCACATATTATTTAGAATATGTGCATATTAAGGACGTGTGATAACTATAAGAAGCGTATTTTGAAGTTAGCAGAACAATTTGAAGGGGATATGTACCCACTGTTAGCACGATGCAAACATACGTGCATGAATGAGACTATATATGAAGTGTTGGCGAACTGTAGATGAACTGTACTGATAGAATAAAATGTATGTTGTACAGAGTCAGGAATCAAATTAACGGCATTTTGAAAATTATGATTGGTTCTTACTTCTCTGCTGAAGGTTTCTTCGGCTCTCTTTTTATCTGAAGGTAATCAAAAGTCATTAATATCCTTTCATCACTTTGACGCTATAACTCTTCATAAGTAAGCAATTTTACATCGAGATCTCAAAGCCTGCTATAACAGTATTTGTTTTACAATACAAGCTGTAAATACCATTATTTCCTTTATAATTATTACAAAGTGTCCATATATGTATAGGAACTTGTCAGTGACTCCATACAATACAATCTGTATATACCATTATTTCCTTTATAATTGTTACAAAGTATCCATATATGTATAGGAACTTGTCAGTGACTCCATACAATACAATCTGTATATACCATTATTTCCTTTATAATTGTTACAAAGTATCCATATATGTATAGGAACTTGTCAGTGACTCCATACAATACAATCTGTATATACCATTATTTCCTTTATAATTGTTACAAAGTATCCATATATGTATAGGAACTTGTCAGTGACTCCATATGATTGTGAGTTCTCAATACACGCGAACACTGATCAGAACAATGGCGTCACAGTAATTCAAATATCAAATGTGTCAAACTGTCCTTGCTAAACATCAACTCTCTTTCATTTCAGAAATAAAACCAACCTAATTCTTTTTTCTTGAAGTCCTTTTCTAACTTCCCAATCTGCAGATCAGAAACAAATTGAGTTTGCAATAATGTCAATGGAGAAGACGTTACTTCACATCGACCTGATGTGTGATGAGTCAGTCTCTATATACTATTATTGACTGTGTCAGATCTCAATTCTCTGATGACATACCCACTAGATTCAATTCACAAAACTATATGTCTGTGTAAGAAGTCTAGATGACGGAAAGATGATGAGAACGTGATCGATCTTTGTGGTATGACAAGAGCATTACTGGCATATGACCAGCGTGACGAATGTAAGGCAAGCATGTGACGACTGCAGGAGAAACGTGTGAGGGTTAAATGACAGGAATGTGGAGAGGGTATGACCCGAACATGAGCAGTGTATGCCGTGTTGTGACGTAGCATGGGTGTGCGACTAGAGCATGACAGGAATGTGGAGAGGGTATGACACGAACATGAGAAGCGTATGTCGTGTTGTGACGTAGCATGGGTGTGCGACTAGAGCATGACAGGAATGTGGAGAGGGTATGACCCGAGCATGAGAAGCGTATGCCGTGTTGTGACGTAGCATGGGTGTGTGACCAGAGCATGACAGGAATGTGTAGAAGGTATGACACGAGCATGAGAAGTACCCATGTGGGGAATCGAACCCGAGTCCATGACGAGTGCATGACAAGAGTATTACAGGTGTATGACAAAAGCGTGACATGTATATGACAAAAGCGTGACAAGTACATGACAAGAGAGTATGACAGGTGTATGACCAGAGCGTGACAGGTGTATGACAGGATTTTTGTAGGCGTATGGCAAGAGGGTGACAGGTGTATGACAGGATTGTTGCAGGTGTATGACAAGAGTATGACAGGTGTATCACAAGAGTGTGACAGCTGTATGACAGGAGGTATGACGAGAGTTTCACAGGTGCATCAGAAGAGAGTATGACAGTTGAATGAGAACAGTATGACAGGTGTATGACAAGAGTGTGACAGGTGTATCACGAGAGTCAAAAGGTGTATGACAAAGTGTGACAGGTTTATGACAGGATTGTGGCAGGTGTATGACAAGAGCGTGACAGGTGTATCAGAAGAGAATATGACCGTGTACGACAAGAGTATGACAGGTGTATGACAAGAGTGTGACAGGTGTATCACAAGAGAGTAAAAAGGTGTAGACGATTATGACATGTATGAGAAGAGCGTGGTATGGCAAGAACGTGACAGGTGTATCACATAAGAGTATTGCAGGTGTATGACAAGAGTATTGCAGGTGTATAACAAGAGTGTGATATGTGTGTGACAAGATTATGGCTGCCGTAGGACAATATTGTGACAGATGTATGACAAGAAGGTGTATGTAAGTGACGTGCCGTACACCCATACACACGCACGACCAATGCACACTCGCAATTCCCTTAAGAATGTTATGTCCGTAATTGTATTGTAACATTTTAGAAGCGAGTCAAGGTTTTATCCCCTCATGACTTGTAATTCGACCCTGCATTTTGACAGATTTGGTAATCATGTCCTTTGAAATTGTCCTGGTAAAATCCGGGTTAGAACTGACCTTCAATAACCCATACGTGTCGTAAGAGGCAACTAACGGGATCGGGTGGTCAGGTTCGCGGACTTGGTTGACACATGTCATCGTATCCCAATCCCAATTGCGCAGATCGATGCTCATGTTGTTGATCACCGGATTGTCTGGTCCAGACTCGATGATTGACACACGGCTGCTATATCGCTTGAATATTGCAGAGTGCAGCGTAAAACTAAACTCACTCAATCACTTTCAAATTGTAGCATTATTAAGAAACCTTACCTTAGCATATATATCTGCAACTGTCTCACGTTCACCTGTAAATACAAAGATATGAACTTGGTGACATGTGTATGTAATAGAAGATTTGCAATATGAAATCTAACATGAATGGTTCCTTACATTGTATATTGTACTATACATGTACTGACAAGTAAAGAATATGTGCTCACGTGCTACGTCTGTGCCATATGTGTCTACTTTTTCTGTCAGCCTCTGCAGCTGAAATTAGACAGAAGGAGACATTTTCTGCAAACAAAACTCCAAACCGTAAGTCGAGTTTACTAAAGGCATATTGCTAGCAACAAACAACTGTCATTTGAGAGATAATTTGATACGAAACAAGGTATGATTGTGTTTAAATTAGATCTATCATTTCGTTTAGATGTATCACTTAGTTCATTGCAAGTCTCAGTAAAACAGAATTAGGAGGATTAGTCCACAAGATACCTTTTCCTTCAGCACTGGAACGTCATCCAGTTTGCCTGGAAATACATAGTATAGCTGAGGATGGATTTTCTTGAGTTAATGTTTCAAAATCGTGTGACACAAAGAGCGGAACTAAGAGAGTTACCTGCCCCTGTAGCCGAGAGACAGTGTGTGAAAGAGCACTCTGTTGATTTGAACAACAGGGGCATAGGAACGGTTTCCAGAGGGGATAGGGGTGGGGGTGCGGTGGTTGGAAGTTAATTTATCAAAAGTATTGAAAGCCCCCGCCCCCGTTTATTGAAAGACACACATACACACACACACACACCACCACCACCACCACCACCACCACCACCACACCCCTTGTTCCTACACCCCTGAACAATAACAGGTAAATAAACCGGAACTTTTCTGGTTTGCTATGGTGTGTCGTTACGTACTTTGGGCGTCCATTGGGCTCCTTCTTCTAACACCAGCTACCAGGCAAATCGGCACTTACAACTCATACACGAAGTGAGCCCACACCATGGTTGTATTCTGTCGTCTATGAGCAACAAGTTTGTGTGTCATCTACAGTGATTCTTGCTGCTACTTGTTTTTGATACACAAGCTGTCATTGCACATCAAAAGTGCATAGTGACACATTGCATAACATACATAACATTTGGGCATTACTTTCTAAGAATAAGTCAATTGTCTTCACTTTCAACACGTCTTGTTTCATAATGTGTTGATAAATACCTAAATAACTTTAACATTGATATGTATGGAGCCAAACAGGTATAATTGGTATCAACATTTAAGTTGAAGAAACCAGAAATTAAACGACAGATTGTGCTATGTGTTAAATAGAGAATCTCACCCGAGTGTCTTTTGATATCAAATATATCACCACGAGTTGATAAAGTAACAAATATCCGAGGCTTGCCGAGGATATTTTTACTTTTATCAACGAGTGTTGATATATTTGATATCAGAAGACACGAGGATGGGATTCTATTTATCATCCAAAATCACTCCTCATTAGTTTTCAATGAAACATGTACATCTCTGAACACAGTACTGCGGTTAGATTTGCAGCGCAGCGATGTCATAGCATTGTGACGTCATCAAGGTCATGACGTCATAGCACTGTCAGGGCATTGTGCAAAATCTACTGTCAAAACGATATCTCCTGGGAGATATCGTCTGATCTCACACAAGCGATATCTCCTGTGGAAAACAGTTTTGGATGATAAAGAAACTTTTGGCCCTAACTAAACTTCTACCCTGGTAACAAAAGCACAAACGACGTTGTCAATAAGTCAGGCAAAACCAAAATATGAAAAATAGGGTGATTATGGGCCGGTTTTACCCTTGGCAGTCCTTTCATGCTCTCCTAGCTGCTCTGTGACCAGCTTTATCTGAAAATATTCAAATATATATACGTTTGATATATTTTATACATATTAAATTTGTAAGGTTGGTAATTTATTGTACTAAATGTTTTTATAAGTCACGGACAGTGAATGTGATATTTCACAACTAAAGATGTTGAACAACATATGCCAAGATACTTTTCATTAAGGTTTATAAATACTATTGTCTACTATTTATTACTTACCTCGGCCATGAGGTCCGGTAACACTTTGGTCTCCAGCCCTGCACAAGGTAAGAAGTACGACAAGCTTTAGGTTATACATATCTGCGTGACTGTTTCAGCAGGTTTTCAGGTGTGATGTGGACATACGTTCAACAGAAGGATTTCTCGTTGGTTTGTTTACATTATATACTTGCATGTGGACACAAACGGTTACACTACAGGTATTATGGTACTCACTTTCTATTTCAGATTTGTGAAAATTGATTTTCTCTTTCAGTTCACCAATCTGAAAGTAAAAACGGTTTGCTTAGTAAGCATCAATGGCCATATCATGTGTTGACTACAGAAGATAGCCCTTTGTACCTTAACTCTGCATGCCCACTGTATCTGTCCATTATTAGAAACTTGATATAGCCACTTGTATACTGGCTCTCCCCTGGCGAACATATATGTCATGTAGTTAAAAACATAATATTGCCTTATATATCCTGGCTCTCTATGGACTCACTGTATTGATCCTACCTTATCTAAAAACCTCGACCTCTGATTGGTCCATGTGACCCTAAACAAATTTCTATATACACCGGCCACCCAGTGGATAAATGTATCAATCAACTATATGAATAGAGCGTGCGTCCACGTCAGTCGGTGCATGTCATGTGATATATTCATAGATCATTCTATGTTAATCGATCAGCTGTTTAATGTCACGATGACGATAAAGAGGTTTGCAAGTAACTCTGAGGAAGATACTGAAGCCAAACGGGCAACGTGTTTCCAGAAAACACCAAATAAACACAACAAAAAACCAAACAAATCCCCATTAAATGTCCGACTTTATTTCTCCGTCGTGGATCGGAAAACAGACTACTGTGACTAAATGTACACTTTGTGTTGGATCCGATTCTGATACAGGGCTGGGCTTTGTGGCGAGAAATGAAGGTGAGGTTACTAAAAAGCAGAGGACCGACGCAGAATCCTATGGGGCTATGATGATGATGGTAGAACAACTTGACAATCTCGCTTCTTGCCCAGTCACATCATTTCTGAAATATATTGAGAAACTCCACCCCAAGAATGACAGATTGTGGATAGTTTCACTACCGATGACCCCATATGGTATACGAATAAACCTACAGGCAAAATACGCTATGGAGGTTTATGAATGACATAATGCTGAACTGTCGGTTGTGTACACAAATCACTGCATTCGTGCAACAGGTGCAGCAGTCTTGACCAGCAATAATTTTGCAAATCATGTGCGTGACTGAACACAAAGGTGTTAATAATCTTACCAGAATAATATGTGCGTAGGAAGATACAACAATCAACCAGAAAGTATGTTTTAATTGCCCTGACACTGTGGAGGATGCGACTCACGTTTTACTACCCAAGGAAGTATTTCAACGCCTTTACCTGACGGTAGTTGTTATTTACCTGCCAGTATCCCACACCTGGGATGGCGTGCCTTTACCTGAACTACGGTATACTCTCGTACTTTGGTACTGACGACTAGGGATGTGCGAGAGGTACTGTGTCAGAACCCGGGGGCCTTTGGATCTTTACCGTAGTTCCTCCAGCAAACAGAAGACGATGATCTTCGTTCAATAGTTATATAACACTGTGTTGTTGGGCAACTCATTCTCTTGTCACTAACTAGGACTTCAGCCACGAAGCCAAATTGCTGGTGCTTCAAGATAATTTCTATGACGACTTCTAGTGATCCAAAATCAAGAGTGGATTGGCACAGACTGGCTATCGTGAGCTCTGCCCTACCTTAAGACTGGGTTGTCTATTGGACGGCAACCTTTCCCCCTGGCTGTTGACTACACTCACCCCTACCTTTTAACAACCCCTTATTCGTAAGACTGTGCGCTGAATTCCAGGAATACCTGTTTTACTTTCCCTATGACTATATATATCATCCATAATTCCAAAATATGCTTCGATCCCCTCCCTCTGCCGGACCAAATGCGTCTTCCTTTCACCAAGGTGCCAGGCCCTATTGCTCAAACCCTGATAGCAACTGTTTTGTTTTAACCTGCATCCACTTGGCACATATCTATAAACACTTCTCCTGTCTGAGCTCTCCCATTTCCCTCCCATCTACTGAATTCCTACCATAAAGATATATTAAATCATGTTATTATTTGTCTCCCACCTCAATCACCTGTATTAATAATCTCCACTTCATATTTGTTATTTAAATAGGTGTCATAATTTCATGCCTATAGTATTACTACACTGCCCTGTATACAAGTATGGTTGCGCGTGGTCCTGTGCTCAAAGCTCAGGTCACAAATCGGTGAAGTTAAGCAGCGTCGAGCTCGGAAAGTCCGTGGATGGGTGACCGTGTTTTGCAACTTGACTCCTGAGAGTCTCTAGGACTTGAGTCCTGCCCCACAACGAAGCACATGTGACACATGTGGTCTCACCTTAGGCAAGTGAAATTGTTCAAAATTGTCTGTTCACCCAGCAGGAAAATGGGTACTCGGTGGAAAAAAGTCATATACTATAACCTTCCAGCGCCTAACAGGCAGTTTGGGTTATCCGGGGTAATAATGTGCTGTGCCTTGATTGTTAGCGCTATGAGGATACCTAGTGTGGAGTTTGGCGCTATATAAATGGACACATTATTATTATTATTAAATCAGGCCACCGCCTCTAGGAACCTACATACCCAACTTTGAAACGTTTAACGATCTTAATGATTTACAGAAAATGTGTTCTGTTCTTTGCAGCCCAAGTGTGATGTATGTGTGTGCCAAAACCTGCCGTCTGAATGGGTGCTTCACGTCTGTGAACTATGTATTGTATATGCTGTTCTATGTATAGAGTATGAGGTGAGACTTTAATTTACCTGATTGTATACCAGGTCATTCTTTGCTCACGTGGCAAATCGCGCTGCTAAGTGATGTACTTTCTCCGAGTGAAAAATCCAATAATAATTCGCGATTCAGAGCAGATAAAATTACTGACTCCTTTTTGTGTAATGAAATCTCCATAAATAAACTGAATGCTACTATCAGCCGAATCAAAAACAGCCTTAACCATGAACATAATATCAACGGAGCCTATACAGATTTTATTAACTTTGTGCATTTTGAACTAAAAAATGTGCCAGGACAACAAATCCGTCGGCATGGAAAAGCCCTAATTGTAAATCGTGCGCTAAACTCCATTGGTGTGATGATCTCAAAATTCTTTGGGACAACGCGTGTGAAGTGACCTAATTGTAAATCACCTTTCTGAACTCAAAATTCGTCCGTGCCAGAAAAGATTTCGACAAACGATTGTGTGAACACAAAAGATGACATCAAGCTAGTGATCAGCAACGGACTTGTGGAACACCTGTAGCACCATAACAGAACGATGAAAGGTTTTCAGCTATATCTGTTAATGACAGCGGTACTTACTCTATAGCTAACAGTGATCACAATAAGGGCGTGGCGGAGACTGTGAGAGAGACTGTATCCCAGGCGTCGATATAACGCCAGACTTCTGGGCTGCACTGCTAGCTTTGTCCGTTGGTCTTGTCTGCTGGTCAGTGTTCGGGGCCGGCATGTGCCTCTCTCCTGCCTCTCTGCTGACTTGGACCGCTGGACCTTGGATCTTCTGCTCTTATCACCATGGACCACGCACTATGATTGACCATATCTTGTTGCCTGAGTCGTCCCTGAGTGATCTTTTATTTGCCCGTATCTTAGACGATGCCACCTTCAATGTGTGTGACCACAACCCAGTCATCTGCCATCACGTCTACCAAGAATCACGCGAGAGGGACGAGGGGTTGTCTCCTGGGAAAAGCGAGAAGTCAGGACAAGCTGAAGGATTATACCGTTGCTGTTTCCCATCTGCTGTGGAATTGTAAACCTCCCGGATTGTGAGTTGACAAATATTTACAAATACAATTCAGCAAAATAATGTACTATTTTGTATGCCTGCAGAGAGAAACTACCAATAATACCATTCAGGTGATTCCTGAAACCATACTGGAACAAGGTTGTGAATGATTATCATAATCTCATGTCTGCTAAGCGTTGTTTGGCTTGCTGATGGTAAACCTCGTGGCATCGAGGTTCTCTGCCCTTAGAGAGATGGATTTCCAAGGAATACAGCAACGACTGGAAATACGTGCTCACGTCCTCAAAGAGTGAAATTGTCACTTTTCCATACCGAGATCTCAGCAGCTGCGTCAGGTTGAAGTCAGGTTGTATGACCAACCTCTCCCGTGGAAGGAATCAATTCGCCATATTGGAATATTCTTGTCAGGCAACATGTCAAGCATAGAGTATGTGACGCAAGCTGTCATTTCCTTGCAAACCCAATTCTTTCCTTTTACAAACCCTATTATCAGCCTGACAGTTATTAAACCATGTGTTTCTTCCCAAAGTCCTCTACGGACTGGAACTGTGGACTAACCTTTCCAAAGTTGAGATGTTGATGCTGGGGAGATCGTACAGGCTCGTCATCAAATCGCACTGATAGCTGCCTCGGTCTCCTTCGACTGTTGCCTCTTGTGGCATCTATAGATCAGCGCAAGTTGTGTTTCCTGGGTGGTCTCTTGAATATAGACCACAGATATCCACCTCACAAGATGTTCATGTCCCGGCTGATGTGCTACTTGCACAACGTCTCATCGTCATGGTTTGTATGTGCCTGATGTAGTCAGGGTGTTGAAGCAATACCTACATAATTGTCACTTGGACAGATTCCTACAATCAGGGTCCTACTTATGGCGTTCGAAATAGAGGAGAATAGTGAAGACGTCAGTCAGGAGTATCATGTAGCACAATGGAGTAGTCGGTTGACAGATGACTCTGATCTTCACAAGTTCCAGCCGAAACATCGCCAGCTACAAGTCCACCCTGCATGGACGGTGTCATTGCTGGCCGCATCAGTCAGAGGGCAAGCTAACTGTGTCATCAAAGACTGCGCTACCGTGAGAGACAGTGAAGCAGGACGGTGTGGATTGATGTATGATGACCCCCTGACTCACACCGTAGGTGTGTGTGGATACACAGATGCAACTCGGGACGAACTGTGGACAGGCCTGATCAATATTGGGTTTTCAGTGTGAAACTTCACAACATGAACCCAACTGAACTTACTAAGTGCTTGTGGTGTATAACTGACTTTCCCCTGATCAAAGGAAACTTGATTGAGTCTTCCATTCTGTGAAATATATCACCGTGATGTACAAAGCTATGTTCCAGTGACCCATTGCGACTTTAACGTTTGGCTGGTCAAGAAAACGTGATATCAGCTCTAATATGCATGAAGGTCAAAATCCTGAAATAACTGCATAAATGTTGTCTTCTCTTTCGGTACTCTTCACTATGGAGGAATAAAAGATTGTATAAAAATTATATATAATTCACATTTTGCCTCATATGTTTCCTAAGTTTAATTGTGTTATCTATATTCACTTTCAAGTGATTGTAGCCCATTTATGGTGTCCCCCGCCGTGATATTGCTGGAATATTGCTAAAAGCGGCGTAAAACCAAACTCAGTCAGTAAGTCAGTCAAGTAATTGTCCAGACTGGCGGACGGACGGACGAACATCACGCACTTCTGAAGCCACCTTCCACTTTGTAGTGGAAATAATCAGACACACATTTCTGTCAAATACACAATATTACATTTACATATCAGAATATTTTTAGTAAGATCATAATAATATTTAGTCCGTTATATGTCTTGATAAGAAAGAGTTACATTACTTTCAGTTAGAAATATTAATTATGCACCATCATTATTAATTATACATGTTTCATTATCTCAATTATACCAAACTGTAAATTTCAAACAAGCATTGCCCAGCCGCAAATTATCAAATCAAACTTAAAAAGTAATGAACGTGAAGGTCGTAGTTTAAGATGAAGTTAAATGTCAACATAAACATGACCAGTCAACCTCTCTTGATATCTTGCTCTGTAGTTGTTCAAACGCACAAATATTTTCAAGACTCACTTTGACCTTGACATGAATGTCATAGTGTATGGAATATGCAAAATTAGTAATAAAGAAATTGCTTATTGAAAAACATTCAAGGGAAGTCTTGAAAGTCTATGAAGAAAATCCAGTGAGCAGTTCTTAACATGCAGTTTAATATGCTGAAATCTTCAAAGTGTCGCTGTGACCTTGAAAAGTAAGTGAAGGTCACCCTGCGCCTTCTCTATATAAAGCTTGGTGTTGCATATGAAGAAAATCGAGTGAACGGTTCTTGAGATATCTTGCTGACAAGGGTAAAACGTTATAATCCCCTTGTGACCTTGAAATGAGGGTCAAGGTCACCAAACCTGACTGGAACCTTTCTTATACTGTGATGAACCTAGGCACCAAATATGAAAAGAATCTAGTCAACGGTTCTTAAGATATTTCAATTCGTACGGACGGACGGACGGACGGACGGACGGACGGACGTACGGACGGACGGACGGACGGACGACTGACGGACGGACGGACGGACGGACGGACGGAGCCTAATGCTATATCCTCCGCGGCAGAAGATGATAAAATGAATATTGAACGCCTATGAAATCAAAACCAACAATTTAAGTCACGATTTGAGACGACCCCTTAATGCCAATGCACGTGCAAATGAATCTTCCCGTCTCAACAGTGCCGCATGCAGTGTTGTCATTCATCTCTAATTGTGACGTCGTCAGTTATAGTCTGTTTTTTTTAAATCAGTTAAATATGCAAATGTAGTACGTTTTACCCGTAAAACGACCTTTTCGAAGATGGTGTGATAAAGATAATGAATAGCCTAATTAGGGGGACATGGGTTGATGTACCCTCGATGTTTGTTTATGAGAACATAACAAACATCGAGGGTACATCAACCTATGTGCCCCGAGGGACCAGTGAACAACGTATTTATCTTACCGAACAGCTTAATGTTAATTTTGAATTGTTTGAAACACGGGTACACATCTTTTTGTAGCAATCGCTAGATTTTGCTTACAAGAAAATCAGATTTAGAGTTATCTCCCTTCCATCGATTTGCATGCGCAAAACATCGGTAATTTCCGTACATCATACGTGATTCAGTGTTATTCAAGATAAAGAATTACTACCACGAAGTACCAAATGATGATGACTGGAATTCTTTGGAAATTGCACAAATTTCAGTCCCGTGGTCCAATCGAAGGTGTTGTTAGCAAGCCAGGCAATGAGCAGGTCTTTCACATAAGAATTTGATCTCTCCAAAGACCCTTGACTTGAGCGACCTGACGCGGCTCTCCGTGGACAATCACAAGTTAAGGCCAGAGTCCAGTTTAAAACCAGACCATGGTGGTATTTATAGGAATCATGAGCAATAGATCTGATCTATTCGCATGTTTACATAAGTAATCTAATCTGCTTTCATATATAGTTTAGAAGAAACCTTCTCTCCAAGGGAGATGAGAGAAAGATTCGTTAAGGTAAATTGTTGTAACTGTACCTGTATCAGATCATGATTTCAGTAAATATGTATGATGAATCAGTGTAGATTTCAGTAAATATGTATGATGAATCAGTGTAGATTTCAGTAAATATGTATGATGAATCAGTGTAGATTTCAGTAAATATGTATGATGAATCAGTGCAGATTTCAGTAAATATGTATGGTGAATCAGTGTAGATTTCAGTAAATATGTATGATGAATCAGTGTAGATTTCAGTAAATATGTATGGTGAATCAGTGTAGATTTCAGTAAATATGTATGATGAATCAGTGTAGATTTCAGTAAATATGTATGATGAATCAGTGTAGATTTCAGTAAATATGTATGGTGTATCAGTGTAGATTTCAGTAAATATGTATGATGAATCAGTGTAGATTTCAGTAAATATGTATGATGAATCAGTGTAGATTTCAGTAAATATGGATGATGAATCAGTGTAGATTTCAGTAAATATGTATGGTGAATCAGTGTAGATTTCAGTAAATATGTATGATGAATCAGTAAATATACATAATGCCAGACGGAATCAGTAAATATACATAGTCACCGAAACTATCAGTAAATATACATATTTAATATTATTAATATATTAATATTTACTGTAACAGATACACTTTACACCTGCAGTATTAATCACATCCACTGATTGCACAGGGTCTGTTACTAGTCATAAGTAGAAATGCTACCTTACCTGATCTTGGACGTTTGGTGCGTCCTCCAATTTAGCTGCAAGTATAACGAAATCCACAAACGATAAACACAAGCAACTATATATTTTAGTAACAGTTTGGAATCCATGTGCCAGGTTGAGATACTACAGCAATTCTCTTTATATGTCTGTCCAATTTCCTGAAAGATCTATCTAGCGGTGTTGGGTATAATTGAACAGCTACCACCAGCTTCTTCACGTGAAATAATCATTAGTGCATACTGCAAACCTGTCGATGTGAACATACTCATGTGTAAAGACGAGATAATACCGTCCAGCAAACCTGTTGTGGCCACATCCTTAAGTTTAGTCGGATTGTGCTTTGTTTTTCGCTTGTTCGGTAAATTTAAAAATTCTTGTTACTGAAATTTTTTACTGAAATTTGCACAATATAGTCCGTCCCAGTACTTGCAACAAGGGGGAAGTGCGCTATAATGGGTGATATTTGACAATGGGTTTGTATATATGCTAACAATTTCACGAAGTATTCTTGAGGAACGAATGGACCCCATATAATGACAGTATAACAACAAAACATACGGACCCCAAAAAGGGTAACATTTGCTGCATCTGTTATTTGATTGGTCACTCACTGTGAGTCCTCCTGTGTTTACGATAACCCTAATGATCAAGTACAAAAGGATCGAGTACAATTCAAGGCTCTAAAGTCTAAAAACATGATTTGTACTTCTCCAGTGTTTTATAAACAACTACAATACATGAACATGTATATTAAAACAGATATTTTAAGATTTGTATGTTAAATACCATTAGTGACACCCCCACAAGCCGACCCACCCCACCCCCAGCCATAAATTATGAACTGCTCCTTATATACTTCCATTACATTACGGATGATTGGTCGACACCTCGTCATTCGTTTGAAGCCGATATTGGTGAACTTTAAAAAAAATACAAACACACATTGGTTGATTGGTTGAAGTCATTGATTAGTGGTAATGCAGACAATTTCACATTATCGTGTGTGATGCATGATGTGCCAGGTGCCCATCTGTCAGAGTCCACTGTGGAAGGGAAGTCACTCATGCCGAGGCCGATAGATTAACTGCCCTTGACATCTGTATAAGGTCACGGTTGGACATTTCAAAAATGAAATGGAATGCCCCAACTGGCATGTACCTGTTGAGAAAGTAGGTTTGTTCCACAAATGCATGTTTGGAGTTGTTTTCTCTTATCTTTTAATTAATTAGTTTAGGCGGATGACACAGCTGGCAATGTGTCATATTCTTTGAAAATGCTGTGAAATAATGATCGTGTTTTCAGAACAGAATACGCTGATGGCCAACCAAACCTTGCATTACAGTCTTATTGGTCTAGAAGCGCGTAATGTACAACATAGACATTGTGTTGCTTTTAGAAATAGTGGGGGGTGGGGTGGGGGGCTTTGAGCGGTCCTATTTGCAGAAAGATCTACAGGCTGAGCCTCCCATTACCCACATGCACATTTCTCTGTTCTTCCTGTTTTGATATTTATATATACCATCTAAATGAGTATTCATTTTGGAAGAGGAAGTCCTACCCTCAATGCTTGCACATAGAAATAGCTGTCATTATCAGCGATCTCGGAAAAATACACGGAAATGAATCTTTCCTCGGTATTAATACCGACCTCCCTATACCTTATCAGAAAACAACAAGATAACAAAACAGCCTTTAAAAGGAAGACAAAAAGAAAAGAACTTTGCTTACCCTTATTTTTGATGTCATTTTCCAGATCCTTTATCTGTAATATTCAGGACACATATAAAATACAAAGTTGGTATCCTAAAATAACATTTTAATGCACAATAAAGTATTCGGAAGACAACATTTTGGTACTGGTTAAATGTCGGATGGCTAAATATTAAATACATTTAGTCAGTACTCAAGGTATAAACATCTATTACACAGAGTGGGTTAAAATTTCATGTCACATTGGCAGTATTTCAGCCATATGGTGACGAGACAAAATCATATTTGAATGAGAAGTATTTTGAAACTGTATCAAATTCCTTCTTAAAACAACACAAACATAATAACTACATTATCAAATATTTATCAAAATTAGTTCAAGAGCAGTTAGAACGATATAAAGTACACTAGAATTAGCTAGAAACCAAAGTTATACCACTTTAATGGGGATTTGTATCAAATAACTGATATGGCACTCTTTGCACCGATAATGATTGGTGTAAATACAATTCAATATGAAAACTCTACACACCTTTGAATCCATATCTGCAAAAACACAAAAATAACATGTAAATAAACATACAAATGCATAATATTGAGTTATAAAGAACCCACATAAAACTGAAAATGAAACGATCGCTGTTGGAACACTAGCTAAAACATGTCCATATCATAAACAGTGCTCAGATGACAATAGTACTCACAGAAATAAAAATAAAGATGACTTAACAGGAGAACAAATCGTGTCATTATTACCCCTTGAAATTTCATCAGGGTCAAAATGGACGTTTCTGATGCAAGCTACAGTATGCAAATGAGATGTACTCTCCATAGGGGCGCGTACATAATATATTTTATGAAAAACGCTACATACCATTCATCCTTTATTTTCTTTATCCTAATTGATATACAAAATATTTGATTTAGGGATCTTCTCAGTACATTTTTCATGTCTGTACTCTTGTTGAAAGTTTGCTAAGTTTAGTTAATTCATAGGTGTCTAAAGTTGTGGATAATGTGCAATTCTTTGTCATTTTTACCTGTAAAATGGTATTTTGGATGATGAAATGGGGACCAAACTAAAAGGCCTAGTTGGGAAAAGATAGTTATTCTTATATTTGTTAAAAATACCAAATTTAATGAAGTAATAAATAAAGGCCAAAACGCATTTTACTTCTGTTTCCAAGAGTACTTCAACAAACATAAAGTGATGATATAATCCAAGACTCTCCCTGATAATGTGTCCACCTTTGTCACTACCATAAACAAGTTCATGATTATAGCAGTGTCATATATACGTATGATGTGGAGGGTTGTAGTCAAAAGGGCCAAAGGGCAAAAGGACCAAAATTGAAAAAGTCAAAAGGGCCAAAAAAAAGTCGAAAGGGCCATACATTGTCAATTTTGTTTGATTGTTTTACCTTGAAATGTTATTGATTACATTTGTAGTATTCTGAATATACAAAACATAAATTATGCAAGCTTAACGACATTTCATGTATCATATTTTACCCTTTTTATTAGGCATTTTGAAGGCAGAAATCTCTGCTGAGCTTAGTATTTCCACACTTCCACTTCTGGTACTTATCCTGTATTTGTTTTAACACTTCGCTTTGTACATGTATTTATGTACCGCATGTGTAACATCTGTCCATATGCTAATAAAAAAACACATTTCATGAAATTGCGTCACTACCGTTACGAATGTCACACATGTTTAAAGTTCACTACAGACATCATCACTTCACACATCATCACACACCATAACACGTTATATAGCCTTCTGAGTCATGAGACCAACCACAACTAATGAAAATGTTAATCTTGTTTAGATTGTAATCAGTTGTATGGTTGACTAAACTCATAAAATAAACACTTCGCTACTGTGAGATATTTTAAATTAACAATGCTGAGACACTCTGAGATGTTTAAGATTAGATCTACTGTAACAACATGTAATGAATTTATGCAAATCGTACTATTTTATAAAAGTTTGGCCCTTTTGACTTAAATCTTTGGCCCTTTTGACTTTCCCTTGGCCCTTTTGACTTTTCTTTAGCCCTTTCGACTTTTCCAGCTTTGGCCCTTTTGACCTGTTCCCTTGTGTTAAGGCCGTAATAGATTGTGACAGATGCATCTGTTTATGTTATGCCATATGTTATAAACTTAAAAGTAGTCTCTTAGTTGATGCGTCTTAGTTAAACGACCATTGATGCGTGATCAAGCAAAGCACACGACACTAACAATTTCAAAAATACCAACAAAACCGAAAGTACTGGCCCGTGCACACCTTCTGGCTAGATTATATAATTGTCATTCAATGCTGAACCTGATAAATTTCATCACTCGCCAGTTCAGAAACACTCACAACGTTCTAACTTCAGCCAGTGGACAGTAATACTGGCAAGTCTCAAACAAACAGTCTGACATTTGGTTGTCCGGATCACGTACTTTGTGGACTCCTCTGACAAGTGTAAACTACCACCGTTCCCGCGGGTGAAGCTAGGAATACACAGTACCTTTAGATGTATTGACTCAGTGTTGAACCCGATACAGTCCATCACTCTCAGCAGTCCAACAGTTTTACTCTGGACAACACGAGGCATATTAAGTGGTTTTATTAGGTTATATACCACACAGTGCTTTTTGGAAAGTGGTGAAATGTACAATATGTTTTAGTTGGTATCTGACAAGTGTGCATTGTTACATCTCCAATGGTTGATGCTAAGGTTATATGCCATGAAAACATCTTCTCCGCTCCACCTCCACTCAAATTAACCAATGTATTGGCGTCATCCTATAAGCAGGCCGTAATATACTAAGTCAAAAAAGAAACTTCACATTCTTTCTTCAGGGCACTTTAAAAGAACAAGAGATGGTAAGATGGTTAAATTGGTATTATTTCATTGCTGAGATCTGTGTGATGTACTCGATACACTGACAGTGCCATAATCAGTTCCATTAGACTACACCACCGTTCCAAAACATGGGTATACAGAATGTCAAATCACAAGAATAAAAATGCGAAATTTCTCAGTTCAATATCGTGTATGGCCCCCCCGCGCATTCACCACTGCCAAACACCGTCTCCTCATCGACTGCCTGATGCTTGTGAACACTTGGTTGGGGATTCTGCGCCATTGCTCTTGCAAGGCAGCGCCAAGTTCCTGCAAATTCTGAGGTTGGTTCCTAAGACCACGAAGCCTTCTCCCAAGTGCATCCCAAACTTGCTCTATTGGATTAAAGTCAGGGGACCTCGATGGCCAGTCCATGACGTTGATTCCAGCGTTTTGAAGGAAATTTCGTGTCAACATCGCGGTATGCGGCCGAGCATTATCATGCTGGAACTGTAGACCTGGGCCATGAGCCGCCATGAAAGGAACGAGTTCAGGGGTGAGCACCTGGTCGCGGTAAGCAGCAGCTGTGAGGTTTCCACGGATGACCAGAAGTCGGGATCGGTTGTTCCCACAGAAAGCACCCCACACCATGCAACTTCCGCCACCGAATCTGTCGACTTCCTGTACACAACATTGGGCATACCGTTCACGATGTCGTCTCCAGACTCTATGCCTGCCGTCAGCGAATCTGAGGGTAAACCTGGATTCATCGCTAAAGATTCCAGTCTCTCTGGGTTCATCGGAGGTGACGTTGGGCCCACAGCAGACGTTGACGTTGATGAAACGGCATCAATATTGGCCCACGATATGGACGTCGAGAATGGAGATTAGCAGCCCGCAACCGATTTCGAATGGTCTGTGAGGACAGTCGACCTCTAAACACCTCAGCCCTGGTTCGTGTAGCCGGCAAGAATCTGTCACGTAGGTGACATAGGACGATTTGACGGTCTTCTGCTCGTGACGTCACACGTGGACGATCCAACCTTGGGCGATCAGAAGTGGTGCCAGTTTGCTGTAGACGACCTCGCAAGTCATACACAGTACGACGGCTGCATCCCATTGCTCTTGCGACGTCAATAACTGGTCTTCCCGCTTGCAACACGCCAACGGCACGTTCACGTTGCATATTTGACAATCGTGGCGTTTCAATAACCGTTAGAACTGTGGTTTAAACGTGTTTTTTCAATTCTTGAGGCCAATGCAAACACGTGCAGATGAAGAAAACTTCGATGTGAAGATCCCATGATCGACTGCACGTGCAAAACCTGATTTGGCACTAACGTCATTTCCACGACGAATGGATGGGTTTTGCTAACGTTTTTCTAGAGTCGAAAGATAGGGATCCCATTTCGGATAAAAGATGTATCATCAGAGAAAAATCATTCATTATTTTTCAATTTACATTTTGTGAAGTTTCTTTTTTGACTCAGTATATGTTGTGTGGTTGTAAACACATGCAGTACATGTAAATACATGTTGATTGTGAACAATGTGAAACTAAAAAGTGAACTGGGAATCAGTCATTAGAGAAACGAACTAAACGAAATGTGATGTAATTAATTCTTTTGTTCTTTAATTAAGTGAGTGGCAGTAAATATCCAGAGGTAATATAATGCAAGAGCAGTGGCTAGAACCAATAACAGACATGTTAATAACTATACCATGTACTACTACAGTAACCACCTCCATCTCTTATCGTCTTCATAACACAACAAGCTGACACAGAAGCCCCAAATACCATGTACTACAGTAACCACCTCCATCTCTTATCGTCTTCCTCCCACAACAAGCTGACACAGAAGCCCCAAATACCATGTACTACAGTAACCACCTCCATCTCTTATCGTCTTCATAACACAACAAGCTGACACAGAAGCCCCAAATACCATGTACTACAGTAACCACCTCCATCTCTTATCGTCTTCCTCCCACAGCAAGCTGACACAGAAGCCCCAAATACCATGTACTACAGTAACCACCTCCATCCCTTATCGTCTTCCTCTCACAGCAAGCTGACACAGAAGCCCCAAATACCATGTACTACAGTAACCACCTCCATCTCTTATCGTCTTCATAACACAACAAGCTGACACAGAAGCCCCAAATACCATGTACTACAGTAACCACCTCCATCTCTTATCGTCTTCATAACACAACAAGCTGACACAGAAGCCCCAAATACCATGTACTACAGTAACCACCTCCATCTCTTATCGTCTTCCTCCACAGCAAGCTGACACAGAAGCCCCAAATACCATGTACTACAGTAACCACCTCCATCCCTTATCGTCTTCCATGTACTACAGTAACCACCTCCACACAACAAGCTGACACAGAAGCCCCAAATACCATGTACTACAGTAACCACCTCCATCCCTTATCGTCTTCCTCCCACAACAAGCTGACACAGAAGCCCCAAATACCATGTACTACAGTAACCACCTCCATCCCTTATCGTCTTCCTCAGCAACACAACAAGCTGACACAGAAGCCCCCAAATACCATGTACTACAGTAACCACCTCCATCCCTTATCGTCTTCCTCCCACAGCAAGCTGACACAGAAGCCCCAAATACCATGTACTACAGTAACCACCAGAGGTTTTAAATCAAAGTACCATTTTCATTAATCTATTTGTTCAAGTAAACTGAGCCGTTGCATATGCATCCAATGCTTATGAAGACGGTGTTTGTTTGGGGTTTTTTTGTTTTGTCTTTTTATTGTTCCCAATGTGATGAGTACAAAAACATGAGGAGTACAAGCATATAGAGGAATATGTGCACATACAAGCTAGTGGGCTCAAAAGCGATATAGTGCACTAAGTACATTGAATATCAATGTTAGTGATATGTTTTTTGTTTAATAGTCATTCAGGGTTAAATTCAGGGATGAGAGGAAACCATTTGACTAAAAAGCTTTCAACATTATTATTCTTCTGGAGATGAATGATTCATTGGTAAATATGTCTTTCAATATCCTTAAGTAATTATCAACTTTTGGAATTGTTTTTGTCAAAGAGCAAGTGTAAATATATCTCTTAGCAGATAAGATTATGTGGTTCAATAATGGGTTCTTACCTAAAAAGCCAAACCAAATCAAAGATTTTGTCAAATTAAGTGTTTGGATACGTTTCGTAATCCACTGTTCAAGTTTCTTCCAGAAAGTTTTGGTTTCATCACATTCCCAATATACATGGCATAAGATTTCAACAGAATCATTACACAAAGAACATATTGTACTGTCCACCAGATTCATTCTAAAAAGTTCTTTTTTGGTATAAACAATTCCTTGCAGACATTTATATTGAAAATCTAACAGTTGCACATCTCTTAAATTTTTTCTACAAGTATGAAAAATCAAATGCCAATCAAATTCAATACAGACAAATAATGTTACCCATTTTTGGCACATGTGCGGTTAAACATTGTCTGATAGTTTAGGAATTTCATAGTCATCTAAAAGGTTATGCAGATCGACATCCAATACCTCATGTTTACAGTTTAACTTTTCGAAAAATGACTTCACTTCGTTTTCCATTTCCTGTTGAGTAGTAACAACATTTCCATTCTTGGTCTCAGTACGCATAAAGGCCTTGTTGATGAAATTTCTTGCTTCAAGTTTTAGGAAATATTTAGATGGCTTTTCACCACTTTCGCCCCATGTTGCTCTAGATCTTATTATCATCCCCACGTTTCTATAAGGTTTATTTCCTCTAGTTTATCATTTATTTCATCCATTTCGTCTATAAAGTCACGTTTACTTTCATTGTCAGGAGCAGTATCAAGTTCTACATATTTTTTATTTAAATTATCATTCAAATCCTTTTCTTCTTTTTCCCTCTCTTTCTTTTTGGCACATGAGTATGAGATTGTATTTCTGCGTACCATTAGCATCAACATTTCCCATAGCATTTGGGCACTTAGTTGAGAATCAATTTGACCGCTGCTATCTACATTATACTGGTTTACTGTATCTTTAATCACATTTTTAACAAGCTTAACATAATCAAGATCACCGAGAAGTGAGTAATTGAGTTTCCAAAACCCTTTACCATGTGTAAGATTTGTTAGTATAAGAGTCAAAGAAATTGGTGAATTGTCAGATATGAAACTTGGTTCAATTTCACATTTAACAACCGATGATAGCAGGTTATGTGATATAAGAAAATAATCAAGTACTCGGTTTTATCGGTGTGAAACGTTTTTCAGTCGGATTGAACTTTCTCCATGGATCAACTAAAGTGAACTCTTCTTTCAATATTAGCAATCTTTCCCGAGCTTTCGGGTTGTTGACATTTTTATAACTATAAGCATCTTTAAGGTAATCTTGAATGATATTCCAGTCCCCACAAAGAGAGATATCGTCGGTTTGGAAAGACCGTAAAAGCTTATCAATATCATCATAGAAATTAGGACTATCTCTGCTTGGCCCGTAGACATTTATAGTAAGTGTCAAGAAAGCGACCCCCATACGCATTGCTCCTGTTCGAGTTTATGTAGCAGTGTTTATTTCCCTTTCCTGTTTAATGTTTTGTTCAAGCTGTGGCGTGAAATGGACATCCTGTAAACAATATATAGATGATCGTGTTTTCTTAAGGAATTGAATATGTCTTTGCGTTTAAGAAGTTATCTCTATAGTGCTCTGCATATTATTGTGATTTAACACTTCAATAAAGTAATATAAGAATGGGCTAAACAATAGGAATGATTGGGTAAAATGATAGCTTTCTATAACGATTGTTGGTGTGCATAAAACAGACTGATGTGTGATATTGTACTTATTTGTAGGTGATTGTATGTGTTTCAGGTTTTGATTTGTTTTGTATTGGGTGACTGATATAATTAAAAACAACAATATATACTGAGTCAAAAAAGAAACTTCACATTCTTTCTTCAGGGCACTATAAAAGAACAAGAGATGGTAAGATGGTTAAATTGGTATTATTTCATTGCTGAGATCTGTATGATGTACTCGATACACTGACAGTGCCATAATCAGTTCCATTAGGCTACACCACCGTTCCAAAACATGGGTATACAGAATATCAAGTCACAAGAATAAAAATGCGAAATTTCTCAGTTCAATATCGTGTATGGCCGCCCCGCTCATTCACCACTGCCAAACACCGTCTCCTCATCGACTGCCTGATGCTTGTGAACACTTGGTTGGGGATTCAGCGCCATTGCTCTTGCAAGGCAGCGCCAAGTTCCTGCAAATTCTGAGGTTGGTTCCTAAGACCACGAAGCCTTCTCCCAAGTGCATCCCAAACGTGCTCTATTGGATTGAGGTCAGGGGACCTCGATGGCCAGTCCATGATGTTGATTTCAGCGTTTTGAAGGAAATTTCGTTTCAACACAGCGGTATGCGGCCGAGCATTATCATGCAGCAACTGCCGCCATGAAAGGAACGAGTTCAGGGGTGAGCACCTGGTCGCGGTAAGCAGCAGCTGTGAGGTTTCCACGGATGACTTGAAGTCGGGAACGGTTGTTCCCACAGAAAGCACCCCACACCATGCAACTTCCGCCACCGAATCTGTCGACTTCCTGTACACAACATTGGGCATACCGTTCACGTCCTCGTCTCCAGACTCTATGCCTGCCGTCAGCGAATCTGAGGGTAAACCTGGATTCATCGCTAAAGACGACTCGATGCCAGTCTCTCTGGGTCCATCGGAGGTGACGTTGGGCCAACGGCAGACGTTGACGTTGATGAAACGGCGTCAATATTGCCCCACGATATGGACGTCGAGAATGGAGATTGGCAGCCCGCAACCGATTTCGAATGGTCTGTGAGGACAGTCGACCTCTAAAAATCTCAGCCCTGGTTCGTGTAGCCGGCAGAAATCTGTCACGTAGGTGACATAGGACGATTTGACGGTCTTCTGCTCGTGACGTCACACGTGGACGACCCGACCTTGGGCGATCAGAAGTGGTGCCACTTTGTTGTAGACGACCTCGAAAGTCATACACAGTACGACGGCTGCACCCCATTGCTCTTGCGGCGTCAATAACTGATCTTCCCGCTTGCAACGTGCCATTGGCACGTTCACGTTGTACATTTGACAATCGTGGCATTTCAAGTACCGTTAGAACTGTGGTTTAAAAGCGTTTTTTTTAATTCTTGAGGCCAATGCAAATATGTGCATATGAAGAAAACTTCGATGTGAAGATCACGTGATCGACTGCACGTGCAAAACCTGATTTGGCACTAACGTCATTTCCACGACGAATGGATGGGTTTGAGTGGGTTCTGCTAACGTTTTTCTAGAGTCGAAAGATAGGGTACCCATTTCGGACACATGGATGTATCATCAGAGAAAAATTATTCATTATTTTTCAAATTACATTTTGTGAAGTTTCTTTTTTGACTCAGTATACATTCTAGCATGGATTAAAGTGAAGGGTGTGGGCGGTGCTGTGAGCTTCGCTCGGCTACCACTTAACATAATAAACCTAACATAAAGGCAGACTTTTGAAAAGTAGCCACACAAATTAATGATATCAGATAACAGATCTTGCTGAAACTGAAGTCTTCCTGGTCAAATTACCTTATTTTGATGGCGCCATTCAAGGGAACCATTCTGACCCATATGCATAAATAAGCAGCTAATCCTCAGCACGGCCAGCACAGCTTGTGCACATGGGGATGCCTCCTTCCTGTCTAATGTTTACCCCAATTTGTAAACAGAAGTTATCGAGGAAGATGTACAGCATTTCAAATGCTGTACCCTCAGTAAACTTTAGGAAAATTGTTCTGCCCCTCTGAAGAAAGATAAGTAATTATCTTTGTTTGTACAAGTCAACATGACAGGCGGTATCCTGAATAATGTTTACTTCTACATCCCAAACCTGTTGTTTGACGTCACGTTATTGGAGATGGATCACATTAAGAGATACTGGATAAACATGATTTGGTGGACGCATGTCACAATTTGAAATATATTGAGAAGCCAAGATATTCATTAAATATTTAACTCTAAGTATTTGTTTATGTTGTTATACAGCTTGAACCGTGGCAAGTAGTGTTTCATACTCAGTCCCTCGCGGCGGAGCTTTGTCAAGTAACAAGTTACATGTGTCTGTGATAATATGCAAATGGCAAAACGTGTTCAAGATAAACGCTTGCATATGTTATGTCATCTAAATCTACCTAATGTTGTCATTATGCACTATGGTTGTACAGGATGATGTATTTACATACACCTTTTTAAATTACCAGCAAACAATGCCTGAGAGAGAAGCTATCCTTCTTCCAAAAGATGACAAACATGAATGTACAAATCATCGGTCAATGAAGCCATGGTCCTCTCTTGACGTCGGTCATCCGAATTTGCCAAACACAATGTGAAACAATCCAAGCCATAAAAATAATTACATCCCCGGAAGTAAGAAAATATATTAACCCTCCCATTGCTCGACAATGTATACACTTAATGCTAAACCATGCTGTTGGAATTATCAAGTGGCTGCTTTGTTCTTAGACTGAGAAGACAAACAAAACCGCATAGTCTTCGTAATTATGACCACCTGAAAACATTTGGCACAAACATGTCACTAGCTAAGAACTATGGTACAACTGTTATAAACAATCAATTAGCGCATTGGTAACTAAAGCGAGGAATGCTTACCTTATGTTTTAAAGCTGTCTCCGTGTCTGTAAACAATAATTTGTGGTGAATAAAAGAATGAATATGCAAATCTCTCAACTGAATATATCAATCCCAATTACAGTCAGCGTGAGCGTTATTGAGTACACCAGTAGAGACAAGCATTGAAAAAACAGGACGACTCAGTATGAAAATATATAACGTAAAATATGCCAACTCAGTATCCTTAGAAACAGATAAACATGTACATGTATCTCCTAATGGTAGCATCCGCCATTCATTTGCCTACAAATGGAAAACAGTTTTGCCTCCCACCACATAGCTTTACCATGCCATACGACGGCGGTCTGTAAACAAACAAAACAATCGGGTTATAATGGACCGGAAAATTCAGTGAGAGTTAAATTACATCTGTGTAGAAGTAGAGAGATTCCTGTGTTTATAAGTATTGAAAAACATTTGGGAAATAAATCTGCTTTACAACTTAAAGGGAGTTAGTTTTGAAAGCTTCTTATTGATCTTATCGTTTTAATAACTTATTTGGGAAAGACATTAGTTCGTCGTGAAGTTAATATTTCTATTATTTGGTACCACTATACATGGGGTTATTTCTTGAATCATTTGTTAAAAATATGTATTTAGTCACATTAGTTTAATAAGTCAAGAATATAGGGAATTACGCTTAAATATGACGATGTCCCATTTAAGAAAGTAGGCCTGTTTGTCAATGTGTAAGAACACGTTCCAACAAAGCACTGTTCTCACATCTCGTCGCCTTGGTAGAATGGAGATAAAGCTTACTTGTTTGAATCTGGAGGTAGTCTATAGACTAGATACCTGATATACCTCTGATCTATATATAACACTTGAGTAAAATAGAAAGTTGTGACATTTGGTTACCCTACTTCAATTCTTCAAACAGGTGTTTTCTCTCCCAAATGCCACTCGTTGGTTATGGGAATCTCCGGAAGTGAAACTGACGCCGTCACAACAGAACAGGTCCATATTTAGCTGTATATATAATGTGTATACCTGGGTTTATGTTGGTTTCATTGTGAATTCCTGTGGCGTACACCGCATCTGCGTTTGTGTGATCTCCGCCCACCCCTGTCACGTTGAAAGTCAGGGGTCTGGATTCAGGTCTCCCTTCTTGTCTGCCGAACAAATAACTGACTAGACCTCCCATATTTCTGCAACATATGTATCAAGATGATTATTTTAAAAATTCAAGTATGTGGCAGCTGCACATAGGAAGAAGCTCTATAATGTGTAATGCACTCACGAACATCACATAGGAAGAAGCTCTCTAATGTGTAATGCACTCGCGAACATCCAAAATAATGTCCCTGTTGTATAACATGAACAGGTTCTGTTTCCGTACTTGATTCCAGAATAATGCTTGAAAGATGCAGAAGTACATTGTCTCCATATATTTAAATGTCCCCAGATGGCAAGTAGATGAGACGATTAGATTGCAAAAGGCATCAAACGACCCTCTTTTCGCTCTAATACAGGCACAAAACACAGTCGTCTACAAAGCAATCACGAATCCTGATATCTCATCATATAAGTATACAAAAGAAGGCCATAAATGAAATAGTGAACAGACATAAAAAAATGAAGGACAACATTAACCATAAGGACTGCTAGGAGGTGTTTGTACAACTAATTCTTCTGTGTAAATGATGCATGCATACAACAGGCATACAGCAGTGAACCCATTGTGTGACGCCTTAAAGATGTTGTGATCACTGTGACGTCATAAAGATCACATCCGGCGTTTAGTTGTTTCCATGATGATTTTAAAAATATGTTTGTTTTCCGACGGCCACGTGCGGGTGCTTGACACTTTCTGCTGGAATTACCACTGGTGATGCAATTCCCGGCCTAGCTGCGGCCCATTGAATCACCACCTGCTGGACCCTTGTCGTCTAGTCCGCCTCCGTGGTGTAGTGGTTAGAGCGTCCGCCCGGAGAGCGGAAGGTCGCGGGTTCGATCCCCGACCGTGGCCATACCAAAAGACGTTACGGCATGGTATCTCAGTGGCTAGCACTATATAACCAGCTTAAATCTGGGCTAGTACAAGCAGCCGCACATACACACGCATGCACGTCGTCATATGAGCGAAATATTCTCAAGCACTACGTTAAACCCAATTTCACCTCACCTCACCTCACCTTGTCATCTAACCACAGTTTTGTGTTGTTGAATTGATGTGCGAATACCTTTTTGTTTATGTAATCAGCAATAGAGGGGTTTCAGTGGGCATGATACAGCGCAGGAACCATACTTTGTCCGCTAAAACAACTCGTTTCGTCCGCCATGTAAATAACTTTAACTTATGTGAACGATTATGGTTTGTATTGCGGCAGAAATTGGCGGAACACAAGAGGAAAGAAAAATATGGAAGTTGAAAACAGAAGTGAAAGAGAAATCAATCAATCAATTTGCATTATTTCAAATTTGTTCATTTCAAGGAAAGCTGATCATATTGTTTTATTTTGTACACTCTTAGAGGTTCATTCTCCATTAACTTTGAATATTTATGTGTTGTATATACCTCTGTTAAATCGAATTTTCGATCAAAACGTTTCGGGGGGCGTGGCCGAAGAGAGTTTCCGATCATAACTTTCACCCAATCTGAGGCCTCTGTTGAATCGAATTTTTTGATCAAAAAAGTCCGGGGGGCGTGGCCGAAGAGAGTTTCCGATCATAATTTCACCCAATCTGAGGCATCGCCATTATATTCCTTTTCGGTGTTGTGCCTATAAAGTACTGGTGAGGTTTTCGCGTCGACTCATACCTCTGGTAGACGTCGATGTTAAACATGACTTCAGCGGTTAAAGATGTCCCGAAGTCTCTCTCAGCACAAGTCGTAGTGGAACCGAATTCGCGTTGTCATTTGGAATTAGGTGACAAAGTGTATGTGTCGGCCAAGATGTGGCATGGCAATCTGGGTATACATATCAGAAAATACGTCACGTATCGCAACGGCAAGTTTTATCCTACCAAATCGGGGTCTGAGTCTGAACTTGAAGCAATGGCTCAGTTTACCTGATGGTTTCGTACAAGTGGACGAAGCTAGGAAAGAAGGGACTGAGGGGCGCAGTATTCATTTGGAGGGTAATCTCTACCTTACCTTAGAGGATGACGGAGTGGATGTTAGAAAGTGGACTTGGGATCACGAAACTAAACAGCTGACAGATGAAAAAGGAATTATTCTTTCTAAGGATCAATGGGAGAGGCTGAAGAGTTACATTCCGGAGATGTTTGACTATGTTCCGGAATTGAAAGACATGATTCCTTGTATTCTTCAAGAGGACCACCAAAATCAGGAGGGTTATCTGAGGTGTAGCTTCTGTAACCCCAACGATTATTGGAACTGGTAGATACCACGTGACAGGAGGATGAAATCCCGTGACATTGTACAAAGTTAGTCATTCGCTTCGTAGACGGGGCACGGTAGTTAAGGACGAATGTCACGTGATTCGGATCACGAATAATAACTCGTGTTCGTTCGTCTCGCCATTACCTCCATAGACGTTGGACAGCAAAGACGTGACTTAGTGCGTCTCTGCGATTTGAATATGGAAGCGTCTCACAGGGATATTCTCAGACGGAACCAGGTGGGACTCGTGGGAAGTATACGCCGTGTAGAAGACGTGGTACAAAAATTGATAGAGTGTAAAGTCTTAACCAAATTCATGGAAGCCGAAATTATGGAAAAATATCAAACGACTTACGATCGTATTAGAGAACTCTTGTCTATTTTGCCAAGACGCGGACCCGGAGCTTACACCCGCCTTCTGTAAAGCGTTAGAGGAATGCGGAGAGTCGGACGCATTGAAGTTACTGGGTACGGAAACTGGATCGGACTTCAAGAATACGATGGACGTCTGCGGTTATCTCGACCAGCACGTGGTTGCCGATTGCGCTGCAACATTGCCCCCAAAGCTGGATTCGAATTCGTTCGAGAAAAGGTTGGACTCCTTTAAGAACTGGCCTATTCAAATGAGTCAAGACCCACGAGATATGGCTCACGCTGGTTTAACTTATCTGAACAGAGGAGACTCTTGTACGTGTTTCAAATGCAGCATACGTCTGAAGGAATGGAAGAGCACGGACAATCCGTGGATCGAACACGAAAAATGGTCCCCCGACTGTCAATACATCAGAATGGTAGGAGTGTTCCAGACCGGAAGTAGAGAGAGACTTTCCCAAACTCATCGTTTGTTTCCATAAATATATCTATGTATGTCCATACACGAATGAATGCTGTGTACATATGTACTCGAATAACTTAGGTTGTATAAATAAAAAAATAGTGCTTTCTTATATTTGTGTCAAAGAGGTTCATTGGTTCGCTGTATAAAAAGCGACGTTTTAGATATCAGTCGTTAGTTTGTCGTCATGGCTCCGTGGGAAGAGTACCTGAGCAAAATGTATTACGACCCTGAACATCCCGGTAGTTATGCCGGTCCTAAGAAACTATATGAAGCGGTGAAAGCCGAGGGACGTTATAAAATTGGCTTACATAGAATCAAGAAATGGTTGAAGGAACAAGACATTTATACCATGACTCATCAGGTCAGACGAAAATTCCCGAGAAATGAGTACGTGGTTGAAGGTTTAGACAGTTATTGGCAATCTGATCTTATGGACATGACATATTTAGCCAAGTACAACGATGGAATCAAATATCTGATGGTCGTGATAGACTTGTTCTCCAGATATATCTGGGTCTTTCCACTCGAGTCTACCAAGGGGCAAGAAGTGGTGAATGCGTTGACTGAGTTATGGAATACTCGAGGTCGGAAGCCTAATATTTTTCAATCGGATATGGGGTCAGAATTTAAGAATCGTTGGGTTAAAGTCTTTTTGAAAAAGCACAAAGTGACACAACTATTTACTCTGAACGAAACGAAAGCCCCCTATGCCGAAAGAGTCATTAAAACCATCAAAATGAGGTTGTACCGATACATGTTGAAACGTGTTACTCATCGGTATATCGACATTGTACCCAAAGTAGTTGAAAGTTACAACAACACGAATCACAGAATGTTAGGTCAAACGCCTAAGAGCGTAACTAAGGCCAACGAGAGTGAAGTAAGACTAAACCAATATTTGATCAAGACGAAAGGACGGAAACCAGTGAGAAAGAACGCGAAGCGAAAATATACCTTCCGGGTGGGAGATAAAGTAAGAGTGAGTCATCTGAGACAGACGTTCGACAGAGAATACCAGGAGAAATGGTCGGGTGAAATCTTTACCATTACTAGTCGCTACTGGTCTCAAGATAACGACTTGTACAAATTGAAAGATTGGGGAGGTGATCCAATCGAAGGCACCTTTTATGCCGCTGAACTTCAATCCGTTACCGAAAATCCTGATCAAGAATACAGGATACAAGAAATAATCAAAAGAAGAACACGAAACAAACGGAAAGAAGTTTTGGTGAAATGGCTTCATTGGCCTAAGAAATATAACTCGTGGATTCCTGAAGAGGATGTGAAGCAATATCAGACCTAAATATATAGCGCTAACTCTACCGAGTAACATCAGTAGCGATGGAAGATGCGGAACAAGTCACACCTATGACAGCGAGTCACCGATCTGAGAGTTGGACATTTTGGGGTAAAAAAAGTCGCCAAAACGGAAACTGTCTTTTTCTCCCAGATTATCATCATTTATTTTGTGGTCATCACGTGCATCGTCAACTTGTCCTTGAACCGAGGCAATTCCAACCTGTGGACGGCCCTGTTGAGCAGTTCTCTGGGCTATTTACTTCCCAACCCAAAGATTAAGAAACATGGATAAATACCTGGTGCTCCGAAGTACAGACTGTCAAGATCTGTACCCCCAGAACCAAGGACACACCTTTAGGGTGACCCTGAATCCACCTATGCAGCTCGACGGAACCCGCTGGGTGATGGCCTTGTGCGACATCACGCTCAGTAACTGGGAAGCTCAACGAGGTCAAGATCACCACGTTTACGTAGGGTCCACTCTCTGCGATATGTCCTATGTGGGACCCCAGCAGGAACCTTTCTTACGTCATCTGTTTTTTGAGAAGCAACAAGAAAGAAAAAGAGTTTTTCTTCCCCCAGCCCTACTACGTGCCCCTGAAAGGTAATGAGGTGAACACCCTGGAGGTATATGTAAAGGACCACGAAGGACAACAAGCGATCTTTATCACAGGAACAGTAACAGTGACGGTTCACATCAAACCATTACCCTTGACATGTTGAAAATGTCCTATGGGACAGTGGTATCAAGTGAACTATATAAAGAGAATCTATGCAGAACAGACGTCATTACACGGAGAAACTGGGACCCGTGCACACATCATGAGTAGCTCTTACTGGAAACTGTACGTACCAGGATCGAAAAAGGAGGATAAGATGTATTATAAATATTACTGGCTTCAAGCAATGGGATATCCCAAAATGCGTAAGAAAATGTCCATACAAGCTTATATTCGATATTGGGAAAATCAGGGGGGTGAACATCGAATCGGACCATGCCCCCGAGAAAGAAAAACAGGTCAAAACGGTGGATGTGGTCCTTACGGCACCCACTCAACAGGTGGTCGACCAGGCCAAAGTGCTTCAAAAGATGAACAATGAGGACGGTATAAATAAGGCTTGCGAGAGAAAACGTAGCAGTTCTGTTCGGAACGTCAAAGGTAACGGATCGAACCGCGAAGCTCCTAAGAGAAGAAAGCTTACTTTCCCGGAAGATAGGTTTACCAAGAAGAAGAAATAATGGCTTGTTACACGCCTTCCTCCCATCAAGATATGCCTTTAGAAGAATTAGATCTTTTTTCCGAACCTCGAGCTATGACGGGAATTGATAAAATGCATTTCGTGGACATGAGACCCACGTCTCAAATGACTGCAGAAACCAGTCCCGTTGAATTTAACCTGTCTGGACAAAATATTGACTATA
This sequence comes from Haliotis rubra, assembly GCF_003918875.1. Taxonomy (NCBI): domain Eukaryota; kingdom Metazoa; phylum Mollusca; class Gastropoda; order Lepetellida; family Haliotidae; genus Haliotis; species Haliotis rubra. The sequence goes on along the minus strand of NW_025766337.1, from coordinate 1,259,522 downwards.
CAGATTTGAAACGATCTACCCTTCACGTCAAAGCCAAAATCCTGAGAACGGACAGTTCAATATTGGTTGCAGAGGAACACGTCGGACCGATCAACAATTGGCTTCATTCTCTCTGGTCGCAGGTAGACATCACGCTCAATGGTAAACTGATCACGACATCTACCAATCTGTACCCTTACAAAAGCTATCTCAAAGCTCTGATTAAAAAAGGGGTTGAAGGAACGGGGTATGGCGCTTCCCAATTGTTTTATAAAGACGATGGTACCGCGTCGCCCGGAATATCGATAGACTCTGCAGATACCTATTCGGGCTCGAACACTGGACTGCTTAGCAGAGCGTCTTTCACAGAACTCAGTCAGTCCGTGGATATGTCCGGTCCTCTCTACGAAGATTTCACGGAATGCGACAAGTTTCTCATCAATGGTGTCGATATGCAGATCAAACTCTATCCGACTAAACCTCATTTCAACTTGATGAGTAATGTGGAAAATAAAGACTACAAGATCGTGTTGGAAGACGTGTATCTACGCCTCTGTAAAATACGACCCGTACCCGCTCTCGTCACGAATCACGCTAAGCTGCTGTCTAAAAGTCCGGCGACCTATCCCTACATCAAATCTGATGTGAAGTTTGCTACGATACCTAAGGGCCAATCCAATTTCGTCTGGGATCAAATCTTTCAAAACTGTTGTCCAAACAACATCATTGTGGGTCTTGTGTCGGCCGAAAGCATGAACGGAGACTATACCAAGAATCCGTTCAACTTCAAAATGTACAATCTGGCCACCATCGGATTATACGTCAATGGCGAATCGCTTCCCGGACAAGCTCTGAGTCTGTCGAACAAGAATTATAACAATGCCTTCAGTTGTCTATTCGATCCCCGTCATACCTGGCAATCTCCCATGATCCGCAGGGAAGACTTTGCTACAGGATACGCTCTATATCAATTTACCTTGGAGCCTTACTATGGTAAGGAGTTTCTGGATCAAATCAAACGAGGTAACATCCGACTACAGCTGCAATTCAGCCAAGGTCTACCAGAAACGGTCAACTGTTTGGTCTACTCCGAAGAACCTCAGATACTACGAGTGGACGAAGCCCGTAACATTCTGACAGAATGAACGGTGTCACAGTATGAACACGAGAACCCTTGGACAATATGTGTTTACTCGTGGGATACCAGGAAAGACTCCACGTTTTATATCTTAATGGACCTTTTCATCGCTAAAATGTATTTGTACTGTATAGTGAACACCCCCATAAGGGATTTCGATGTAACCTCTGTCGTGTCCATTTTCACTTCGTAGCTTGTAGTTGCTAGAGAATAAAATCTTGAGTACAATAAAAAGGGTTAGACTATTTTTTTTTTTTTCACAACCACGCGACAAACAATCAAGATATACCATTTTTTTCTACCTATATTTTAATAGCTCCGTTTTTCGTTGTTGTTCATGAGTCAAACGATAGGATAGGAGCACTCCTATCATTGACTTTACAATCTACCAAGACAACCATTTAAAAGACATCTTCTTCTTCTTCTCATCCTTCTTCTTCTTTGTCTTCTGTTGAATGGGTATGCCTGGAGGTCGTGTTGGAGGTGATCGGGGGAGATCATTCTTGTCCACTTCCCATCGCTGTTGATTACCGATGAGAGATTGTGGGACATGCATATCCCGTAATGCTTCGTAAAATTCCTTCATGCCTCGAGGTCGAAGACGTTTATACAAATATTGAGAATCTTTCAAGAGGTCTACGATGTGAGTGTCGGGAAGAAGCTGGCCTTTGTACACCAGTTGTCCTCGATCCGTCCAAGTCAACACATCTCTGTTATTGTGGATAAACGTCAACAGAGCGGCCCCGCGTTGACGATAAGGTTTGGGTAAGGCGCTCACGATTACTTCTCGGGACAAGGGTTTGCGCTCTTCTTCTTCCGGTGCATCCCTCTCGGGAGTGTCTACTTCCATCTCTCTATCCCTCATAGGCTCAGGATCACGATTAGTAGTGTTGACCAGACGTTCGTATTTTTCAAATGGCACTAGCACGTGCTTGGCAATATGCTGCATGATTATACGAATTGTAACAAAGGGGCTACTGTTTTAATGGCCAGCACAACGGCGTTGACGTTTTTGATCAACAGTTCTTTTTTCTCAGCCGATGGGATGGATTTGTGAGCCAACTGTCTGTACACACGTCGATGTCGTTTCAACTTGTCAGACACCGATTTACTCAAGGGTAAACCGGTGTTATGTAGCACATTAAATACGATGGTGCATACTGCTTTTAATTGTTCCGGGGTGATGGATCGTAACAGTACTTTCTTTTGTTGGAGCGATGGACTCGCCACCAACATGTACAGGAAAGGTGTGTTCTGTCTGATGATCTTGAACATTATGACGCTTTTCGAAGGATGTACAGTTATTTATAGTGTCTTAGGCACGTACACAATGGTGTCTTCTCCCGGAAAAATACGCGTTCTCAATCTCAATTTATCTTCCACTCGGGGTGACATGTCTATGACCAAATATCCATAAGGTCTCTTGACCGCATCCGTGTAAGCTTCCACTAAAATACCCACACGTCCAGGAAACAGTTGGCGCCCCAGAGTGGAAATTTGCGAGGCATCTCTCACGTTTTTAAACAGCACCAAGTACCAAGTATTCAGGGCAATCGTTCGAGCAGATTTGCCCTGACCGTACAAGTTCTGAGTGATAAAGATGACGCTCAGATTTCGATGGTGACATCCTTGAGTGAACAAAAGTTCCATTTCTTTGGAAGCCATTACTTGCTGCAGGAGATCGTCCAATACAATCAACCCGTGCGATCCTGCAGCGAATGCTTCTATGTCTGATGGAGTAGGTAACCCCTGTTGGAAGGTGATGTTGGGTATAGTACGTTCCACGTCATCGAACAAGGGTTGGTAGACACCGTAACAGTACAAAATCTTCTCGGGAGGGTCCTTCACGTACATCCCTGGTAAATGTTTCAGTAGTCTGTACACCCACTGAGTCTTTCCTGCCCCCGTAGGTCCAGACACACAAATACTGGAGCATGGTTCAAAAGGTGTTAAACTTTGCGTTTCCCACCAAGGTTTGGTGGGATCTAAGACTGCATCAGGACTCCAGGTTATCGCACTCTTGGGGGTGGTTGTTGTTACGGCATCTTTGTTCGGTTTGAGCCAGGGAGAGCGTTCTGTTATGTGGTGAACTTGAGTGAGATGATTGGAAAGTTTTGAAAGCTGTTTCGATGAGCATCCGGGTACGGGACAGTCCTTTCTGATTCGACCCATTGCGTTGCTCGAAAATATGAGGACTGACCCAGTGTTGGCAGAGTTTTCATATTTATACCTCCATTCATATCTTTTTATATCCCGAAGAAACTTATGAGGGACACTAAAGGGACACAACAGGGACACTGGGGGGACAAATGAGGAACACTAAAGGGACACTGGAGGGACAAATGAGGGACACTAAAGGGACACTAGAGGAACACAACAGGGACACTAGAGGGACACAACAGGGACACTGGAGGGACAAATGAGGGACACTAAAGGGACACTGGAGGGACAAATGAGGGACACTAAAGGGACACTACAGGGACACTGGAGGGACAAAATGAGGGACACAACAGGGACAAATGAGGGACACTAAAGGGACAAATGAGGGACACTAGAGGGACACTATAATGTCAGAGACACATCGATGATCTAATAGCCATAGGGTAGAGTATCTAAATCGGGTTGGATTACCCTTTTGGTATATACCATCCGATATTTCTTCTTTTCGACTCTGTTATATATTTTTGAGTTGATTTGGTCACGCGATATTTTGGAAGGGTTGGTGACTAAGATGTTTCCATCCCTGAATGGTTGCAACACTGTCTCACGGATGGTTCCAAAATTGATGAGTTGAGAGTTCATATGGTTCAACGTGAATCCGCGTACTTTGCAGGTTTCCTTGCCGCTTCTGGTTTTGTAGGCATAATTTTTGGCTCCACCGCTGACAAAAATGTTGATGGGATCCCCTTCTAACTCATCGGTTAATTCCCCGAGATAATCGCCAAGGGGTGGATTGATGTCACCGGGTTTACTCTTGAAGATGACGCTGTCTGTGTCCATGTAGAGTACACGCTCTTGCAACATGTCCAGGAGGCCGTACAGTTTTAAGCGGGCATAGCATGTGGTGAAGGAAGCTATGAATATGTTGGTAGATTCGTTGTCCGGTACGAAGAATGTATCAGCATGGGACCAATGCAGTTGTAAAACTCTCGGTGTAAGAATGTGGAAATTCTGAATGCATTTTGATGGATCTGTGAGAAAACTGTAAAATGTCTCGAGGTCATTGTGATTGATGAATTTCGTCTGTTTCATATTGGAACGCTGCGCAAACTTACCCCAGAAACTATTTAAAGACAGTTTGGACAAGGCTCTTAGTCCTGGATTCTTTTGAATTTTTTCATATTCTAGCTGTATTCCTTCATGTCGGAGATAGTCTGCTATGTACTTTTGCTTGTCAGACTCATCTTTACACCGAGCGGGCCATCCGGAAGATTCCTGTTTGATCTTTAGGAAGGTATTGATATAATCCGCGAACAGACCCCCCGTTCTGGTGTCTGGATCATATTGAGTGCTTTCAGACCAATGGTACACTTCATAAATTTTTACTATTTCGTAGCCTTTCTCCAAGGCTTTGAGAAGTTCTGGAGTGCAAAATGTACCTATGAAACACCGTTCCACTTCCGTATGCTCGCAATGCTCTCGTTGTTCCATATCCGCGCAAGTACGGCAGAGCGGGAACTTGAGTTTCCCATTGGAACGGTAAGGCAAGACGGGATGATAAAGGCCTCTGGGAGGTTGGATTTTCACTTTGGCAATGCCAAAGTATTGGTCCAAAGCCTTAAAGTTCCGCGTGATGATGGTAGGGTGACCAACTGGATATCTTCCATACTTGTTGACACTCGGGTATAATGAAGTAAAATCTTGATACAGAATTTCTTCATCCTCACTGGCCTCGTAGTAGAGTTTGATGGCATTGGTGCGACCTCCAAAAAAAGCTGTCTCTGACATCCAAGCGTTCCTGCAGATCCAGTTTCTCGACATAGTTTTTGAGCTCAGGCATGCTTCTTACCTTTTCGGTAAATTCGTGCTCCCACAGCGTGACCAAATTGTACCCTTGAGATTTCCAAAATTCATTCCTTTTCATGGTGAGTGCGTACAGTTCTGAAATGGACTGTTGCGTTCGTGGCAGAACTGTTGTGTGAGGGTAACACGCGCGACATCCGTGAAACATACAACCGTCGAACTGATAGATAGTATTTGTCTCCCTACAATACCCATCCGCTGAGTATTTGTGACCCGGGATGCGAAATTCACCATCGTTCAACGCGTGTTGTATGCGAATGCCTTTGGAATGAGCCAGCCATTCCAGCCATTGAATAGACACTCGGCTGTATTGATCCTTTTTTGGTGTAGCCTTCGTGTGGTACTTGGGCTATTGGACTGGGTAAGGTTTCCTCTTCGACGATGGTAGCTCCCAGCTCTTGTAGTAAATCCTCCAGCAGTACCCATTCATTGCCTCGTTCAACAAATTTCATTCCTTCATCATTCTCCCTCAGTTGGAGCCATTTCTCATCGTCGCAGTCTAATTTGATGTGACGATAGGGTTTCAGAAACTTTTCTTTAAAGACTTTCATACAGACACTGGCAATGGTAATGCTTTGGGTCGGATCCACGCCGTGTTTGATAACTCGTTCCACATCGAGACCCGTTTTAGGATCTTTGGTCGTCTCTGTCTCTCTGGTGATGCTGATCATTAGATCTCTAAAAACCATGACGGAACGCCTCAGGATATCAACATCAGAACGGCAGTAGGTTTCCATTTCAGCGGCGAAATCGAAGATTTTGTCTCCTTGTGCCGCGTGCCAGTCCAGAAAAGTTATTCTGTCTTTGGGCCCCATAAAATCAATACCATAGTATGCGGGCTCCGGAATTGGTCCTATGTAGTTTTGATGTTCGTGAGTATTAAAGAAATGTGGGAAATAACCCTTTTTCAGCTCCGTTAAGTGAAACATCTTTGGTAGATTGGCGAGACGGGTATTGAAAAAGGACAGGCTGTCCAGAAGACGCATATCTAAACCTCTTTCGATGTGGAGGTACATCACTTTGCTTCCGCTATATATAACTTGGTGCGGGAGCATTGAGTTTTGGATGAGATAAGAAAGAATGAAGTATCCGTCATATCCCTTAAAATTATGAGCAAAGATGGTGAATTGTTTGTGTTGATCTGAAAACAACCATGAACAGAATTCCAGGCCGTGTCTTTACCACAGAATGGAACTTCTCTGAGTCCACACTTGTCCTCGCAAGGAGGAACGATGTACTGCTTTTTTTTGTCACGTTTTCCGCAAGTCTTACAACGCGTCCCGCAAGAAGGACAAGGTTTGTCCAAAGAGTGCTCTTCCTTGCACACATCGCAAACTGACTGGGCTAAAACGTAATTAGCTTTGTGCTCTGTCTTTCCACAAGATGAACTTTTACAGTTGTTGCAGAGAAGGTGATGCGTGCAGGAGCCGACAGTGTCAACGGTGCAAACTTGACAGGAAGATGGGACGTATCCGTCTTTGCAAATGTAGATGTCATCCTGCGTACATTCGAAATAAAAAAAAAAGGAATTTGGATATGCCTTTGTTTTCTCTTGAAGTAGGGTGATGATAACACTTGTGATCTTGAGGGACGTATTCTTTACACCATTTGCATTTATACTCCCCGCAAGTGTGCTGATCCAAATCGCGTTCTTTCACGTTTAATACTTTGAAACAATGCTGACACCTCTTCCATTGGTCGCACTCAGAGGCTCTGTTGCTCTTCTTCTTTTTCGAAATTGGTCGTGCCTTATGACGTATGAAACAGTCCTTGGACCTACAGGTCATGTTGCAATCTTTACAGATGACCGGTGTATCGGAAATTTCACAGCCAGGGCATTTGCAAACGATACAGTACATTTCACAGGAATGCTGATGCCTTTTGTTGTAAGGTGCTAGGCAGTAGTCACACCAATAGTTGCCGCCAAAAAATCCAGAGATCATCGTGATCGAGTGGAAGTGATTGTCTTCTTCGATTAAATAGATGAATAGTTTTGTTTTGGAGCTGTGCGTTTCTCCTTTGCGAATAAATTTGTTGCCCATTTCTGCACTGAGGACCAGTATTTCGCAATTCAGCACTTTCTCAAAGTCGGGAATATTGGCTAGACTCGAAGGGTGGTCTTGGGGCAAACCGGCACGATACATTAATTTTTCAGCAAACATTTTTTGAACTACACTCTTTGGATCTTTCATGTTTGCGAATAATCGGGGGCCACATTTCTTATGAGTTATAACGAGATCAAATTCATCTTGCCCTGGATGTGCCTTCACCAGATCATTCCATTCTTTTCCCGTGACTCGGTAGGCTCTGGCTAAGGACACAGAGATAGATCGCGCCAAACAGAGTTGATCTTGGTTGCGTATTTCAACAATGGATTTCTTTAATTTGATGCTTTCCCTTACATTGGTAATTTTATGGCCACTTCCAGCCCCTTTTGGCATCTCGATCATTCCAACATCTACTTCGAATGAAGAGTCCAGTTTCAACTCATTGTGGCTGGCTAAAGTTTTGGAAATGGTGTCCAGGACAACTTTGGCATTAAGATCCTGTAATTTACTGAGAGGTACAACAATAGCATTCGCTAGACCTTCGTGGCGAATAACAACGCAACCCAAATCATTGTCGCCGAGATGTCCTCTGGCTCTCCTTAAAACATCGTCCATCATACTGTGAAGTTCATCTTCCAAGTCTTGCAATCTTTGTCCTTGCCATTGTTCGTTAAATTTGACCTCATACACTCGCTGGATGGCTGCGTTTTTAGCAAAAGTCTTTTCATTCCGAAATGAAACTGCGTAGGGCGCTTGTTCTGATCCCCCTGTTGCCGCAGTGTCAGGGCTAAAGAACGCATCATGGGGACTTTCGGGATTGACGGGAGCTCGATCGGGACTTTCAGGGTTAGAAGTTATTGACTCTAGTCTACCGAATCCTTTCAGTAATGTTCTCGGTGAATCTTGGTTGACCCTTGGACTAATTATTGGTAGGAACTGAGTAAACTCTTTCGTGGATGTGTTTGGAGAGAGTGGCGTTATTTGCCCACTGGTTGATGGTCCAGCTGGCACATTTGATAATGAACGTTGTGTGCATGCAGATCGATGTCTTCTAAGATCTAACATTTTTTGGAAAATCTGACCACAACGTCTACAAGGGATACTCTTTCCCCTCCCTTGATCGGAGGATTTCACGTGTTTAAGAGAAGGTGTTGTGCTTTCAGAAGGGTCGTCCTCCCAGTCCCCGTCGGCAATACAAAGAGCGGCCAGCTGAGCCGCGTCCTCCTTTTCGTCAGGAAGAAGTCTCTTCAGTGATTGTCATAACCTTTTTGGAGACGGACTGTCATTCCAGTCCCCGTCGGCAAGGCACGCAGAGGCCAGCTGAGCTGCTTCTTTCTCTTCGTTATGACGAAGTCTCTTAAGCGACTGTACAGATGTTGCAGAAGATGGGTCGTCCTCCCAGTCCCCGTCGGCAAGGCACAAAGAGGCCAGCTCAGCTGCTTCTTCCTCTTCATCAGAACGAGGCCTCTTTGGCGTGACAACGGAGGTTGGAGAAGTCGACCAGTTGACCGGACAATGGATACCCAAATCCATGGGGAGTGGTATATCGGCTTGATCCTGAGCAATTTCATCGCACATGAGTTTCAATTCGTGCAGAATGACGTACTCTTCATTCTCGAGGTCATGTCTTAGGGACCAAGCTCTGAGATCCTCGCTCGATGTGAACGAATTCACTATTATTTTATAAATAGAACGGTATTTGTCCATCTGAAAAATGAATGATACCATGCCTAAAATATATATATATATTTCATGATACAGTTATTCTAATTGGTGTTATACTAAAGGAAACAGTAGATGAGGTCAAGACATTCACGATGCCATTATTTTCGCTCGATTCGATAGCATAGAAACGACATAACAGTCACATAATCCAACTACAATACAAGATGACGTAGTAAGACGCCGCCGACACGTTCACGGGAAAGGTCTGTGGGAGTAGATGTCCTTAAAAAAAAAGATTTTTAAAATCGGACGAAAAGGAGGTGAGAAATCGCCGAAAATAAAAAAAGACGTCTTTTTATGGCGTCACGTGTGGTCACGTGACCCACTTCTAACTTAGATGGATCATTACTCGGTCTGTATGGGTCCGATCTCGATGCGGATTAGTGCGTTGGAGCCGCCTTGTCTAGCCGCTTCCGTTTCACGCGACGTCGTCGGCATCGGTCTATAAGTACGAGATATGACGAAAACGATGACGTCATAACGAGCTCGTATCCGACGATGAGGTTGGTATTAATACTCGCGTTTTGCTTAAAAACAAATGATTCAAATAAAATTGGAAATCGACCCAAGGTAGGGTAGTGAGAATATTTCTTAGTTCAGAGCGTTAATACGGCGCATTTTTTAAATTTATTATGGTACCTATAACTGACGACAGTCAACAGCTTTCGATGGCTGTTACTGGAGTTCTAGTGGATGGATTTAAACGAAACTTTTTGCATTATTTCCAACGTTGAACGAACATTTTATTCATCGGTGCTACCAAACACGTTCGTTACGGAGACTTTTTTTACATGATCGGCGTCCTATTATTTCATGTTTTAGTCAACGCAATTCGAAAACAAACATAAATCAAGAGAATACTCTTTTCAGGGTCATTCCCATTATTTTGCCTATTTTGATTTTCTTATCTCAAAATGACAGCTGCAATTGTTTTTGAAAAGTTACATTTTAAAAACCAAAAAAACAACAAAATGAAACCCTAAAAGATTCTTCCCGATCTATGTTTATCGCTTAGTACGACCTGGTATGTCTTTGTTCCACGAACGTTAATTACAACGCCAGTTGCGTCGGCCGTACCCCATGATTTCATAACATTTTTAACCAATGGCAACGTCGCAAAGAGCATTTTCATTTTTTTTTTTAAACTTGAAATCTTATAGTACCTCTTCGCGACTTTGGCGTCACTTGCGTTTTTGCATTCCGACTTAAGTACATCTCGTGATCACTTCTCTCTGCATTCATTCATTCATCATGAATTCGTCATTTCCTATGTGAGTATTTCGGTATTTGTTTTACTTCTGGAAACACGATGACATTATTACGTTATAATATTGTTATTAATCGCAATTAATTTGGTTTGACTGGGTTTTTTTCTATGATTTTTTGTTTGTTTGTTTAACAGCAATAACGGCGCCTCCTCTCTCATAACAATGAAGTATCCGTAAGTACTTTTCTTAGGTAATTTTATTATTTTATGTCGACAAAAGAATGTTTACAATTTTTAACGAGTCGTGTTCATCTTTTCCCCTTATTTTTCATTTTAATTTCATTTGTAGTCTCTGGAGCAGCACTCCCGTAGGTCGTCCGGGAGTGACGACGCTCAAGCGGCGTTTCTCATACCAGGGAGAACTGCCTTCCCCGGTGTAAGTCGTTATTTTACTACATCTTGCATCTAGAAATTGCTTTTTAATGCGCGGTATACTTGATTTGTCGATAGTCTTGATGCTTAGGCGTTTTATTCAACGGTTTTCTCGTACGACACCACGTTATATAACGTATAATTCAAAAATTTGTTCTATTTTCTTTTTGCTTTGAAGGGAGAGAAAGGGAGACACGCAGACTCCCAACTCGTCTCCCGAAGTCGCCCTCCTGGGTGGAGAGCTCAGAGGCGAGTTCGCCCAAAAGGGCGAGAAAATGTCTGTTTTTGGGGGGAGAGACCACGACAACGTAAGTCCACATGTTACTACATTTACAAATAGACATCGTTTTTTTTTTTTTAATGCGCGGTATACACGTTTTAAAACCAACCCATAGAAAACATTCGCTTGATTTAATGGTAGTCTTTTTTTCTGTTCTGCGCGATACAATGCATACGGTCTCTGATAATCCTAAATGTATTCTGTTACTTCTACTCTGAAGGGAGAAAAACGGTGACACCACTCCGACGACTCAGAATTCGCCCTCCTGGGTGGAAACCCCCAGCCCGAGGCATGTGAGTATCATTTATTCATTCATTTTCACTCATTCATTTCATTCATTCATTTTTTTTATAGACGCGACAATTAACCAGTAATCTTAAGTTTGTTTTATTCTAATTCCATTCCTTTTCTTTTTAATCCTTTCAGAAGATCTTACTCCTCGTGGCTGAGGCAAACCAGTTACTGCGGAAAGTACAGGAGTTAGTAGAATTTATTTAGGAAAAAAAAAATGATTACTATTTTGGCCGTAAAAGTAAATATTTTAAAAAAAATTTAGAAAAAAAATAAATTAAAAAACAAAACAAAGTACAGGAACGGATAGTGTTTAGTTAGAAACCATTACTATTTTGGCTGTTTGGGAAAGTTAAAAAAAACCAACCAAACTTTTAAAATTATGAAGAAATTTTTTAAAAAACTAAAAACAAAACTTCTATGAAATTGGGGTCTTTTGGAATAATGTGTTGGGGGGTTCTTTCATGATATATGTCGACCGAGTACACAAAATCTCGGCCGCATTATTATAAGAGATTCACCCGACTAAAATGAACGACAGAACTCGGAGGAAAACGAGGATTTATCGATATCTGAACGCTCTTGGAATTTACAGTGGATTTATTGTGCTTTCAGATTTGTTTATTCGTTGGAACGTCATCGACATACTGTGAGTATTGTGTGTTTTTTTATTTGTTATAGTTAATAGCGCTGTCACAAATCACGGTCCTCGCGAGAGAGATGAAAAAGAATTCCCACCGTATGGCGGGCCGCTCTCAAATCACGGTCCTTGCCGAGAGATGAATGACTTTTCCAGCGGGGGCCGCTGTCGCGGAAACGTTCAACGAGGCTTGTTTAGGGCTGGGGGTCGTTTATTCTATTAGCCCTAACACAGCATTCTTATGCCAATGGAATGTAAACGGACTCGATTAGCGTATGAATGAACTGGCTTATAAGGGCTTGTTACTACACCGTTTTTTCGTCTTTGTTCTTTTTTTGTCTTGTATTCTTTCAAACCGTCAGTTCATTACGATCAGTTTCACGTACTATATAAAAAAGGTAGTTGAAAAAATCAATCAATGAATCAATAAATAATGAAAATACGTAATTCGGTTCTCACCTCAGTTGAAATTGAATTTGTGGGACCGCCACACAGTTTTCAAACGATGACTCGAAGGAAATGACGCTGACGTAGGGACGCTACGATCATATATTTTGATAGGCTTTGTTCTATCGGTACTCCTTTTGATTGGCTAAAATTATGAACAAAAACCAATCAACACTCATCTCCAAACCATTGTACAGCGAGGGACGCTATGGGACCATATTTGGCATCGCGTCTTTCGTGACGTCATCGGGTTGATTGCCTCTCATTGGCCGTTTCTTCCACTTGGATCGTATTTTTCCATCGCGTGATCCGTGACGTCATCGACTCTTTGTGTCCTGACGCTGGGAATAGGCCACGCCCCCCGAAACGTTTTGATCGAAAATTCGATTTAACAGAGGTATATACAACATTTATGTAATTTGGTGTCTTTGTGTCATTAAGAAAGTACATGATGAGTTTTGTTAATATTTCTCGTGTCGATGGTTACATGTGCCTGTTGCTGTGAGCACCTAGATTTATCTAAACATTGTAATACAAAAGTCTATGAACAATTGAACAGCAAATGTCCAAGTGGTCTGGATATTCCTTTGTCGAGATGCTGGTGGCTCATGCCCATCTGTCCCGTGACCCAGTATTCGTATGTGGCTTCTTTGGAGGGGTGTGTTAAGTTCTGATAGGTAAAACAGTGAGTGAACAGACGATTCGTTATCGGCTTCACAGACGTCATGCCCGACGCCAACGTGTTATCAAACGACAGATCGACGGTCATTTTACTTCAAGAAGTCATTATGTCAAGAACCTCAACGTAAGAACAGTCGTCCATTGGTAAATATTTTACCCACCATGACAGACGCCGTTTTCATGCCATTAACGTAGACAGAACTGTCGTCTTTGGGATGGCTCAGTAAAGGTGTGGGGTGGGATCTCTGTGACTGGATGAACACCTTTACATGTTACTCACAGACCTGCAGCTGGAGGCACACGTGTTGCCATTTGCTCGCCATCATGGACGTCGTTTTGTATCTCATGACGACAACGTAATGGCACACAGGGCTGGTGTTATTACTGAGCACCTCAAGCAGGAGAACACAACCATTTTACCATGGCCAGCACTCAGACCAGTCTTGTCGCCCATCGAACATGTCTGGGATATCCTTGGACAGTGCATAAAATCTCGATCACAGTCCCAAGTTGACATTAAGAATTATGGTCCTGTATGCAATACATTCTAAATTGTAAGAGGTTTCCCTAGCTCATGCTAGTTCCCGCTTCTTAGTCCTTCGCACGACCAGGGTGCCGTTGTACAAAGTGATTTTAGCGTAAAGGTGATCGTAACTCTCATACCTTAACACAAATTACGACTGAAGTAGTGCAAAGGTTACTTTGTACAACAGCACCCTGGTGAAATAGTATGACGTGTTGCATGACGTCACGTTATGACGCATGTAGTCAGCCTTCTCGCAGCCCTGCATGACAGATGGGACACGATGATGTAAACTATCTGATCACTGTCAAATCTGTCACCGACTCACTGGACAGATAACTTTTTTATGACCAGCTAACTCAATGCCCGGTGTTGATAAGAATGGATTTGCAGCTACAAGCATTGTCTCCGTTTCTAACACTAAACGAATCTTAACTTCCTATGTGCTCATGAATATGCATAAGGGAAATATTGCATAATGTTTTTTCAACTACTCATTTTAGAGCTGATGTTGACTGTTTTAAGAAAGACGGTGACTGCATAAAACACTGGGTCGCACTGCCCGGATTTGCGACTGACTCAAAATAACACATGCCGCATGCACAAGCTTTGATTGACAAAGTGATAAGTATGTGTTGTATTCATTCTATTGCTAAACGTCCCTGAAGCGTTGTTCTTTTGTGGGTAATAGATCTTCGAGTCTGATCATACTCGGGTTCCCGTTTTGCAGGTGATTTTACACAGACTAGCTGACTTACCGTCTCAGGTTCCTCCTCAAAGATCCGGGTGAATAGGACGCCGCACGCACACAGGTCACATGTTCAACGGCGATGACAACAGATTAGGCACAGCATACCAATAGGTAAGAATATTGCTTGGCTCAGTGCCAGCATATAAGAAGGTTGAGACAGTCACCCAGTCCACCTCACTGGGAGTGTACAGAGACGGCACCTACAGTGACACGCCGGAGGCAGTGAGCCCTGACACTGTACAGCACATCAGTGTGTGCACAGACCTAAACATAGCGCAAATGCAAACAATCGCCTTTCCACTACTCTGTAATATATACCGACACTAGGTGGCACTGCTGTCACTCTACAACTTAATGAAGGAATGCAACTAGTGTTATAAGATTTACGTAGACACAAGAGGAAACAAAAGACACTCTCTTGCCAGCTCTCTCTACTATACTATTACTGTCACGGTAATGTACCGCTTAGTATTGAAGGAATGAGTAAGTCTGACTTGTGTGTTGATCTAAACAGACACAGTAGCAAATACAGGCAGTATCTCTTCCTCCACAAAGCTTTTCTATCCTGACACCTTGGCATCATGGCACGCCCTTGAAGAGATGTGGTGTCATGTGTCTGCACCATTGGCGTTGAGACAGGCTTGACAACGACGACGCAGAGACGACACTAAGTGATTGAAGAAAGCTTGGGGAACGATGTTCCATATCTGAACCAACGTTGGTCCAAATTCAACGCCAATGGCTGATTCTGGGATTGACGTAAACGTCGCTCCATTTCACCCCAACCGTGTTCGATGGGGGATAGATCCAGAGAAACAGCAGGCCAGGAGAGTACAGAAATGTTCTGCTTTGTGTCCGACCATGAGATGTGATGCTCCCTCATACCATAACGTTACGCCGCCAATCTGTCGACGTTGAACAACGCACGCGTCAGCATATCGTTCACCTCACCGTATGTACACCCTTGTCTTGCTATTTGAGCTGTCCAGATGAAATCTCGACCCTCAGTCGGTTCCGTACAGTCCTGGAACTAATAGGACGTAAGCAAGGAATGGTCCGAGCAGTCAAAATGGCAGTCTGGATTCGATTCCTTAGATGGGTCAATCGAATGTCTTGCTGGTGTGACGCACGCGTGGTCGACCGGTCCGAGGCAAATCTCTCGTGTTTCCATTATGTTGAAAACGTCTCCATAGAGATAAGATCGTGTTTCGATGAACACCAAAATGTCTGGCCCATTCCAGTCTCCAGCATACCCACTGCGCGGAGAGGCTGATTTTCTGTAAGCCGTGGCATGACGTACTCCCAGTTTAGGTTTAAATTATCGTGTTTTCCACAACATTCAGAGACTAGAGAATAATCAACCGTTCTTCAATTTTCAATATCAGGTGTGTGAACTTCAGGTGTGTGACCTTCAGGTGTGTGGTCTCAGGTGTGAAAGATCATCCAAAAAGTGAGTAAGGTCAATGTGCACAAAGTGCACGTGCCACGCGCGATACGTGACATCAAATGTCGTGCAAAGTGTTTTGCTGTATGTTTGTTTACTTGGTCGTTATGCTGGCAGTGACGAGGTCGGGGAGGAATGGGAGGGGAGGTCCCCAATGACGTCCAGTGAGTTTCAAGTCAAATTCAACTTAAAATGGAATTTAGTAAATTAATCATACTGAAATCTATTTATCAGTGATTCGTTATGGCGAAAAAACAAAATGTACTGGAATGCTTTTATCTAGGACAGACGTACAGGCAAGGTGACTTACCAGGTATCTTCTCCGAGATCAGAACGCCACACAAACACAGGTATAATGTGCAGTGGCAAAGAAGGCCTCAGTAAAACACTGCACAAAGTTGACCTTGCCACACAACAGCAACACACTGCTGTATACTGAACGAAGTTAGACGGGTGGTACACGGAGTTCGATGGGTGTTGAACGAAGTTAGACGGGTGTGGGACGGAGTTGGTATAGACAAACAGTGGTGTGCAGAGCTAATCCCCCAAAACAACGCAACACCATTACAGCCTTCAGACTCATTCGGTAAAACCCGTCCCTTTCCGTGTTCTATAAGAAGGTTGAGACAGTCACCTAACCGGGAGTGCACAGAGACGACAACGACACCGCCAGGCTGGAGTTAGTGAACCCTGACACTACACAGTTACACGATGCGCATTGAAGTAAATGGCTGTATTCATCACGACAGGACAGGGCAGAGTAGAGTAGCAAGTGCAGATAATCCCCCTTCTTTCTGCTATACTGACACCCGGTGTCACTCGTTATGGGGGGTGGGGGGTGGGGGTGATTCCGTATATGATTTACATATAAACAACATTGTTTTACTGGTGGTTAAATTCCATAATGTATCTTGAATAATATTCTTACATGGAATGTATTCTTACATGGATATAGGATATAGAAGTTACTCATGTTTTTGCACCAATCTAGTGTTACCTACAGATTGATAACCACCACACTCGCAGTGGATTATATGTATACTGTAAGGCATTTAGTGAGGTTGGTATACATATACAGTACAGTATATGTATACTGTACACTTCCAGTGAGGTATATATACATTCACAGTACAGTATATGTATACTGTACACTCCCAGTGAGGTATATATACATACAGTACAGTATATGTATACTGTACACTCCCAGTGAGGTATATATACATACAGTACAGTATATGTATACTGTACACTCCCAGTGAGGTATATATACATACAGTACAGTATATGTATACTGTACACTCCCAGTGAGGTATATATACATACAGTACAGTATATGTATACTGTACACTCCCAGTGAGGTATATATACATACAGTACAGTATATGTATACTGTACACTCCCAGTGAGGTATATATACATACAGTACAGTATATGTATACTGTACACTCCCAGTGAGGTATATATACATACAGTACAGTATATGTATACTGTACACTCCCAGTGAGGTATATATACAGTACAGTACAGTACAGTATATGTATACTGTACACTCCCAGTGAGGTATATATACACACAGTACAGTATATATATACTGTACACTCCCAGTGAGGTATATATACATACAGTACAGTATATGTATACTGTACACTCCCAGTGAGGTATATATACATACAGTACGGTATATGTATACTGTACACTCCCAGTGAGGTATATATACATACAGTACAGTATATGTATACTGTACACTCCCAGTGAGGTATATATATACATACAGTACAGTATATATGTATACTGTACACTCCCAGTGAGGTATATATACATACAGTACAGTACAGTATATGTATACTGTACTGTACTCCCAGTGAGGTATATATACATACAGTACAGTATATGTATACTGTACACTCCCAGTGAGGTATATATACATACAGTACAGTATATGTATACTGTACACTGTATATACACCAGTGAGGTATATATATATACAGTACAGTATATGTATACTGTACACTCCCAGTGAGGTATATATACATACAGTACAGTATATGTATACTGTACACTCCCAGTGAGTGAGGTATATATATACATACAGTACAGTATATGTATACTGTACACTCCCAGTGAGGTATATATACATACAGTACAGTATATGTATACTGTACACTCCCCAGTGAGGTGTATATATATACAGTACAGTATATGTATACTGTACACTCCCAGTGAGGTATATATACATACAGTACAGTATATGTATACTGTACACTCCCAGTGAGGTATATATACATACAGTACAGTATATGTATACTGTACACTCCCAGTGAGGTATATATACATACAGTACAGTATATATACTGTACACCCCAGTGAGTGAGGTATATATATACAGTACAGTACAGTGATGTATATGTACACTACAGTGAGGTATATATACATACAGTACAGTATAGTATACTGTACACTCCCAGTGAGGTATATATACATACAGTACAGTATATGTATACTGTACACTCCCAGTGAGGTATATATACATACAGTACAGTATATGTATACTGTACACTCCCAGTGAGGTATATATACATACAGTACAGTATATATGTATACTGTACACCCCAGTGAGGTATATATACATACAGTACAGTATATGTATACTGTACACTCCCAGTGAGGTATATATACATACAGTACAGTATATATATGTATACTGTACACTCCCAGTGAGGGTATATATACATACAGTACAGTATATGTATACTGTACACTCCCAGTGAGGTATATATACACATACAGTACAGTATATGTATACTGTACACTCCCAGTGAGGTATATATACATACAGTACAGTATATATGTATACTGTACACTCCCAGTGAGGTGTATATACATACAGTACAGTATATATACTGTACACTCCCAGTGAGGTATATATACATACAGTACAGTATATGTATACTGTACACCCCAGTGAGGTATATATACATACAGTACAGTATATGTATACTGTACACTCCCAGTGAGGTATATATACATACAGTACAGTATATGTATACTGTACACTCCCAGTGAGGTATATATACATACAGTACAGTATACACTGTACACTCCCAGTGAGGTATATATACATACAGGTACAGTATATGTATACTGTACACTCCCAGTGAGGTATATATACATACAGTACAGTATATGTATGTGTACACTCCCAGTGAGGTATATATATACATACAGTACAGGTATATGTATACTGTACACTCCCAGTGAGGTATATATACATACAGTACAGTATATGTATACTGTACACTCCCAGTGAGGTATATATACATACAGTACAGTATATACTGTATACTGTACACTCCCCAGTGAGGTATATATACATACAGTACAGTATATATATACTGTACACTCCCAGTGAGGTATATATACATACAGTACAGTATATGTATACTGTACACTCCCAGTGAGGTATATATATACAGTACAGTATATGTATACTGTACACTCCCAGTGAGGTATATATACATACAGTACAGTATGAGGTATGTATACTGTACTGTACTCCCAGTGAGGTATATATACATACAGTACAGTATATGTATACTGTACACTCCCAGTGAGGTATATATACATACAGTACAGTATATGTATACTGTACACTCCCAGTGAGGTATATATACATACAGTACAGTATATGTATACTGTACACTCCCAGTGAGGTATATATACATACAGTACAGTATATGTATACTGTACACTCCCAGTGAGGTATTAATACATACAGTACAGTATATGTATACTGTACACTCCAAGTGAGGTATATATACATGCAGTACAGTATATATGTATACTGTACACCCCAGTGAGGTATATATACATACAGTACAGTATATGTATACTGTACGCTCCCAGTGAGGTATATATACATACAGTACAGTATATGTATACTGTACACTCCCAGTGAGGTATATATACATACAGTACAGTATATGTATACTGTACACTCCCAGTGAGGTATATATACATACAGTACAGTATATGTATACCGTACACTCCCAGTGAGGTGTATATACATACAGTACGGTATATGTATACTGTACACTCCCAGTGAGGTATATATACATATAGTATAGTATATGTTTACTGTACACTCCCAGTGAGGTATATATACATACAGTCACAGTATATGTATATGTATACTGTACACTCCCCCAGTGAGGTGTATATACATACAGTACAGTATATGTATACCGTACACTCCCAGTGAGGTGTATATACATACAGTATGGTATATGTATACTGTACACTCCGAGTGAGGTATATATACATACAGTACAGTATATGTATACCGTACACTCCCAGTGAGGTATATATACATAAAGTACAGTATATGTATACCGTACACTCCCTGTGAGGTGTATATACATACAGTACGGTATATGTATACTGTACACTCCGAGTGAGGTAGATATACATACAGTACGGTATATGTATACCGTACACTCCCAGTGAGGTATATATACACACAGTACAGCATAGATATACTGTACACTCCCAGTGAGGTATATATACATACAGTACAGTATATAACACTATATATATAGTGTTATTTTATTTTATATATTTATTTATTGAACAGGAAGCCAGATATGTAAATTAAGTATATACAGGCGCGAGGGAAGTGGGAGGTGTAATTAAATATGTACAAACAGTTCAGTGAGATGGAAGAACAAAATACAATGACAGGGTGTGTTTTTACAATATGGGCAAGGGGTGTGTTTACATAGCGGAGTATTTAAAGTAGATTGAGTTTGAGAGTCTATGATTTCTGGGTGATGTACCAGGCGCTGAGGAGGTTAACCCCTTGATCTCTGCTGGTCTCAGGGGAGGTTAACCCCTTGATCTCTGCTGGTCTCAGGGGAGGTTAACCCCTTGATCTCTGCTGGTCTCAGGGGAGGTAAACCCCTTGATCTCTTCTGGTCTCAGGGGAGGTTAACCCCTTGATCTCTGCTGGTCTCAGGGGAGGTTAACCCCTTGATCTCTGCTGGTCTCAGGGGAGGTTAACCCCTTGATCTCTGATCTCTGCTGGTCTCAGGGGAGGTTAACCCCTTGATCTCTGCTGGTCTCAGGGGAGGTTAACCCCTTGATCTCTGCTGGTCTCAGGGGAGGTTAACCCCTTGATCTCTGCTGGTCTCAGAGGAGGTTAACCCCTTGATCTCTGCTGGTCTCAGGGAGGTTAACCCCTTGATCTCTGCTGGTCTCAGGGGAGGTTAACCCTTGATGTCTGCTGTCTCAGGAGAGGTTAACCCCTTGATCTCTGCTGGTCTCAGGGGAGGTTAACCCCTTGATCTCTGCTGGTCTCAGGGGAGGTTAACCCCTTGATCTCTGCTGGTCTCAGGGGAGGTTAACCCCTTGATCTCTGCTGGTCTCAGGGGAGGTTAACCCCTTGATCTCTGCTGGTCTCAGAGGAGGTTAACCCCTTGATCTCTGCTGGTTTCAGGGGAGGTTAACCCCCTGATCTCTGCTGGTCTCAGGCACTAATCTTCTTATGTTGATTGACTCGAAAAGTTTTCTTTTGCGCCAATTGCTCATGTTAGAAGCCACGATTTCGGTGTGTAGCCAGTTGATAGAGTGATTTGGACTTTTCACAATGTGTTCTGAGAGGACAGATTTGAGATCAGATTGTCAGATGGGACTGGATTGTCTGGTCATATGGCTGAGTAATACTTAGGGTCAGTTTCACCAACAAACTTTACATTTGTTTATATACTACTCAGCTACTACATTTCGGGCTGTAAGCAGGAGAAATATCTGATGAAGGCAGGGTCGATTGCAAGATTCCGACCGTATAAAGAGCATGTGTTTGTGAATCATTGCAAGATTACGACTCATCCAGGAGCATGTGTTTATGAATCATTGCAAGATTACGACTCATCCAGGAACATGTGTTTGTGAATCATTGCAAGATTACGACTCTGCCAGGAACATGAGTTTGTGAATCATTGCTAGATTACGACTATACCAGGGGCATTGTTATTTCGCCGTGGAAATCACCATGTTGGATGTCTTGGCTTTAAAACGAGGTCACATCCGTCATTCAAACCCTGACTACGAGTACCAGCGTGTAGAATGATTCAACGTCTACCGTTACCTGACGGTAACGACGTAGTCTTGGACCATCTGACGGAGCCTCATTCGAGATATTTGTTCCACCATGTCTCGTCAAGACAGACCATTTGGAAACCAAAGTGATGATATTCATCCGTTAGAAAAGGTCATGATGATAATGGAACTTTTTTGTGTCATTCCCTCTTTTGGTGTAACAGAGCCCCATTTCAACCAAAACAACAGCAAGAGTTGCGCCGGAAACAGTGACTTGGTCTTTAATCTCTTCCTGGGTTTTCCTCCATGTACGCGGAAGTTTGTCTTACAGTCGATACACAGCACGCCGTGTGACGTCATTATCAAAACTGTTGTATATGTTTTCTACTGAGTCTGGCTGTCCAGCACACTAAACAGTTTTTTCATTAATATCTTCATTTGAAACCGACCAAAGTACGGATAATAGGGCTGTCGAGGGTTATTCCATGTTAGATCATCGTAACATGGCTATCGGTCCACCAAAATAAAGGTCATGGGCAGCTCTTGTAAATGACCCCTTCTCCAAGGTCTCTGGAATCTGAATCGACAATGAAAAGGTCCGACTGTATTCATGTGTAATTATATGCGCAGTTTCATCTGAATTTGACATTCTGTGAAATGTAGTACTGGTGAGTTCATGTTGTATTTGATACTGGAAAATCTATGTTATAACTTCTGAAGATCGAAATGACCAATCAGTTGGTAAACGAACCTGTGTTTCCTGAGTTACAACAAACCGGAAGTTCTGCACCAAAGCCACTATCGCCATCTTTGCCTCCAACAAGGCCAACCTCATTCCCAGACAGTTCCTTGGCCCGACGCCAAACGGCATCCACATGTAGTCGTGCAACTCGTGCTTGCTCTCGGGGAGGAACCTGGAACAGCCAAACAACCAGTCCATTGGGTTGGCAATTGTCGTGATGCATTTAGAAGACAAACCAACAGTAACAGTAGGTTAAATAGATCTTAATATTATAACTTGGCACCGAGTGCTTCAGACAAAAGGTATTTAACATAGAGTTAGACCACCTCAAATGTACGAAATTGCAATTCTGATACTATTGTAGAATAAATTTTTGTTTTCAGTAAAATTTCTCATTACATCGAGTATTATTTACTCGTTATTTGAAGTTTCTGACAAAAAGCTGAAATTTTGAGTGTTTTTTCTCGTTAATTCGATTTCTTATTGAAGACTTAATTGATATTTCAAGTTTCTTTTAATAGTGTGACTATACATCGGGAACATATCGTAAAAATATATTCAACGCAACAAAAAATAATCAAGGCAACAAGAAAACAGGTGAAATTTCAAGTTGTTTTAAAGAATTTTAAAGTAGAGAGAAAATACTCGAAAATTGAATGAAATATTCCAAGCTACGAAAGAGTGCGCTGAAATAGTAGTCTAATGTATACAAGTTGTTTACTGTATAAAAGTGGCCGCATAAGACTTTCGTACAAACATATACTAGATAAGAGCTGCCTGAACTGCACGTAAATACCCCCAATGTCAAACAACAGTAGGTTTATATCCGCCATGACGTCTACCAGGAGCGCTGGGAAAACGGTGCTCCTCTGGCAACGCGGGTACACATAGGTTACCTGCTGACTGATATTTTCATACGCATGGTTAGAAATGCCATGTCCGTTTTTGACGTATCGAATTGAATTAGATACCGGATTGCAATCTTATTTTGACCAATCAGAATCAAACATTCTTCAAATTACCTTTACGTGTAACATTCATGGGCAGAGTGGTCTCCCTTTACCATGACACTCATTCTGTTCAATTTTCTAACCTGTCAGGGTCGAACTCTTCTGGTTGTGGCCAAAACTCGGGGTCGTGATGGATGGCGTAGACGGGGATGAATACTGGGAGGCCGGCGGGGATGTGGTAGCCGTTTATGGTGGTGTCCTTTGGATCCAACTCGCTTTGTTCTGAATAAAAGAATCAATCAGAAAAATGGAACCTCCTATCGATAAAGGCGCCATTGTCCATAAGAATAGTTAGATGGACCAGGTTTTCTGTAGAATCACATCAGTGATAATGAGTTCCTGGAGGGTATGGTCAATGACAGTCACACTGCTAACCTGACACTTAATAATACTATAGTAGAATAGCCTCCAGGTTAAAGTGTTCGCCTGTCACGCCGGGGGCTCCAGTTCAATGGCCCACATTACTACAATAACTTGTGTTCTGCACTGTTTTGGCCCGAAGGATTTCTACTCACCTGGTTGCCGGGGAATAGAGTCTCAGTGTCTCACCTGGTTGCCGGGGTATACAGTCTCAGTGTCTCACCTGGTTGTCTCACCTGGTTGCCGGGGTATACAGTCTCAGTGTCTATACGACCTCTACTCACCTGGTTGCCGGGGAATACAGTCACAGTGACTCAACGATCTGTACTCACCTGGTTGCCGGGGATTACAGTCTCAGTGTCTCACCTGGTTGTCTGGGAATACAGTCTCAGTGTCTCACCTTGTTGTCTCACCTGGTTGCCGGGGTATACAGTCTCAGTGTCTACACGACCTCTACTCACCTGGTTGCTGGGGAATACAGTCACAGTGTCTCACCTGGTTGTCTGGGAATACAGTCTCAGTGTCTCACCTGGTTGTCTCACCTGGTTGCCGGGGTATACAGTCTCAGTGTCTATACGACCTCTACTCACCTGGTTGCCGGGGAATACAGTCACAGTGACTCAACGATCTGTACTCACCTGGTTGCCGGGGATTACAGTCTCAGTGTCTCACCTGGTTGTCTGGGAATACAGTCTCAGTGTCTCACCTGGTTGTCTCACCTGGTTGCCGGGGTATACAGTCTCAGTGTCTACACGACCTCTACTCACCTGGTTGCCGGGGATTACAGTCTCAGTGTCTCACCTGGTTGTCTGGGAATACAGTCTCAGTGTCTCACCTGGTTGTCTCACCTGGTTGCCGGGGTATACAGTCTCAGTGTCTACACGACCTCTACTCACCTGGTTGCTGGGGAATACAGTCACAGTGACTCAACGATCTGTACTCACCTGGTTGCCGGGGATTACAGTCTCAGTGTCTCACCTGGTTGCCGGGCAATCCAGTCTCAGTGTCTCACCTGGTTGTCTCACCTGGTTGCCGGGGAATACAGTCTCAGTGACTCAACGATCTGTACTCACCTGGTTGCCGGGGGTTACAGTCTCTGTGTCTCATCTGGTTGCCGTGGAATACAGTCTCAGTGTCTCACCTGGCTGCCGGGGTATACAGTCTCAGTGACTCCACGACCTCTACTCACCTGGTTGCCAGGGAATACAGTCTCAGTGTCTCACCTGGTTGTCTCACCTGGCTGCCGGGGTATACACTCACAGTGTCCTGCACGACCTCTTCTCACCTGGTTGCCGGGAATACAGTCTCAGTGTCTCACCTGGTTGTCTCACCTTGTTGCCGGGGAATACAGTCTAAGTCTCTCACCTGGTTGTCTCACCTGGCTGCCGGGGTATACTGTCTCAGTGTCTCCACGACCTCTACTCACCTGGCTGCCGGGGAATACAGTCTCAGTGTCTCACCTGGCTGCCGGGGTATACAGTCTCAGTGACTCCACGACCTCTACTCACCTGGTTGCCGGGGAATACAGTCTCAGTGTCTCACCTGGTTGTCTCACCTGGCTGCCGGGGTATACACTCACAGTGTCCTGCACGACCTCTTCTCACCTGGTTGCCGGGAATACAGTCTCAGTGTCTCACCTGGTTGTCTCACCTTGTTGCCGGGGAATACAGTCTAAGTGTCTCACCTGGTTGTCTCACCTGGCTGCCGGGGTATACTGTCTCAGTGTCTCCACGACCTCTACTCACCTGGCTGCCGGGGACTACAGTCACAGTGACTCAACGATCTGTACTCACCTGGTTGGCGGGGATTACAGTCTCGGTGTCTCATGTGGTTGCCTCACCTGGTTGCCGGGGTATACAGTCTCAGTGTCTCATCTGGTTGCCGGGGTATACAGTCTCAGTGTCTCCACGACCTCTACTCACCTGGTTGCCGGGGAATACAGTCTCAGTGTCTCACCTGGTTGTCTCTCCTGGTTGCCTGGGGATACAGTCTTAGTGTCTCCACGATCTCCACTGACCTGGTTGCCTGGGGATAGTCTCAGTGTCTCCACGATCTCTACTCACCTGGTTGCAGGTGAATAAAGTCTCAGCGCTTCTAGGATTTCTACTCTCCTGGTTGCCGGGATACAGTCTCAGAATCTCTACGACCTCCACTCACCTGGTTGCCGGGGGATACAGTCTCAGAGTCTCACCTGGTTGCCGGGGAATAAAGTCTCAGCGCTTTTAGGATTTCTGTTCACCTGGTTGCCGGAGGATACAGTCTCAGAGTTTCCATGAACACGTTCTCCAGGTACTCTAACTTCGTCACCTCGGCGTATGTAGGCTTCCTCTGTGCAGAAACACACACATGGAATCAGAACTGGCAGTCACCGTCTTTTAGTCCCGGTTGAACACGACCATCAGAAAAAAGAAGGAAAAGTCGATATCGGTTTGTGCCGCTTCTGTTCTTGAAGCGTATGTTCTAGTGCATTATACTGCCAGGAATTTGCGCAGGTGAAACTCTACTTCACTCCAAGATGACAGACCCCCCATATTTGTCAGACCACCCAATCAACGACCAGACCAGTAAAGTGTGATCAGTATAACTGCCTGGTCTTAACTACTAATTAATGAGCTACTCCCAGCTGTGGGCAGAATAAAGTACTCGAAATGGTTGAAAACCCGTATTATGATAACTTTTATCAGTTGTTTTTGATCTGTGTCTGGCTGCGTGTGTTTTATTGGCGAAGGAAGACTCCAGCGCTGGATACAAGGAGCATCTATACACCCCCTTCTTCCTCTTGCTGACTGAGTGGGGCGGTGAGGTGGCCCACTGGTCCTAGGTTCACAATGATTATCATCACTGGTATATCACCACCATTCCTACTGAAACGTGATACTGTTCAAATAAGCTTTCGAATGATAGTCTTAAACATTCCTTACAGGTCGGTTCAATCCCGTGCACTTGAACATAGTGACCTATATATGGAGACTTCTTTAAGTTGTGTACCTGTCAGGCTGTTGGTTACTTACCTGTATAGAGCGATGGTAAACCCCACGCCACCAAACAGCCAGAGTGAAAGTGCAGACAACTCCACCAACAGAACGTCCATGTTCTCATGTGCCAACTTACTGGAATTTCAACTGCTGTCGAATCTCCACACCGTTTCAGTGCTGGACCCCTCGCTGCCTGACACACTATAAATAGATACACACCCGCGTGCTGACACAAATATCGTCCAATGAAAAGCAGCGTACTACAGGCTACATGAGAGCATATTGCACAGCCAGCATTTCACTGAGATCTGTTGACAAGACTTCAGCGGTTCGTATTGACACAGAGTGTGACTAAGACGAGCCAGGCGAGCCCATTTAACTACTTGCATATCTGGCCTAGGTGGAAACGCATCGGATGTGACCAGCTCAATCATTCTCAATGATTCATATCTAAACAAAACATGATGCATATACCATAGAGGGATGTCATTGTCACCCTCGACTGACGCTTTGTCCCTGAATAAATACACATCATTTTGATAGTAAGAAATAAACCCAGATAAATTGAAAAGGAGTCCCAGTCAGATGGGACCCGGGGGTATATGTAGGCTTACTTTATTTTGGGCTTCAGCATTGCAGGGAGGGCTTGGTAGAGACTGTGCTATAGACTGTTGTGACACCACCCCCAAAACCCCCCACCCACCCCGCAAAATGTATTTGGGTATCATAAGAAACCCCATAGAATGAACAATCCGAAAAAAAACATAATTACAGTATGTTAAACGTCAGGAAACATGCTAGTTAGGGCGTTTCCATGGTTACCATGGATTTTTTATTGTCATATGGAAATTAACTATATCATAATTAACTATATCATGTTATCATCGACCACAGAGTGCTTTTTCATACATTGGAAAAGAGACTTGGTATCACCGACAAACCTATATCTTGGATTGAGTCCTATATCTCTGGACGGCACCAATCCGTTCACATTGATGGTACAACATCAAAGAAAGAAGAACTGCTATTCGGAGTTCCACAGGGATGGTCCGATCCTGTTCACAATGTACACTTCACCTCTTGGGGATGTCATTCGAAAATATAATCTGCAATTCCATCTGTATGCAGATGACACCCAATTGTACATATCTTTTAGACCACAAAGTAAACCATCAGTGGAATTCTCCTTTGTTGTCATATCTAAATGTGTTTCTGATATCCGTGAATGGATGGCTTTCAACTTTTTTAAGCTTAATGATGGACTCATCTGGATATTGGCGCTATATAAATCTCTATATATTATTATTATTATATTTTACAGATTTAAGATAGTATGAAGCAGAGAGGGTTCGGGTGATCCTGGCACAGTCAGGCTGGTAAGGCTCATCATCAGCTCTTGGCCCTTGACCCCCTCTACACGCAGCCCAGACAGCGCATGGGACTTCTCCCAGGAAACACTGCCTAGTCGAACCCACCAAGAACTTTCCGGAGAATATGAAGGCTCCCCAACACTGCAGCCTTCTGCATTACCCAGAGTGTCAGAAGGGCCGTGCTCCCGGTGGAGAACCCGGGCACTCTCCTGATCCGCGCCAAGAGATCAGGAGGTACCAAACCAAGGGCACTGAGAACAATGGGGAGCCTGACGACAGTGTACTTTGGGTGCAAGCGAGACATTTCAAAGGCGAGGTCTGCATATTTATCATGCTTTTCCTGAATTTTGCCAATCACATTGGTGTCAAAAGGGACAGAAAATTCTATGATATAAATAAATTCATTGGCTTTATCAAAAAGGACAAGATCAGGTTTGTTGGCTGGAATTCTTCTGAGGCTGTATATGGGCCTATTCCACAGAAGTTTGAAAGCATCATTTTCCATGACGCCCTGGACATGTTCAGGGTCGTACCAAGGATGGACCTCGGGAGTCAAAGCCACAGGCGTGTCGGAGACGGTAGTAAAAGCAACGATCCATGCCATCATGTCGTTTAAGATATGATGTTTGTGCCAAGGAAGGGCATCCACTGACAAGGCGTTGGACAGTCTCTGTGAATTCATTGCAAAGTCGACATTTCATATTGATATTTTCTTTAAGAATCACATTTAGGCGATTGCTAGTGGGAAGTGACTGGTCCTGAGCAGCAAAAAGGAAACCCTCAGTTTCACATTTAAGACCAGCCGACTTCATCCAGGCGAAGGAGTCGGTGGGATTGCTATTCTGTTCAACACACTGCATGTACACACGATGCAATGGCTTCTCAGAAAGCTTCTCCACAAAAGACCGACTCTGGGCAGACTTGGTGAAGGACTTCACCTGGTTTACTCCCATCACTGTACCGTCCAGCAGTACATCGCCATCAACAAAATCAACCTCAAAACTCAGATTCTGTCCAACAACCTTGGCACGCTTAAACTAGCTGTGGAATTCCTTGCTTTCATCATGAGTCTTCACATGCATCACTAGAGGATCATCCGATAAATAAATATGTGCAAAAGTACACAATAACATTCTGTCATGAAGAGCCTCCACATTAATCTAACCCCGACCTCCAGAATTGATTGGCCTGTATAAACGGTTAAGAGAGGAACAAGGGTGGTGGGCTGTTATCAGACATGATCCTTCTGGTCAGATGGTCAAGACTCTGGAATAAGAAAGGACTGGCACAGCAAAAGTAATGGTGGCTTTGACCTTGTTTCGAGCATTTAGCTTTGAGCTCCAGATTTTCGTTAAACGAGATTTGTACTCGGCCCGAAGTTTGTCTTGAATCTGGGCATTCTGGAGCTTATCTCGAACATGCATTCCAAGATTGGTGTAGGCCTGATCTTCCACAAGATGATCAATAACTCCTCCCCCTTGTAACTTGACCGATCCGCCATTAGTTACCTTGCCACGTTTCAAATGAAGAGTATTACATTTGTCGAGTCCAAATGTCATGCCAATATCATTAGAAAAGGACTCGACAAGGAGAACCTGCTCTTTCAAATTGGAATCTCCTTTGGCAAGGAGCTCGATGTCATCCATGTAAAGGAGATGAGTAAGAGGTGTTAGGGATCTGTGCTGAGGAGGTCCGGGATGGTAACCCTCCTCTTTATTGAGCAGAAAGCTCAAAGGATTTAAAGACAGACAAAAAAGCAAAGGACTAAAGGAATCCCCCTGAAATATTCCCCTTCTGATTGGAATAGATTCCGAAGTCTGCACCTGCCCTTGCGAGTACATCTCAAGTTGAGTCGACCAGCAACTCATTAAAGACTTGAGTAAATCAAGTAGTCGCTCAGGGAGGTCAATACAATGAAGAGACTTCAGAATCCATTCGTGAGGGACAGAGTCGTATGCTTTTTTGTAGTCAATCCAGCACATCCAGAGGTTGCGGTGATATGTTTTAGCCTCTTCCAAAATCATTTTCTGTACAAGAAGTTGATCCTTGCACCCCCAACATCCCTTTCTTGCTCCCTTCTGCTCTCTGTAAATTATATCATTGGAAGAGCAGTAAGATGACACGAGGTTTGTCAAACACCCTGTGAATATTTTGTATTGTGTATTCAAACATGTGATAGGACGGAAGTTTTTGGGATCAGTCAAGTCTCCTTTCTTGGGGAGAAGTATTGTGCGACCTTTGCAGAACCATGGTGGAACATCATCTGTGTCCACAAGAGAATTGAAACAGTGTAGTAATGGTGTTTGGACACAGGGGAACAGTTTCCAATACCGGTTTCAAATGCCATCAGGCCCTGGAGCTGTATTAGATTTGGACTTTTTTATAACACTTTTCAGGCAATCTGATGAGATGTAGCATACGAACGACCTAGTTACTTTCTCATGCATTGCATGGTCATAATCACGGACCCATGGTGCCTCAAGGTTACAGTTGCCGGGTACAGACCACAACTGTTTCCAGAACCTTTCATTGGCATCCATGGGAGGCCGTTTGTCATGTTCACCATCACCCTTTGTTTTCAGTTGCCTGTAGAAGATCTTTTCATTGTTTCTAAAAAGTTTATTTTGTTTGATGAATTTATTCTTCTTTTCCCATTTTTTCTTTCTTTCAGTCCAAACTTTTATTTTTGCCTTAAGGGAATCGACAATTTGAAGAAGTACCTTTCTTTTGTTGTCTTGTACTGCAATTTTAATTTTCTCCAAATTGTCTTTTGCCATTTTGACATTGGACGACCTCAGTTTCAGGCACAGCTCTATCCAGGAAATGTATTTTCTCGTTTCCGTTAGTTTTACTTGAAACCGGTTTTTCTTTGGTGTATTGTTCTTAGTATTAGTTGTTTTTTCTTTGGAAACTGTGTGAATTTCCTCCAAGGTTCGAGCAGAAGCATAGACACAACAATTAACTTCATGTAATGAACAGTCCGATGAAAGTTTCATAGAAATAATATCATTTAATAAATTAATTTCATGTTTGGGAAAAGATACATTTGTTTGTTGAATTGGCCTCCGTTTTTCTAAAGGTATGTCAAATATTTCATCATAAATAGAATGAAACAAAATATACACAGGGTTTTCGGAAAGATCTGCAACTGAAGAAGAGGAAGATTGAGCATCCGGAATTTCGGGGCCAATTGGCTCTATGCCGGAAGAGTTTCCATCAGCAAGAGGAAAGAGGTTGACACGGACGTCCATTAGAAGTTTTGGGTCTGCTGCCACTTGAGCATTCTGTTCATGCAAAGGTTCCTGACGGGCACCAGTTGTGGGTTGAACTGGCTCACGGGGCAAGAGATTTTTAAGCCGCTGGAATTGGTCGCGGAGATTTTGCTCAGTCAGGTAAGCATACATGGGCATGGCATTGTCCCAATGCAGCTTAAGCGACTTTCCATTGATACGTGGATTTTCAGGCCATCCTGTCGCTCTTGCACACTCAAGTAGTGTGGTTTTAAGGTGGTTTGACCAAGATATTCTTGGTCGGGTTCTGTGCCTTCCCCTGGGGCAAGTCCCATCTCCAGTATGGTTGGTGTCACTACCGGAGGAAGGCTGACTGGGCTGCGGAAGTGAATTTAAACTTTCCTTTTGGCTGTCTGTAACCCAGTGAAAAACCAGCTTCGGGGGGTCAGCCCTAACTGGGTGAAGCAAGTTTGGTTCAGGGAATATAATTCCCCTATCTAGGCTCACCACGGAGAGGCGTATATCATCAGGCCCTTATTATTATTATTATTCTCTTCAAGAATATTTACAAGTGTTTATGTCATTATGCAACCTGATACCCAATACATGTGGAAAAACACCTTCAAGGTTAAAGGTCAAGGCCGTATTCATCAGTTGTTTAGTGAATTTTTACTAATACCGGCAGTTCATAAAATTTCTGATCCGATTGCATGATAAGTTCAGTTAGAAGGGGTTCTTTGGGCTCTATTGTTAAATGTGCTAAAGTTGAGATCTATTGATGTGTGACCTTCAGATATTTCCAAAGGTCAAAGTCATTGTCAGATCAAAATATACTGAGACTAGACTGAACTTCTAATTTGTGTATGCCTAATGAATATTACATGCTTTTTGGTAAAGGAAAGGTTATGGTTTACTATATGAACAAAATAGTGCACGGTGACTGCCCCCTTTCTGCAAGGGCTGACAGTAGCAGACAACAGGAAATCATGGGGCAGACGATGTTGCAAGATAAGATTCTGCATCACATGGCATCAAAAATCACAATCAACTGAAAGAAAAAACATATGAAATAACAAAGAGCAGTTGTGCATATACATTTTCTCAAGTAGATCATTATGTTTTTTAAAAACAATTTTTTTATGTATCTACAATACTGTTTTTCTCTGTGAGTGAGTTTGGTTTTACGCCGCTTTTAGGGGAATGGAACCCGGGTCTTTAGCTCAACGAGCGAACACCTTAACCATTAGGCTACCCCACCGCCCCTATTTTTCTTAGAACCACATGACTGATGTTGGTGGATGCAGCTACTGACCATTTTGATCAGAATGAGGAAACGATTGATGGGAAATGTACAACATACGCCATGGCGGTGGTTATTTATCAACGGAATTTCCATTCTGCTGATGTCCCACCTATTGTTCGACTGCAAAAGAAACCCCTCAGTGAATTAGAGGCATCTGAAATGGAAAAGAACATTGTGATATTCAAGAAGCCATCAATGCGTCCAGAACCTTGTCTGGCTGTTAATGATAACGTTCAGCAATGTCTAAGTTACAAATCATTTGGAAGACAAGATTTCTCGTGGATACTTCTTCAATGTCTCTCTCAGGAAGAACAGATTCCGTCACGGTCTGCATTCAGTTCTTTCCTCAACACTAGAAATGTGCCTGTTGCAACTGTTAGGTACTTGCCATTTATCCATGCATCACCAACAGATCCATCTATGGTATTCACTACTCTGCAAGTAGTACAGGGAATAGCGGTACGGTGACAGGTCCCTAATAGCGATATTTTTGCCCCTGTCTGAGTAAAAAGATATTGGTGAATGATGGTGGACCATCATGCGACGTCCGTGAGGTACAGGTAGCATCGTGTCGTGAGGTACAGTAGTTCTTCTCGAAACAACTTTGGTTATCCTTAGGATAACAGGAAGACAACAGTCAGCAACGTTTATGTACTGCTACTAAGGATAATCCGATGCTGATTTTGATCTTCATCTTGAAGCTGTATCTGAAACAATACCATGGTTTCAGGCTGCTGGTCGCACGCTGTATTCTAAATTCACCCCTGTCTATGTGTCTGAAATGAAGAATTTGGGCAAAACACAACCAGACTTATATGATCATTTACAAGCAGGAGCTTTACTGGTCAGAAGAACAGGTACCAACAGATCAAGCACTTGAACAAACAATCAATCGTAAATGCAAAAGTACAGGGGGTATAATTGGCTTCACATTGCGGAAGGGTGCCCTTACCAGGCACATAACAGGAGAATATTTATCTGCATTCGAGAACAAGAGCAATGGCAGAATCCTTTTGAATTGAATATTGTACCAAAGGACTTAATTAACATTGGTACAGGCCTTGTAGCAGGGAAGGAGGTTGAATGTTCTCTTATCAACTGTATTGACCAAGGATCACAGATTACATACCATCGACGATTGTTAGCTTTTGGAAGCCTCTCACTCGCTAAAAATTTTTTACTTTCTCAGATTGCAAAGGGAAGAAGCATAGTGAAAGTATTACCCCAGCTACAGATTCAGAGGTTTTGTTCCGGCGCTGGTTTTCAGTTGTGACTACAGAGATGTTGACCTAGCAAATCTACTAACACATGAGTTGGCAAGTGTTCTTCTATCTCTGTTTACCAATGAAGGAATACCATGTAAAACAAAGAAGGCAGAGCTTGGTAAGAAAATAGAATCAGTTAGTAATCTCAAGACTGATGCACAAGGTAAATCACCAACATCATACCTAATTGATGGCATGACAATGCCTAGGACCTTCAATGAAAGATGTTTCAAAACCTTTGATGATCTTGCTGAACTTCTTTGAAAGCGCCTTTGTTTCCAGTCACCAACCCATGTTGTACCTGGATCCCGCAATGTTCCACATTGTCAGCGGTTTCTTACCAACAACGCTAACAAAACAGCAATCGTGAACCATGAAAGTTCCTATGTTGTTTCTAACATGCGAGAGAGAATCAAAGATGAACAAAAGCTAATGGTTGCTGGTGGATTCACTGATGGCAAAGTTGTCAAATCAGTCAGGTCACAAGGTATTGAAGAAATCATCCACTTGTTCTCAACACAGGAGGAGGCTGACACCAAAACTAATTCCGCCTGCAATCTATGAGAGTTCCTCGAATCACGCACTGTGGTGAGATGTGATGACACTGATGTCCTGGTACTTTTGTTGTGCTATTGTACCCTTGGACTCATCGAAGGAAGGTGTTACATGCATTGTGAACACATGGGCAATACAGTGAACCATGAACGCTTCATACCAGTTTTAGAGATATGTCACATCTTGGGTGAAAGTGTGTGTCTTTGTCTATCAACAGCACATGCGCTCATTGGATATGACACAACATCTTGCATATATACGATAGGCAAGAAGACACCTTGTAACACACCGTGTAAGCATATCGGAATGTTGACTGGCCTAGAACAGTTTGGTCTCTCTAATTCGGAACCCGTGAAGGTCCGGGTTAGAATGTGTCTTCAGTAACCCATGCTTGTGGTAAGAGGTGACTACCGGAATCGGGTGGTCAGGCTTGCTGACTTGGTTGGTATGTCATCGGTTCCTAATTGCGTAGATCAGTGCTTATGTTGTTGATCACTGTATTGTCTGGCCCAGACTCGATTATTTAAAGACCGCCGCCATATGGCTGGAATATTGCTGAGTGCGGCGTAAAACTAAACTCACTCACTCACTCTGTTTCGGACACAACACCAACTGCAGTTGGCGCTGTATGGAAATGTCAGAGATGAATTTACGACTCTTGACGAACTGCGAGTACAAACTGCAACCACCACAGATAAGCCTGCCTCGTGTCTTCCCCCTACTGAAGATGCTTTCAGGCAGCATGTAATGGGATGTCAATTTGTGTGGTGTCACAGCCATGTTAGTCAGCCGATTTGCCACCTCCTACTTCTTGTGGATGGAAATTGAATGAAGGAAATTCCATAGTTCCTGTAATGTTCTTGAAAGATGCTGCACCTAATGAGAGATTTGATCCATCTATACTGCGTTGACTCTCATGATCAGTGCTCAACTTGAGGAGAGTGCCAGTGCTTGCCACATGGTATCAGTGCATGTATTTGTGGTTCAGCCTGTAAAAACGGAAAAGCTTACTCTGAAGTACAATAAAGAGAGCCTTGGCAGAATTTGTTTACATTTTGTTCACATGAGCTTGACGCAGCTTCAGCTTCAGTCCTTCAGGTTTTCAGGTTTCAGGGCTTCTCTTCATTAAAAGTTTGCTCAGAAAGGCTGTTGGTATATGTTTCCGTATCACTGAGATCATTTGTTTTGTCACTGCAAATTGATTTTCTGACTGAGATGTCTGGAAACCATTTAGTCTAACATTATGATCTTTCCTGTGCTCTTATAAATGATGTTGTGAGGGATGATTACATCTGATGATAATTACATAACTGTAAAATACAAAATAAAGATGCATTCATTTGTGTCCTGGCAACCATTTGTGTCTGAAGTGATCACGTTTTTTACTGTGCATTACAAGTTATAATGGCGTTCTGTATAACACATATGACTGAGCATACAATATAATGCCATGTTCATGTAACCTTGACCTTTGACCATCTATATTTTCTTGTTTGTAAACAACCAACTTACATGTTATAAGTCCATCACTGACATAATTATGTAAAGTAAGGCTTTCATGATTTATCGACTCATTTGAACCATGACTTTGACCTTTGAAACTATCTAAAATATCTGAAGGTCATACATAATTAGATCCCCACCATTTAACACTAGGACCCCAAACAGAATAACACTAATTGAACATATAATGCAATCGGCTCTTAGACATTTTATAAACTGCCGGTATTGACTTTTAGTCCAGTTTTGACCTTGAAGGTGTTTCTTCATATGTACTTTATCACCCGGAGTCATGAATCACACGAACACCTGTGAGCACTCTTGAAATCTATGTTTAGTTACATAAAGGCATAATATAATGCATTTCCATGATACGATTAAAAATGCATGGTAACCATGGAAACACAATGACTCCCATGTGTCTTAGCAATTACTTGCCTGAGATGTATTTTGCTAGAAAGCTAAGTCTGTGAGGTGTCTTATAATAACAAATACATGGTGCTGTATTTAATAGATACACAGCAGTTAATAAAGATGCGAGATATAAGATAGAATGTCAAGCAAGAATAGCAACAAATCGCATAACTGTAATCGGATGCTTGGATCAGCACAAACAGTTAATAAAGATACACAGCAGTTAATAAAGATGCGAGATATAAGATAGAATGTCAAGCAAGAATAGCAACAAATCGCATAACTGTAATCGGATGCTTGGATCAGCACAAACATTCTCAAAATTGATGAAATCACTATTCATAGTGAAGACATTTATATGTAGCAGTTATGTTCTCTGAAACATAGCATGGTTACCATAGAAACGCCCCAAAATGACTTGTTGCCTGTCACTTTCAAATCTGGCAACAATGGTTTTGGAAGACTAGAGATTCCAAGCTTTCCAACGGTACCAAATACATCTTGCTATACCTCCGGTAGACGTGTTCCAATCGTTTACCCCAAAAACCACTGCTATATCAATAAACATTTTTTTAACCCTTTTGAATATTTGCTACCACCACAAAGATCAGCACCCGAGGCGGCTCCACTCAGGCTCGAGCCCTAAGCTTCCACGCTCTCTCTTTCTTTTTTTGGTTTCTTTCGTTTAAGGGTTGCTGCCATAAATCAGTTCTGTTCGGAAAGTTATTATGGCTAAAATGGCGGAAAGGGAGATCAAAGCGCCCATTTCAGGTTTTACTACATTAAATACAACTTAGCTGCTCCCTGAGACAGTATCGTATGTAAACGTCAGTCCTGATGGAGGCATATGACAGCTGTGATTGGATAATATTGTGTAAGATGTTTATGTTTTTTAAATGTACATCCATCCAGTCATTAAGACTGACCACATTTTGTAATATATACTACTGCCTTTTTTAACACGATGACTGAAACACGCTGAATGTGTGCACATATATTTTCAGGTAGGTGACAATTCAACCTCCGCGCAGTGATACCATGGACTGTGCAAGATGTGAGGAATCTCTCTGGCCTGTGGCAGAGGTACTATGCTGGCCCAATGGAACTCTGGGTAGGAGAGTGTTCAGCTTCCAATACACAGAAAAGGAATTGGTTAACCAAGTCAAAATGTGTTTTTATTTCAGCTCTAAGACCATACTGTGTATATATGTACGTGTAATGGTTTTCGAGTAATTAAACGCCCTGATTATTGTTCAAGAACACTTAAGGTTACTCCGGAAACGTTAGGTTTTGTGTATCCAAACTCGCCTGGGGACACGGAACCATGCTTAGTATAGATCAACTGTTTCTTTTTAAGTTTGACTTATGATTTCGCACATCGGGTTAGCAAAATCAAATTAGAAACCAACACCAATTAAGACAAAGACGTATATATTCGTCTTTGATCAAGATAATCAGCTCAAAGTGAATGTTATACAATTGCGTTACACTGTGTACAGAAATGAGAACGTTGTAACATTTTAAATACACGTGTACATGTTGGGGACCGCCAAGTCAACACAGAGCGGTACTGGACGAAACACAGAGCCAGCCACCCCATGGCCAGGTTGTAGGAAGGTTGAGTTTCACCAGCAGTATTTTAATCGTTAAAGACACCACAAGGAAATATGTGCATGTCTTTGAAACTACATCGGCCACATGCTACAAATACAAATAACAAAGAGTAAAGGTTATCTGTAAAGAACCACGGACAGCAACAGCCTGAAGATTGCTTCTAAGGGGAACCGGGCTATGGATAACACCCTGCCTCAAGAGAATAGATGCACCGCCAGTGGCTTTATCACCAGGAGGGGAGATAGAATGAAATGAATCGGATCGACGCATTTCAAATTTATCTGTACTTTTCAGTTATGACTGTTGTAGACTAAAAGCCGATGTGTAAAATTTTGTGATAATAATTGTAGATCGTTAAAACTGTTCCTAAGGCCTCTACAATTACATTGCATTGATTTCATAAAACTGCTCAGGGAGGTCTACTGGGGATTGTGAGAGCGTGGAAGCGCTACTCCTACTCCCTGTTAAATTTCAGCAGCAGTATTTTGCACTTAAAAGTGAATTTATATGGAAACACGTGCTTGGCTTTGAAACTAACATCGGCCACGTGCTACCAGCATTGTACTGGCGTATGCATACTTCTGTCGTAACGACAGCATTGTGCCGCCGATATCGTATTTTGTGGAGAAACAACACATTGGTGTACGGCCGTTACCGCAGTGGCGTAACGTCATCAGCAGTGTGACGTCACTGTCATTGTACATTTAGCGCCACATCCGCCGGGAGAACATCGGCTCCGTCTGAGGTCACAGAGTGCATCGACATATAAACAAACAAATTGTTGCATAGTTCAAGAATAATTTTAAACTTATTTGCCATTAAAAAAACACAGAAATATGTTACGAGATGTGGTGTTTATATACTAACCTCACAATATCTGTATTTACACTCAGTCAACTATCTTCTTACCTGATCATGAAAACATCCACATAAAAACAAATGACAAAATGTCTGAAAATGTTTTTAACAAGTTATATTTCTCCTCAAACACCATAATAATGTAAATACGACGACGTATCACTGTCTGCACCACACCACACGACTTCACCGAGAAGCACGTGACAAGAGAAGAACCAACAGTTGATGATGTCCATGGGCTATCGCCAAGTAGGCCGCTGTATACCAGTCGTCGTTCCTGGCGTTGACGTCCACCACGTCCAGGGACAGTATCAACTCCACCGTCCCAACGTCGCCTCCCACACAGGCGTAGTGAAGGGTGCTGTTACCGTCCTCGTCCACCAGTGACACATCAGCTCCTCTACTCAGTAGCAGCTCAACCACCTCTCTGTGTCCCCCACCTGCTGCCCTCATCACCGGTGTCTGGCTCAACCCTCCTCTACAGTTGACGTCCACCACGTCCCGGGACAGTATCAACTCCACCGTCCCCACATCTCTTCCATCACAGGCGTAGTGAAGGATGCTGTTACCGACCTCGGCCACCAGTGACCCATCAGCTCCTCTACTCAGTAGCAGCTCCACCACCTCTCTGTGGTATCCCTCCACTGCTGCCCACATCACAGGTGTCCAGCTCCAATCTCCTCTACAGTTGACGTCCACCACGTCCAGAGACAGTATCATCTCCACCGTCCCCACGTCGCCTCCCACACAGGCGCAGTGAAGGGTGCTGTTACCGTCCTCGTCCACCAGTGACACAGCAGCTCCTCTACTCAGTAGCAGCTCAACCACGTCTCTGTGTCCCCCACCTGCTGCCCTCATCACAGGTGTCTGGCTCAACTCTCCTCTACAGTTGATGTCCACCTGCCCCAGATCCAGGACACGCTTCACCTCGGCCATGTTCCCATCATAGCAGGCAGCAAGGAGGGCATCAACATGGCGGGTGCTGGAGTCTTTCTGTGTCACTGTAACAGAAACTTGTACATTGTACACGTGATGTCATTGTCTATCAATACAATGCAGCAAATACTTGTACATTGTACTGGTGATGTCACTGTCAATCAATACAATACAGCAAATACTTGTACATTGTATCTAATATATGTGGATCGAATGTCAGGTGTAAATTTTGTCCATTTTGTAACGTTTGGAACAGAGCTTATCTAGCGAATGAAAACACATTTCACATTCTGTATTTACTGGTTCAACTCCATCACAATAACTTATCCTGATCTGTGATACAAGTGTTGACACTGGCGTGACATTCCAGTACCACAGTCCTGCCTACTGCTCTCACCTCCTTGACGTGCAACAATAACTTATCCTGAACTGTGATACAAGTGTTGACACTGGCGTGACATTCCAGTACCACAGTCCTGCCTACTGCTCTCACCTCCTTGACGTGGATCACTTCCATCAGCTTCTCTCATTGTGGCGTTTGTTCCCATCTCCTCCACGTCACTCGAGGCTGAAGAAAAACAGTTAGGTTTCAGAAATGACAAACGAGTTCTACACTTTATATCAGATCTACATTATATCAACATTATATTTACTATATACAATATATTCAGTTGATTTAGTATTACGTCAATGCATGAATATCCAGTTGGTCTGTAATACTAGATCTATACATCAAATACTCAGGTTTTAGTACAATGTCTATACAACATATTCACAAGGTTTTAAGTACCAGATCTACGCAGTACATTCGTGTGATTATTTCTATAACAATAACAATCAGGTACAAGTTTGTTCATTAGTCTGAGCTAGTTATCTAATATTTAAGTTACCCCCAGAGCCAGTTAAGTTGGGTCTGTATCTAATGCTTATTTTATCACCAACCAAATATACTACACTGCACCAAACACAATGTTCAGACAGTCTCCAGTTTTACCTCCATGTTGTTTAGCTTCTTCCCCGGCTTGTTGATAGACCCCAGTCTTCAAGTCACCAGACACTGGAGGAGAGAATATGATACTTAGAATATTAGACTTTATGTAATCTACATTCTAACAGAGAATGGTAACAATATGCTCCACCTGCCCTTTTGACAGTGTGTACGTGTGTGTTGGAAAGGAGAAGGAAGTGTGTTGGTGTGTTGGTGTGTGTGTGTGTTGGTGTGTGTGTGTGTTGGTGTGTGTGTGTGTGTGTGTGTGTGTGTGTGTGTGTGTGTGTGTACGTGTGTGTTGGATGGGCAAAGGAGGTGTCACGATGTGTATCTACCTGTGTCTTGGATAGTTGAAGAAGATGTATTTCTGTGTGTGTACGTGTGTGTTGGAAAGGGGAAGGAAGTGTGTTGCTGTGTGTGTGTGTGTATACGTGTGTGTTGGATTTTAGAAAGGAGATGTCATGCTGTGTCTGTACGTGTGTGTTGGATAGGGAAGGAAGTGTGTTGCTGTGTGTGTGTGTGTGTGTGTGTGTGTGTGTGTGTGTGTGTGTGTGTGTGTGTGTGTGTGTGTACGTGTGTGTTGGATGGGGGAAGGAGGTGTGTTGCTGTGTGTGTACGTGTGTGTTGGGTGGGGGAAGGAGGTGTGTTGCTCTGTGTGTACGTGTGTGTTGGATGGGGGAAGGAGGTGTACTGCTCTGTGTTTACGTGTGTGTTGGATGGGGGAAGGACGTGTATTGCTGTGTGTGTACGTGTGTGTTGGATGGGGGAAGGAGGTGTATTGCTGTGTATGTACGTGTGTGTTGGGTGGGGGAAGGAGGTGTTTTGCTGTGTGTGTACGTGTGTGTAGGATTAGGGAAGGAGGTGTATTGCTGTGTGTGTATGTGGTTGTAGGATGGGGGAAGGAAGTGTGTTTGTGTTTGTACGTGTGCGTTGGAAGGGGGAAAGGAGGTGTGATGCTGTTTGTGTACGTGTGTGTTGGATTGGGGAAGGAGGTGCATTGCTGTGTGTGTACGTGTGTGTTGGATGGTGGAACGAGGTGTGTTGCTTTGTTTGTAGGTGCATGCTGGATGGTTGAAGGAGGTGTGTTGCTGTGTGTACGTGTCTGTTGCATGGGGGAAGGAGATGTGTTGCTGTGTTTCTGTGTGCGTTTGTATTTGATGAAGACGGAGGTGTGTTGTTGTTTGTGCAAGTGTGTGTTGGATGGAGGAAGAAGGTATGTTGATGTGTGTGTACGTGTGTTGGATTTGGGAGGAAGTGTGTTGATGTGTGTGTGCGTGTGTGTTGGATGGGGGAAGGAGGTGTGTTGCTATGTGTGTACGTGTGTGTTGGATGAGGGAAGGAGGTGTGTTGTTGTGTGTGTACGTGTGTGTTGGATGGTTGAAAATAGGTGTGATGCTGTGTATGTACGTGTGTGTTGGATGGGTGAGGGAAGTGTGTTGCTGTGTGTGTGTGTGCACGTGTGTGTTGGATTGGGGAAGAAGGTGTGTTGATGTGTTTGTACGTGTGTGTTGGATGGGGGAAGGAAGTGTTTTGCTGTGTGTGTGTGTACGAGTTTGTTGGATTGGGGAAGGAGGTGTGTTGATGTGTTTGTACGTGTGTTGGATGGGGGAAGGAAGTGTGTTGCCGTGTGTATGTGTACGTGTGTGTTGGAATTTGGAAAGGGGGTTTGATGCTGTGTGTACGTGTGTGTTCGATGGGGGAAGGAGGTGTATTGCTGTGTGTGTATGTGTGTGTTCGATGGGGGAAGGAGGTGTATTGCTGTGTGTGTACGTGTGTTTTGGATAGGGTGAGGAGGTGTTTTGCTGTGTGTGTAAGTGTTTACTGTATGGGTGATGGAGGTGTGTTGAAGTGTGTGTACGTGTGTGTTGGATAGGGAAGGAAGTTTGTTGATGTGTGTGTACGTGTGTGTTGGATGGGGAAGGAGGTATGTTGTTGTGTGTACGTGTGTGTTGGATGGGGGAAGGAAGCGTGATGGTGTGTGTGTGTACGTGTGTGTTGGATAGGGGGAAGGAGGTGTGTTGCTGTGTGTGTGTACGTGTGTGTTTGATTTTGGAAAGGAGGTGTTTTGCTGTGTGCGTACTTGTGTGCTGTATGAGTGATGGAGGTGTGCTGCTGTGTGTGTACGTGAGTGTTGGTTGGGGGGAGGAAGTGTATTGCTGTGTGTGTACGTGTATGTTGAATAGGGGAAGGAGGTGTTTTTCTGTGTGCGTACTTGTGTGCTGTATGGGGGATGGAGGTGTGCTGCTGTGTGTGTACGTGAGTGTTGGTTGGGGGGAGGAAGTGTATTGCTGTGTGTACGTGTGTCTTGGATGGGGGAAGGAGGTGTATTGCTGTGTATGTACGTGTGTCTTGGTTGTGGAAAGGAGGTGTGTTCATGTGTATGCAGGTGTGTGTTGGATGGGGGAAGGAAGTGTGTTGCTGTGTGTATAAGTGTGTATTGGAAGGGGCAAGGAGATATGTTGCTGTGTGTGTACGTGTGTGTTGAATTGGGGG
This sequence comes from Haliotis rubra, assembly GCF_003918875.1. Taxonomy (NCBI): domain Eukaryota; kingdom Metazoa; phylum Mollusca; class Gastropoda; order Lepetellida; family Haliotidae; genus Haliotis; species Haliotis rubra. The sequence goes on along the minus strand of NW_025766337.1, from coordinate 1,216,207 downwards.
AGGAGGTGTGTTGTGTGTACGTGTGTGTTGGATGGGGGAGCAGGTGTCTTGCTGTGTGTGTACGTGTGTGTTGGATTTTGGAAAGGAGATGTGATGCTGTGTGTGCATGTGTGTGTTGGATGGGGGAAGGAAGTGTGTTGCTGTGTGTTTGTGTACGTGTGTGTTGGATTTTCGAAAGGAGGTGTGATGCTGTGTGTGTACGTGGGTGTTGGATGGGGGAAGAAAGTGTATTGCTGTGTGTGTACGTGTGTGTTGGATTGGGGAAGAAGGTGAATTGCTGTGTGTGTACGTGTGTGTTGGATGGGGAAGGAAGTGTGTTGCTGTGTGTGTTGGATGGGGGAAGGAGGTGTGTTGCTGTGTGTACGCTTGTGTTGCATGGGGGAAGGACGTGTATTGCTGTGTATGTACGTGTGTGTTGCATCGGGGAAGGAGGTGTGTTTCTGTGTCTGTACGTGTGTGTTGGATGTGGGAAAGAGGTGTGTTGATGTGTGTGTACCTGTGTGTTGGATGGGGGACTAAGGTGGATTGTTGTGTGTGTACGTGTGTTTGATGGGGGAAGGAAGTGTATTGCTGTGTGTGTACGTGTGTGTTGGTTGTGATGGAGGAAGTGTGTGGATGTGTATCTACGTGTGTGTTGGATGGGGAAAGGAGGTGCATTGCTGTGTTTGTACGTGTGTGTTGGATAGGTGAAGGAGGTGTTTTGAAATGTGTGTACGTGAGTGTTGGTTTTGGGGGAGGAAGTGTGTTGCTGTGTGTGTACGTGTGTTTTGGATGGGGGAAGGGTGTGTATTGCTGTGTATGTACGTGTGTCTTGGTTTGGGAAAGGAGGTGTTTTCATGTGTATGTACGTGTGTGTTGCTTGGGGGAAGGAGGTGTGTTGCTGTGTGTACGTGTGTGTTGGATGGGGTAAGGAGGTGTGTTCCTGTGTGTGTACGTGTGTGTTGGATGGGGGAAGGAGGTGTATTGCTGTGTGTGTACGCGTTGGTTAAATGGGTGAAAGAGGTGTGTTGTGGTGTTTGTACGTTTGTGTTTGATGGGGGAAGGAGGTCAGTTGATGTGTGTGTACGTGTGTGTTGGATGGTGAAAGGAGGTATCTTGCTGTGTGTGTAGGTGTGTGTTGGATGGGGGAAGAAGGTGTGTTGATGTGTCTGTACGTGTGTGTTGGATGGGAGATGGAAGGAGTTGTGTTGTTGTGTGTGTACCATAAATAGCCAGAGCAGTCGCGAGTCTTTATTTTGTAAACCATTTTGAATTTTGAACAAATCAGGCCCTTGAAGTATATCCATATTCACCATTGCCTGCTTGAGTGAATCGGACATTATGAAGCTTGTCATTCTTAAAGATTAACCAACATATGAAAATGATTAAGACGTGTGTTCATTACCCAAATATTGATATACGCTCATCTGTCGCCAGTATGCTAGGGTTTCACCAGAGACTGTTATTTTGATAACCTATCCGGCTTTGTTCCGCTTGATCTGGCCTTACCTTGTCTAGAGTGGCAATATTACTTCTCTTCGATTTTCAGCGCAGCCGATAACAAACTTTGGGCCATCTAACACACAATTCTTCATACAGTTTCTACCAATGAACATTACCCTGGAGATTATCGAGGATGGCTTATGTCTTAACACAGTCACGTGTATGTACTTGAAAGTAATTGGGCACAGGTTATCACAACTTCAATGAAGTACAGGAATGTTGTTTAAAATGAGATTAATTGATGATAGCAATTAGCAGAGAAGCAGAGGAACGTATGTAAGTTAACATTTTATATTCAAAGGTGTTTTTTTCTTTTTGAATTTATATAATTCTAAAAAGATGGTTTCACTGACATGGCTATGTCCACAACACTGCCAACTGACACGAAGTATTCAAACCACATGTGCCTTTCACAATTCATAACCATCATTTCGCTCCTTGGTTCTTTTTTATCCACCCCACCCCACCCCCATTTTTTAGATGTTATTGATTCATACCAATTCAACTAAATCTACAACAAAATATGTCATCCAGTTCTACCATTCAAAGCTTCCATCCAGTTCTACCATTCACATCATTTGGCCATGCACCTACTCAACTGTACATCTGTGCATCCAAATAAACCATTTGTTGAATATTTAATTCAAACACTCAACACAGCTACCCTTCTCAGGTCCCCACTTGTACTTTCGAGAAAAAAAACCCAAGTACTACATGCTGCCAGCCAGGTCTTATAGTCTACGTCAAATTTCACCACCAAGTACTACTATCCATGATAAGTCTGTCACATATGGGCATCGAACTGTACAGTTGAACTCCATCCTTACCTACATCTCAATTCCACCTTCCTGCTCCACCAGACAACTGTAACTTCCAGTTCCACAATACAATTCAACAACTTCACTAAGAGACTCTACCATCCAATCGCATCACTTTAATTAGCAAAATGTATTTTCCAACTCTACTATCCAACTCTACCGTCAATCTCTACCATCAAACTCAGCCATGTAACCCACTCAACTATATCACTGAACTCTATCCCCTGTAATCACTCTACCACCTCAACCATCTTAACCATCCAACCATTACTCTAACCATTCAACTCTACCATTCAAATACCATAACCATTCAACTCTACCATTCAAATACAATAACTACCCAAATCTACCATTCAACTACCTTAACTATCAACATCTGCCACTGCAACTACGAAAATCTACAACTCAACCTTTGAAACAACCCAACTCTACCATTCAACCACCACAACCATCCAACTCTACCATTCAACCACCATAACTATCAAGCTCTAAAGCCACAGTAAATGTTATCATGTTACTACTATTTAGAAAATATTAGTTCTTGACTCGTAATTTTTCCCTTAGGTTTACTTAAATCTGAAGGGAAAGGCATACCCTCAATAGATGCATGCAACTGATCACAATATAAAGTCTACCAGTCTGATCTTGTTGTCTCAAATCTTGGCTGGTTTTCATCGGGCCCACATGGCGCTCCTCTAGTTCCTGTATCTGAAACAACGAATGTCATATTAGTGGTGCTATATAGAGAATCTCACCCAAGTGTCTTCTGATATCAATTATATCATCACGAGTTGATAAAGTTACAAATATCCGAGGCTTGCCGAGGATATTTTTACTTTATCAACGAGTGTTGATATATTTGATATCAGAAGACACGAGGGTGAGATTCTATTTATCATCCAAAATCACCTTCATTAATTTTCAATGAAAAATGTACATCTCTAAACTTTTTACTGCCATTAGACTTGCAGTGCAGCGATGTCATAGCAATGTGACGTCACCAAGTACATGTCAGGGCATTGTACAAAATCTACTGTCAAAACTATATCTCCTAGGAGATATCGTTTGATCTCATACAAGCGATATCTCCTGAGGAACACAGTTTTGGATGATAAACCAGAATATCATACCATTGTTCAAACTTTATTGCGTGTCATAAATTCCCATACCAGAGACAATTTACAATAATATATGTACTCGGTATTTCCGGGTTACCTACTTTCTGTAGGTATCCAGGTTAGACACATATTCATAAAAAGCATCTCACAATTACACAGTGTAGTCCAGGCGTCAGCAGAGCAGGGGTAGCTTCCTATGTTTACCACAAAACTTGCTGACAAGTAAACTAAGTCCTTGAATGTTGTATCCCTGATCAAACAACCATGGAGTCGGTTGTGTATGAGAACATCTACAAGGCCCTGTATATATTTGATTGATACCTTCAGTGCACAAAGGATTCATATCGCTTCGGATTAGTTTAGTATAGAAAGGGAATTTACTTCACAATTTCAGTATTTAAGTATACTTTACAACTTTACAGAGTGTAATGGGATATTTATCTAAGAGTTTCAGAGTATGAAGGAATATGTACCTGATGCTTTCAGTGTATTAAGGGATATTTATCTGAGAAGTGAAGCGTTTTAAGGATTATTTTGCTGATTGTTTCCACGAAGAAATATAAATGAATAAGAGCTAATGACTATTTACCCGATATTTCAGAGTATTTCCCTTTTGCTCTGCTGCTTCCCTTGCCATCTTTCCTTCTGGAAAGAGTAACGGTTTTACAACAAGTAACAATATGTCAAAGTAAAATGAACGCTTAAAGAATAGCTAAATATATCTACGTGTAATTATTATGTACGGATAAACTGTTTATAATTTTAAACATTCAGCAGCTTTCCTGCTATCTGACAGTGGCCTGTTAAAAATCATATCTGGGTCAGAAAAAACCCCACACAAGACAACTGAGGTAGAAGCACGCGTGGTTGACAATCAAGATGGCAACTGGCTTTTATGAATGTGGTGCAAAAATCCGTATGACATGAGTATTTAAGTTAGCGGCATATTTTGATAGGGATCTGTGCCCAATGATACGGTATTAACAACTTTTAAACCGAGGCAAACATACGTGCATGAATGAGAATCGATAGTTGCAATATTGGTGAACTGTATATGACCTGTACAAGGCATGCATCATGGTCTGACTCCAAGCATCGTGGGGCTACAGAAGATTATTGAATATATAATGTATTGTACCTAAGAGTTTCAGAGTGTGAAAGAACATCTAGCTGATGCCTTCAGTGTATAAAGGAATACTTGCCTGAGAGATGAAGCATATAAAGTATTATATCTCTGATTTTCTGGTTTCACTTTTTATATATGGGGCAAACCTTTCAGCTGGTCTTGCACTTTCCTCAACGATTCATCATGCTGTTTCTCCATCTATAACAAAGGAAATTACATAAACACTTCTCCTTTATTGTTTTCAAAATGTATATATAAGTGTGAATCTTATTTAGTGTAGAAAACACGTCATTAAATATTAGTAGCCAAATTTAGTTGTCTTGGAGGACTTAGCGAACGACAAGCATTGCACACGCACGCACCCACGCACGCATGTACACGCACTGATTTAACTTTTTTTTCTCCCGGTCATCCCATAAACCAGAGTTATACACAAATTATAACATAAGATTAGTAATCAGTATAATCATTCATTAATTTCGCCTGCGCTGTTTACTTAATGAGAAACAGCTGTAGCCGCTCCAATTTCTCTGGTAACATTGGAGAATCACAGTGACATGACAATACCAGAAGAAATAGCAATACTTACTTCTTGGTTCAATTCACGTTGCTTTCTCATTTCATCTGGAGATAATGAAAAGTCAGTAGATTATTTATCTTTCCAGACTACAACTCCTCACATCTATTTTTCTGGACATGATATAACTCTTCATTTGTACACATGGTCGAGTTAGTCAGCCTCCTAGGATGTCTCAGAATGTCATTTGTAAGTAAACACACAAGTGCAAACCATAGAAGAGCACAGGTGGTATTCGTCTCATGTAACTCACATAAGTTTGTTTATTGCATCGGACATACCTTGCAGGTTTTGAGTTTCTTCGGTTTGTTTCGCTTGTGCAGCTTTAATAGTCTTCATCTGTAACAAGAAATGTTATCCACACTTAACTGTAATGACCGGTGTACCATTCTCGATATTTTGATACGTACATGTACATATATTTATGCTACCTTCACTATCTGAATGAAATACAGTGTTACGCATGGTACTCAGAATATGTGCTAAAGTATCACATGAGTGGCATATTGTGAAGTTATCAGTATATTTTGATGGGGATTTGTAACCAATCATACGATATTAACAAGGAGAAGATACATGGAGGGTGGATTAAGTTCGGGATGGATTGTAAAACGTTCGCTTATTGAGACATATCCTTTTGTGTAAACTGCCATTGCAACACAGTTTTTCAGTTGACAATCAAATCTGTGTTCTGTCGTGTCAAGTCTTAGTTATATTAACGTCATTTTGAAATTATAAATGGAACTTACTTCAGTCTTCATTTCTTGTACGGCTGTCATTTGATCTGAAGGTAATCAAAAGTCATAAGAGTATTTATAATTTCATGATTTCACATCTATAACTCTTCATAACTGACTGAGTTTAGTTTTACGCCGCTTTTAGCAATATTCCAGCAATATCACGGCGGGGGACACCAGAAATGGGCTTAACACATTGTGCCCATGTGGGGAATCGAACCCGGGTCTTCAGCGTGACGAGCCAACGCTTTAACCACTATGCTACCCCACCGCCCAACTCTTCATAAGTGATCACGGATATAAAAGCATGCTTGAAACAGTATTTCCTTAACAATATAACAAGAGACAAAAGCCGTTAGTGCTACGGTTTCCCAATGCTTACCACACTGGTGAATGTAATCAGCACGGCTGCTGTGTAATTACACACCGAGGAAAAGACCAGTGTAGGTGTGTCTGATGTAACTCACATGTTTCTTTATAGCATCATTCATTCCTGGCAGTTGTTGACTTTGTTCAGCATAGTATCTGTATAAACCATTATTTCCTTGATACTTATTATGAACTGTCAGTGACCCCATATATGTGTGCGCAATACATGGAAACACTCATCAGAACAATGGTGTCACAGTAGTTCCAATATCGAAAGTGTCAAAGTGTCCTTGCTAAACATCAGCTCCCTTTCATCAACTCACCTGATTCTATTTTCTGGAAGTCTTTTTCCAACTTCCCAATCTGCAGATAATAAAAAACAAAATCCAGTTTACCATAATGTCAATAGTGAAGACGTTACATAACATCGACATGAAGTGTGATAAGCCAGTCTTCATCAACTATTATCCCCTGTGTCATATCCCAGTCCTTTAACGTGGTAGACCCTGGACCCATTCGCAAACGTATATGAAAGAGTAACAAGACTATGACGAGAGGTTGACGCGAATATGCCGAAAGCATTACAGTCTATGACGAAAGCATGACGGGAATATGATGCAATCATTACAGTCTATGACGAAAGGATGACGGGAATATGACGCAAGCATTACAGTCTATGACGAAAGGATGACGGGAATATGACGCAAGCATTACAGTCTATGACGAACGGATGACAGGAATATGACGTAAGCATTACAGTCTATGACGAGTGCAAGATCGATCTTCAACGACAGCATGAAGGATGTGTGACGACAGCATGGCAGTCATATTACCGGTATGACGAATGTAAGGCATGGATGTGATGACTGCAGGAGAAAAGTGTGAAGGTTATGTGACAGGAATGTGGAGAGTATATGACAAAGGCACCACGAGTGCATACCGTGTTGTGATATGGAATGAATGTGAGACTAGAGCACAACCAGGGTATGACAAGAGTATGGGTGGTGTATGAAATAAATATAACTTAGTCAACACTGTTAGTACTGAGTCAAGGTTTTGACTTGAAATTCGACCCTGCAGTTTGACTAGTTTGTAACCTTTTACCATAAACTTACCTCAATGTATAGATCTTCAACGTTTGCACGTTCACCTGTAAATATAATGAATGCTACTACTACTACTACTACTTGCGTATATAATAGACATACTGGAATTGAAATCCACAAATGAATTCTTTCTTACATCGTATATTGTACTATACATGTACAGCCAAGCACTAAATATACGCTCACGTGCTACGTCTGTGCCTTACTCTTGTAGTTCTTCTGTCAGTTTCTGCATCTGAAACGTGACAAAAAGAGACATTTCATATAAAGAAACTCATCTCAAGAACGTGAAGCAGCTGTTATTCATATAAAGGCATACTGCCAGCAATGAACAGTTGTCATTTGATAGCTACTTTCATACAAAATAAGGTATTATTGTGTTCGAGTTAGAGGTATCATTTTGGTTTTGATGTATCGCATATTTCAGATGTATCATTTAGTTTAGAAGATTCAGAATTCAGAGGATTAGTCCACAAGATACCTTTTCATTCAGGACTGCAACTTCCTCCATTTTACCTGGAAATATATATTAATATTACAACTGAGGCTGGAATTTCTTGATGTGATGTTTCAAAATCATGCATCACATATAGCTAAGAGATTAAGAGAGTTACCTGCCCTTCTAGCGATATCGTGTGACAGAACAGTCTGTGATTTCAGCACTAAAAGGTAAATCGACAGGGACTCGTCTGTATTGTTATGGAGTGCGGTTGGGCGCTTGGACAGCGTACTTTAGGCTCTCCCTCTACAGCCACGAGCTACCAGGCACGTTGGCAAGTTCTGAGATTGATGTGTACAAATCCAAACAAGCATAAATTCTGTTCCATCCTGTCCACGTAGTTAAAGACACAAGATAAAAATATAACAACAGTTTGTGCTGTGTGCTAAGGTAATACTTTGACCCCGGCTGAACTTCTACCATGGTAACAAAAGCACACACGACTTTAAGGTGATTATGGGTCAGTTGTACCTTGGGCATTTTGTTCATGCTTTTCAAGCTGCTCTTTGGCTTCGTCTCCCCTGAAAATATTTATAATAATTTATTTTCAATAATTTTTCAAAATATAGTTATTACATGCGATGTTTGTAGTTCACTGTTTACGTCACAAACATTGAATAAAATATTTGAGAACTAATTTGGGAAACATACGACACATGCTTTTCCTTTACGTTCATAAATACTTCCGTCTACAAGTCAGTGAGTACCTGGGCCATTAGGTCTGGTAACACTTCGTTCTCCAACCCTGTAAAAAGTAAGAGGTACTACACGGTTTAGGTTATAAACAGTCGTATCTGAGTCGGTGTTTCAACTGGTGAAAAGGTACATGTGTGATGGTAGACGTATTTTAACAGAATCATTTCGCATTGATCTGTCTGCAATTATTGCATATGAACACAAACAGGTAAGTGTGTTACTCACTTGCGATTTCAGATCTGTGCATATTGACTTTTTCATGCAGTTGACCAATCTGGAAACAGAAACGGTTTCCTTAGTTAGCAAGATATAAATTATCCAGCAGAGAGCTATATCATAAGGCTATATCATGTGTTAACTATAGAACATATAAGTTAGCCAGTAGAGTGTCAGGGTATATAAGGCTATATCATGTGTTTACTACAGGACATATAAGTTAGTCAGTAGAAAGCCAGGGTATATAAGGCTATATCATGTGTAAACTACAGGACATATAAGTTAGTCAGTAGAGAGTCAGGGTATATAAGGCTATACCATGTGTTAACTATAGGACATATACGTTAGCTAGTAGAGAGGCAGGCTATACAAGGCTATATCATGTGTTAACTATAGGACATATACGTTAGCTAGTAGAGAGGCAGGCTATACAAGGCTATATCATGTGTTAACTATAGGACATATACGTTAGCTAGTAGAGAGGCAGGCTATACAAGGCTATATCATGTGTTAACTATAGGACATATAAGTTAGCCAGTAGAGAGCTATATCATAAGGTTATATCATGTGTTAACTATAGGACATATAAGTTAGCCAGTAGAGTGTCAGGCTATACAAGGCTATATTATGTGTTAACTATAGGACATATAAGTTAGCCAGTAGAGAGTCAGGCTATACAAGGCTATATCATGTGTTAACTATAGGACATATAAGTTAGCTAGTAGAGTGTCAGGCTATATAAGGCTATATTATGTGTTAACTATAGGACATATAAGTTAACCAGTAGAGTGTCAGGCTATACAAGGCTATATCATGTGTTAACTATAGGACATATAAGTTAGCTAGTAGAGTGTCAGGGTATACAAGGCTATATCATGTGTTAACTATAGGACATATAAGTTAGCTAATAGAGAGTCAGGCTATATAAGGCTATATCATGTGTTAACTATAGGACATATAAGTTAGCCAGTAGAGAGTCAGGCTATATAAGGCTATATCATGTGTTAACTATAGGACATATACGTTAGATAGTAGAGTGTCAGGCTATACAAGGCTATATCATGTGTTAACTATAGGACATATAAGTTAGCCAGTAGAGTGTCAGGCTATACAAGGCTATATCATGTGTTAACTATAGGACATATAAGTTAGCCAGTAGAAAGCCAGGGTGTATAAGGCTATATCATGTGTTAACTATAGGACATATAAGTTAGCCGGTAGAAAGCCATGGTATATAAGGCTATATCATGTGTTAACTACAGGACATATAAGTTAGCCAGTAGAGAGCCAGGGTATATAAGGCTATTTCATGTGTTAACTACAGGACATATAAGTTAGCCAGTAGAGAGCCAGGGTATATAAGGCTATATCATGTGTTAACTATAGGACATATAAGTTAGCCAGTAGAAAGCCAGGGTATATAAGGGTATATCATGTGTTAACTATAGGACATATAAGTTAGCCAGGAGAGTGTCAGGCTATACAAGGCTATATCATGTGTTAACTATAGGACATATACGTTAGCTAGTAGAGAGGCAGGCTATACAAGGCTATATCATGTGTTAACTATAGGACATATAAGTTAGCCAGTAGAGTGTCAGGCTATACAAGGCTATATTATGTGTTAACTATAGGACATATAAGTTAGCCAGTAGAGAGTCAGGCTATACAAGGCTATATCATGTGTTAACTATAGGACATATAAGTTAGCTAGTAGAGTGTCAGGCTATATAAGGCAATATTATGTGTTAACTATAGGACATATAAGTTAACCAGTAGAGTGTCAGGCTATACAAGGCTATATCATGTGTTAACTATAGGACATATAAGTTAGCTAGTAGAGTGTCAGGCTATACAAGGCTATATCATGTGTTAACTATAGGACATATAAGTTAGCTAATAGAGAGTCAGGCTATATAAGGCTATATCATGTGTTAACTATAGGACATATAAGTTAGCCAGTAGAGAGTCAGGCTATATAAGGCTATATCATGTGTTAACTATAGGACATATACGTTAGCTTGTAGAGTGTCAGGCTATACAAGGCTATATCATGTGTTAACTATAGGACATATAAGTTAGCCAGTAGAGTGTCAGGCTATACAAGGCTATATCATGTGTTAACTATAGGACATATAAGTTAGCCAGTAGAAAGCCAGGGTATATAAGGCTATATCATGTGTTAACTACAGGACATATAAGTTAGCCAGTAGAGAGCCAGGGTGTATAAGGCTATATCATGTGTTAACTATAGGACATATAAGTTAGCCAGGAGAGTGTCAGGCTATACAAGGCTATATCATGTGTTAACTATAGGACATATACGTTAGCTAGTAGAGAGGCAGGCTATACAAGGCTATATCATGTGTTAACTATAGGACATATAAGTTAGCCAGTAGAGTGTCAGGCTATACAAGGCTATATTATGTGTTAACTATAGGACATATAAGTTAGCCAGTAGAGAGTCAGGCTATACAAGGCTATATCATGTGTTAACTATAGGACATATAAGTTAGCTAGTAGAGTGTCAGGCTATATAAGGCTATATTATGTGTTAACTATAGGACATATAAGTTAACCAGTAGAGTGTCAGGCTATACAAGGCTATATCATGTGTTAACTATAGGACATATAAGTTAGCTAGTAGAGTGTCAGGGTATACAAGGCTATATCATGTGTTAACTATAGGACATATAAGTTAGCTAATAGAGAGTCAGGCTATATAAGGCTATATCATGTGTTAACTATAGGACATATAAGTTAGCCAGTAGAGAGTCAGGCTATATAAGGCTATATCATGTGTTAACTATAGGACATATACGTTAGCTAGTAGAGTGTCAGGCTATACAAGGCTATATCATGTGTTAACTATAGGACATATAAGTTAGCCAGTAGAGTGTCAGGCTATACAAGGCTATATCATGTGTTAACTATAGGACATATAAGTTAGCCAGTAGAAAGCCAGGGTATATAAAGCTATATCATGTGTTAACTATAGGACATATAAGTTAGCCAGTAGAGAGCCAGGGTGTATAAGGCTATATCATGTGTTAACTATAGGACATATAAGTTAGCCGGTAGAAAGCCATGGTATATAAGGCTATATCATGTGTTAACTACAGGACATATAAGTTAGCCAGTAGAGAGCCAGGGTATATAAGGCTATATCATGTGTTAACTACAGGACATATAAGTTAGCCAGTAGAGAGCCAGGGTGTATAAGGCTATATCATGTGTTAACTATGGGACATATAAGTTAGCCAGTAGAAAGCCAGGGTATATAAGGGTATATCATGTGTTAACTACAGGACATATATGTTAGCCAGGAGAGTGTCAGGCTATACAAGGCTATATCATGTGTTAACTATAGGACATATAAGTTAGCCAGTAGAGTGTCAGGCTATACAAGTCTATATCATGTGTTAACTATAGGACATATAAGTTAGCCAGTAGAAAGCCAGGGTATATAAAGCTATATCATGTGTTAACTATAGGACATATAAGTTAGCCAGTAGAGAGCCAGGGTGTATAAGGCTATATCATGTGTTAACTATAGGACATATAAGTTAGCCAGTAGAGAGCCAGGGTATATAAGGCTAAATCATGTGTTAACTATAGGACATATAAGTTAGCCAGTAGAGTGTCAGGCTATACAAGGCTCTATCATGTGTTAACTATAGGACATATAAGTTAGCCAGTAGAGAGTAAGGGTATATAAGGTTATATCATGTGTTAACTACAGGACATATAAGTTAGTCAGTAAAAAGCCAGGGTATACACGGCTATATCATGTGTTAACTATAAGACAAGAAATTAGCCATTAGAATGCCAGGGTGTATAAAGCTATATCATGTGTTAACTATAGGACATATAAGTTAGCCAGTAGAGAGCCAGGGTGTATAAGGCTATATCATGTGTTAACTATAGGACATATAAGTTAGCCAGTAGAAAGCCATGGTATATAAGGCTATATCATGTGTTAACTACAGGACATATAAGTTAGCCAGTAGAGAGCCAGGGTATATAAGGCTATATCATGTGTTAACTACAGGACATATAAGTTAGTCAGTAGAAAGCCATGGTATACAAGGCTATATCATGTGTTAACTATATGACATATAAGTTAGTCAGTAGAAAGCCAAGGTATATAAGGCTATATCATGTGTTAAGTATAGGACATATAAGTTAGTCAGTAGAAAGCCAGGGTATATAATGCTATATCATGTGTTTACTACAGGACATATGTGTTAGTCAGTAGAAAGCCAGGGTATATAAGGCTATATCATGTGTAAACTACAGGACATATAAGTTAGTCAGTAGAGAGTCAGGGTATATAAGGCTATATCATGTGTTAACTATAGGACACAGACAGTTGGCAATGCAAATGTGTTTATTAAACAGTTTCGTATGCGGGCTATTGATATGTTTAAGCAGGAAAGGCATTCAACTATTAATGAAAGTTCTAGATAAGATTCATATCGTCAATTTAAGTCGTTGCTTGATCCAGAGTGTTATCTTGCTCACCTTCAATACAGAAATATTCGCAATGCTTTTATACAGTTTAGATTAGGCCTTAATGATTTATTATTTAACCGTGGAAGGTATGCTGAAATACTCATTACCTGACATTATGCCCTTCCTGGTTAAAATGTTCAATCGAGTATTTGATACAGGTAGTTTTCCTTCCGTATGGGCGCAATGTATTATTATCCCATTATATGAAAACGGAAATGCACAAAATCCTGACAATTATAGGGGTATTTCTCTGACTAACATTCTAGGTAAAACTTTTACGTCTATTATCAACAGTAGGTTAAGACAATGGTCGAATATGAGAGATTTAATACCGGAACCTCAAGCAGGATTTAGAAAGGACTACTCAACATTTGATCATATATTTACCTTGTATGCTATTATTGAGATATATTTATCCTTTAGCAAGCGAAAGTTGTATGTAGCTTTTGTAGATTTCAAAAAGGCGTTTGATTCTGTAGATAGAGGTAGAATGTGGAAATGCTCAAGAAATATAGGTTTGAGAGGTAAAATGTATGGTATCATAAGATCGATGTATTCCAATGTAAAGTCATGTGTCCGCTGTGGCTATGGTGTAAGTGACTTTTTCGATTGTCCTGTCGGTCTGCGTCAAGGATGTATTTTAAGTCCTTTACTTTTCTCCTTTTTCATAAACGAAATATATTTAGATATCATGAAGTCTGGTAAACACGACATCCAACTTTCTCCCTATGTAATCGAACTTTTTATGTTATTATTTGCTGATGATGTCATTCTTATGTCCAGCTCTGTAATTGGTCTTCAAAATCAAATAGATATACTCCCAGCGTATACAGATAAGCGTATGGCAGTTGAGTGTGAATCTAAATAAAAAAAACATCGTTATATTCCGTAGAGGTGGTCCTTTGTCGCCTAGAGAGAAATGTTTTTTTTAAAGATAAACGTATGAATGTTGTGAATGATTATCAATACCTTGGCATATTGGTTACCCATACGCTGAATCTGAATAAGTCCGTACTTAACCTGGCGAGGAGACCAAAGAAAGCTTTTTTACAACTTCACTCTGTTGTTCCTATGCTCGGTCTTGTTCCACCGACTATTTACTTCAAATTATTTGACTCTCAGATACAACCGATTTTACTGTATGGATCTGAAAAATGGGGTTTTAAAGAGTATTATACCATAGAAACAATTCATTTGCTTGCCTGTAAACAGTTTCTAAATGTTGGTTTGTCAACACCAAATGTTGTGGTTTATGGTGAATGTGGGAGGCTCCCATTGTACATATAATCTTACTGTCGTTGTTTAAAATATTGGTGTAAAATAATTAATATGCCTGAACATCGTTTACCTAAAAAAACTTTCAATATGCTTTTACATCTTGATTATCTTGGAAAGAATAACTGGACATCTCATATTCGCACCATAGTATTTACATATGGTTTTGGTTGTATTTGGTTATCACAGACAGTTGGCAATGCAAATATGTTTATTAAACAGTTTCGTATGCGGGCTATTGATATGTTTAAGCAGGAATGGCATTCAACTATTAATGAAAGTTCTAGATATGATTCATATCGTCAATTTAAGTCGTTGGTTGAGCCAGAGTGTTATCTTGATCACCTTCAATACAGAAATATTCGCAATGCTTTTATACGGTTTAGATGAGGCCTTAATGATTTATTAATGAACCGTAGAAGATATGTTTCTATGTAAAACAAAAAAAGATTATGTCCATTCTGTTACATTATTGAAGACGAATTCCATTTTATGTTTATTTGTCCTGTATATTAAAATCTAAGAAATAAGTATCTACCGTAACTGTCCTTATCTCAAATCAACCTTAATGTATTGTCTTCCTTACTTTCCTGCAAAGAACCTCCAAAAACAACACAACGTTGCTCTCTTTATCTACAATGCATTTTTGTTAAGAAAAGAATTGATTAGTTAGAAAGTTGATTATATATGCCATTGTCAAGATGTATCTTTTCTGTATATCGGCCTACGTCCTTTCATACAATAAAGAATTGATTTGAATTAAATACAGGATATATAAGTTAGTCAGTAGAGAGTCAGGGTATATCAGGCTATATCATGTGTTAACTACAGGTCATACAAGGTAGTCAGTAGAAAGCCAGGGTATATAAGGTTATATCATGTGTTAACTATAGGACATATAGGTTAGTCAGTAGAGAGTCAGGGTATATAAGGCTATATCATGTGTTAACTACAAGACATATCAGTTAGTCAGTAGAGAGTCAGAGTGTATAAGGCTATATCATGTGTTAACTATAAGAGATGTAAGTTAGTCAGTAGAGAGTAAGGGTATATAAGGTTATATCATGTGTTAACTACAGGACATATAGGTTAGTCAGTAGAGAGTCAGGGTATATAAGGCTATATCATGTGTTAACTATAAGAGATGTAAGTTAGTCAGTAGAAAGCCATGGTATATAAGGCTATATCATGTATTAACTAGAGGACATATAACTTAGTCATTAGAGAGTCAGGGTGTATAAGGTTATGTCATGTGTTAACTACAGGACATATAGGTTAGTCAGTAGAGAGTCAGGGTGAATAAGGCTATATCATGTGTTACCTACAGGACATATAGGTTAGTCAGTAGAGAGTCAGGGTATATAAGGCTATATCATGTGTTAACTACAAGACATATAAGTTAGCCAATAGAGAGTCGGGGTATATAAGGCTACATCATATTTTAACTATAAGAGATATAAGTTAGTCAGTAGAGAGTAAGGGTATATAAGGTAATATCATGTGTTAACTACAGGACATATAGGTTAGCCAGTAGAAAGTCAGGGTATACACGGCTATATCATGTGTTAACTTTAAGACAAGAAATTAGCCATTAGAATGCCAGGGTGTATAAGGCTATATCATGTGTTAACTACAATATAGTCGATAGGAGGACAAGGTATACTTGACTATGTCATGTTTTATGAGGCAGTTCACCTGTTATGCTTTTTAACTGTAGAACAGTGGAATAGCGTGGTTTTCTATGTCTACATGTTGACATGTTGTCAACCAAGTCAGCGAGCCTGACCACCCGATCCCTTTAGTCGCCTTTTACGACATGCATGTGTTACTACACGGGTTGTTAACTTAAGACATATATGTATATAGCCAGTACATATCCAAGGTATACGAGGCCAAGTCATGTTTTATGAGACAGCTCACCTGTTATACATTACATTCAGGGGAATGCAGTGGTTTTCTGTATCTAGACATGTGTTACAACCCTATAGGCATCTCCAGTGACACTGGAAACTGTTGAATGATATGGGAATTTCTAGCTCTTTTTTATATAAGGGGAGCTAGCTATTGTCTCTGATCTCACATCTGATCTCAAGTCACCAGAAGAAATCATCGTGTGTGATAATCACACCGTCTGTGCTCAGTTACAAACTGATTTACTCTTCCTGAGAGGCGAATATTACCACCATTGTCTGTATTCCTATAATCTTGAAGCATTTTCAACAATGAAACTAATTCTCAGAAAACTACCTCTAACATTTAATTTCCTGAAACTTGTTTCTGATCCACAGGTTTATGCATTGTCTCGTGTAGTCTTCCTTGTGGTCTCAGGAGCTATCCGTAGGAGTTATCTCCCCTGACGTGAGCGTGGAAAACTCACAGGGTGCCTTAGTAAGGATTCCGGGCGAAGGGTGTGCGAACTTCTACCTTAGGTGGAAAGGTTACCCATTACCATAACTAATAATACTTCAAACTCGTGTAGGCTTGGTGGACCTAGATTACCTCTTACTCTTACCAATAGACTATCACCTCCTGCTGATCAGTGGGAAATAAATGAGACCTTGATGTGTGTTGAATATGTGTGTATTACTCTATTTCACTTTTTGTCCACATTTACCAGAAATCCTAAATTCCCGAACAATTCTCGCAGATATAGGGAGTCATTCAAAGAGTCATCTACCCTGGCATTTAGAGACAGAACATCGTCCATACATGCATTAGTTCTTAAGCGTTATAGATGTAGATATGCTTCTGCCAAAGATGTTATAATCGTGAATAGCCAAGGAGCAAATGATGTCCCGTACGGTATGACTCTGAGCTGGATTATTCCCCCGTTGACAGAAGATATACCTGAGTGTCGGGATAGATAGGCTAGTGTAGACACTTAAGGAGATCATGGAATCCCATATGGAAGTTATCTGTCTGAGGTTCTACATAGACTCCATCCAAAATTGGGTGGTTGTCTCAGACATTACCGGTTTAGGATCTTCAGAACAATGATCATTCCGAGGTCTTTTGAATCTTTTTCGGGTGCTAGGAATATCGGAAGGAAGAACCTTAGACGATAGGTTCAACTGCGACAGTTTTCTTGTCCAAGAGCCTGTCTATCAATGTCATCGCAGCTGAAAACCTGGGATCCTGGAGCTGATAGCCAGACCCTGTTGGAGGTGACATTGAAGAAGGTCTCTTGGCAAACTGCTGATGCTTCACTGGTCGGTTGCTGAGAATGCTGGCATCTATTTCTGATAACTGTTGTGCAGAGGCCTTGCTTCTGCTGTCTGTGGCATTTGCTGTCTTTCCTGGCTTGGAACCTCTCCCCATATCCTCTGGATGTGGTCTTCAACTTGCTCTTGCTGTTCTGCCGACGCCCCAAACCTTTCTTTTGGGGGCCCTGTGGGTCGTATTCCTGGTGGGGCCCCTGCCAATAGGGCTTGCTTTGCTGGAGTCCTACACAGCAAAAATAACTTGGTTTCCGGACCCCGGAAACCTAACGGAAACAAAATGGAAACTTACGTTTCAACTAGGTTTCCGGAACGTTTCTCTACATTTCCTTCAAGTTTCCGGAAAACGGAAACTTACAAATTACCCAGAAACCGGCATGGCTCCAGTGCGTTTCCGTTACCCAGAAACCGGCATGGCTCCAGTGCGTTTCCGTTACCCAGTTTCCAGTAAGGCTCCAGTGTGTTTCCGTTACCCAGTTTCCAGTAAGGCTCCAGTGCGTTTCCGTTACCCTTTTTCCTGTAGGGCTCCAGTGCGTTTCCGTTACCCAGATTCCTGTATGGTTCCAGTGCGTTTCCGTTACGCAGATTCCTATGAGGTTCCATTGGGTTTCCCTTATCCTCTACTTTCAGATGGTTTCATATACATTGTATTTACTTAGTTCAATTATGATTCCCTGTGAATTTCGTTTCTATTAATCACATTTACCATGTTCCATAAGTTTCAGTAAATCAGAATCTGTATGGCTCCATTTGGTTTCAATCATTAGTATTCAGGGATTACCATATGTCCATAATAAATTATGATTATTCAACTAAATTAACTGTAGTTGAAATGAGTGTATTATATATTTGAATGTATTAGGTCATATATTTTATTCATGATACATTGAAATATAAAATAAACTCATTTCAACTACAGTTACCTCAACACCACATGGACATAGAAATAAATAAATACAAAATCAGGCATGTCAGTCGATTTCTCTTTATTCATCATAAACATATCATATCTATGTTTCAATGTTACAATTAAACATTGACACAAAGCACACACACACAGAGAGAGAGGGGGGGTCACAGGCCCTATGGATTTGAAATTTTGTCTGAGTAGTAGTTTGTTCAAATAAATATTATGGAGGGGTTGGCATTTTTTAATTTGAGGGACATTAATTTTTAATCTTAGTCTCAGAAACAACAAATTTAGATGTTCTTGTCCTAAACAGGGTGACTACAGGAGATAATTGAATGTACATTTAGACATTCCATCCTATTCCTAAGACCTTTAGGTGGTTGGAAAGCATCTTGTTGGATGGTGTCGCAATTGCAAGTTCTTCATTTTTGCTGCTGGAACTTCAGACAACACTGGCGATGTCAATTCTAGGGTTAGGACTGCAGCCACCTTCTGTGTTCTTTCCTCTGCCCAGCTAGATTCTTCAGGAGGTGTTGGAGTTTCTGGGGGAAAAAATGAAATTCTTGCACTGCGAAGGTTATGTCGAACATTTATTCTTGAGAGCGGCACTTGTTCTAATTAGATAATGGCACTTTACGGTGAAGGGTAATGACATGTGATAAGGAAAGTTATTCTATTACAAGTATATAGCGATGTGATAATATGTAGCACATCATGTCAGTGACTCAGGGTGTTTTAAACTGGTGTCAGGAAGTGTATAAACCGGTACAAATGATATTATATAATCCAGTTTCAGGAACTTACAGATCAGATTCTTTTGTTTCTTTTAGCATCTTTCCTGTGTTTTTTCTTTCCTGTAATCTGCCGATGTCGATCGTCCGTCTTGCTCCTCCAGATTATCCAAAAGGTTTCTATTAAGAAAAGCAAATGAATTAATTTTCATTCGTCCAATAATAGATTATTACAATCCGACACAAACATTCATAAGTTTGATTATTATCATGTATCAAACCAAGTAATAAGTAATTGTGGTATATCAACTACATGTATATGCATTACTGCGAGGGTGTGAGAAGTTTTCTATTAACATGACAGACATGATTATGCAGCAAATATGCACTACATAATAGTATGCTATGTCAATTCTACTGCTAGTACTAGATACCTGACAATGAAATTAGATGCTAGATTTACCCAATGGTGAACAAGAAACGAATTAATTGTATTTTGTATTACTGACGTCTCTAATCTTATAAAACCCAACATATATCTTGATTATGATGACGAGCAATAATAAAACTTTGGGTAAGTTTTTTTACCTTAAATAAGTAACTTTGAATGGATTTTCAAGGTACTCCGGGAACTTTTCCACAATAGCTTCTTCTCACAATAGCCTAAAACAAAAAGAGACACACATTTGGATCATGAACATATGTCGATTGGTAATATTTTCCACCGGAATATCATGAACTACTGGTTTCATCTATATTTGTTGCCTTGCTGGATACATGTATAACAATTTCTTTTAATGGATTTTCAAGGTACTCCGGGAACTTTTCCACAATAGCTTCTTCTCACAATAGCCTAAAACAAAAAGAGACACACATTTGGATCATGAACATATGTCGATTGGTAATATTTTCCACCGGAATATCATGAACTACTGGTTTCATCTATATTTGTTGCCTTGTTGGATACATGTATAACAATTTCTCAAAATATATTTTTATTCCATCAATAACCTGGAAAGGTGAACAAGCCAAGTGTCTTATATAAACGCCGCTCCAGTTATATTTTAATGGAATGTTCAGCTGGTATCAACAATAATGTTGTTTTTTAACAGATTTCACACCAAAATGCAATGTCCACATTAATAACCGTGGGAGAAATCGAAATGCGAGCGCACCGTTACTGTAAGATGAAGGTTCCTACCGAAAACGTTTAATTCGATGCAAACTGACTGCTATGATAAGAAGAGAATAATTAATTTTATCTGAAACCTACCTGCCAATTTCTCTGTCTTGGGTTTCCGTTGAGATCACTTGAGTTCCCGGATCCTTGTTTCCAAAGCTTCGATTGTCAAGTTTGTTGCCATGTGTCAAGAAAACTATAGCAAGTATACAGACTGCCATTTCTACTACCTTACTCTCATAGACTTACTTGAAAACAACAACGAAGTTTTTTCCAATCTCGCGCGTGTACGTTTGAACAAAGATGGCGGCATTTCAAACAAAGACTTATGGGTAGTCAATTAGGGTTTTTTTTCATTTCTATTGTTAACACGCCAATAGTCTGCTTACCCTTCACAAGCTTGGAAAAACACTGATAACTGCAATATGTGTTTATGTAAATTGTTTGTTTTTACAATGTCCGTCACATCTCGCGAGGCCTCATTCATTCCAAATCAAGCGCTTCCGGTTTCGGGACAACAATTTTAGTAAGTGGTCTGACTACCAGGTGGGCAGCACATGCTACCTCGACCGTGACGGACCCAGGGACTGGGCAGCTGTCAACCATGGCAGAATTATATATATAAAAAAAATTACCTGTCTGCGAAAGACAGTAAAATGACTAGTCTATCACAAATGTACACTAAAAACATATAACCATAAACACTTTAACAGTACAGTATAAAAATGGGCTATTGCTTTTCCTCCCTGCATGGGCCCAAGCTGGATACTGTATATAGAAATTATTTTACAAGTGTAACAGTAAATTAATATAGCCCCCAATGGAACAACACAAAGCTAAGTTTGCCATTTCATCTAAGCTGAAACCAACAGACTTGTCAGTATCCGGGTACAGAAACCTAGCTGAAACCTACATTACCCAGTATCCAATAGGTTTCCGCAACAACGGAAACTAAGTCATTTTGTTATGAATCTTTCAGCGACCTGAAACTAAATGGAAACTCATTATGACAGTTTCAGTTGTAGAAATCTGACGGAAACCTAGATTTGTTAGTTTCAGTTTTGTAAACTACGCGGAAACTCACATTGTCTGTTTCCGGATGCTGAAACCTAGCGGAAACGTACATTACCCAGTATCCATTAGGTTTCCGCAAAAATGGAAACGAGGTTATTTTTGCTGTGCTACGTGCGAGGAGGAAACCAGAGTCACAGCACTGTGGAACTTGCTCTCCAAATTCACCTCTAAACCTCCAATGTTTATTGCACTTGCTGTTGAATATCTGATCATCTAGTGGTTGTGAATACAGAATACTCTGCATCTCAGGGGGTACACATAAACGTCTTTGGTATAGGTGTCTTAATAAGGTAAACTGGGTTGAGAGTAAAATACTGCTCTCCACATACTATCACAAAATATTTACATATCCATGAAGCATCTGCCACGTATCCCTGGCAATCTCCAATGTTATAGATGATGGGTCTTATGCTGCGTCCGCCTCAGTGGGAGGGAGCTTCTTTCCATCTCTTTATATGACCCAGTAGTTTAGGCCTTGTGTATCACTGGCTCATCGAAGTTTCTTGTTCGTTTCTCTTTCTTAGTGCTTTGGAATCCTTACCGCAAATCCCTGTAAATCTTCATCTGGGGAATGTGATTTTAAGGGTAAGGTTTCGTTGTCTGAAGTATAAGAGTCTTTGCATTGCAATGTTGAGTGTGCAAGATGATCTGGATACTTGAGTGAGGTTATGAATTCATTTAAATCTTTCAATATCATGGATTTCGGTTCTGTCTGATCTTGAAAAAAGGGGAGCTTCCGGACCCGTTTCTCTGCTGCAAATTCTTCTTTGTCTGGCATCGGGGGCGTGGAATCACGTGGAAATAACTTATCGGCAAAGACATACCAAGTTGTGTTCCGATGGGTCCATAGATGAAGCCAGTTCCTCAAAGGCGTCTTGTGTATGATGAAGGGCTAGTGACATCTCTAACCGCACAATCCGTACAATCCATGTTATCTGTGCGTCTCGAGCTGTAATTATAAGCTGACTGCGCTCTATGATGACCAATCATTCTCTGATATCTGAACTGTTTACGCTTCTCCTGCAGCTTGTTCGGCTGGCTGTAATGTGATGCTCTATAACTGGGTCAGTAGACACTCAGCGGCCTGTGCTGTCTGTGTTGTCCCTGTGATCCCTGTGATACGTGCAACCCATGTGGTTCTGGACTCGTTCATAATCTAAGTTTGAGTGCATAGGGATAAAGTTGTGGACATCACTGAGCCTCTGCCGGTGTAACTATACAAGGTCGTGAAGTTCGTGCTGCAGAGTCAAAGTTGTGTGGATCGTTTGCAGTGGCTAAGTCACAGACCATGACTTGCATGCAAGGGTATTTCTCTGATGATGTGATTGCTGCCGCTGCTGCTGCATGTCACGGTATTTTGTCTTCTTTGCAATAACCTCTAATCTATCCAATAGATTTGTTCATAAGATCTCCGACAGGACAGGACACGGAGGAAGCCCATCTCCCACGAATCCAGCTGAATACCAACTGGCATATCAGTATTATCTGACAACCACACCAGGGAAATACGGGGACACAGTTTCTTGGCAAATAACTTGTCTTAGCCTCCCTAATAATACCAACAACCGTCTTTTGTGAAAATGTGAAACCCTTGACGGATGGTGAAATTCTAAATCTTCTCAAAAGCGCGAACAAGACGACATGTGACTTGGACCCAATACCAACAACACTCCTTTGTGAAAACACGGACATCCTACCGCCTGTCGTTACAGGGCTTGTCAACACCTGTATTATCACGGGCTTTGTCCCCACTTGCCATGAAGAATGCTCTAGTCAAGCCTCTGCTCGATAAGAAGTCAGGACCCGACAGGGACAGTCTTAAAAACTACCGACCAGTTTCGAATCTATCATTTGTTTCTAAACTTATTGAAGAAGCAGTACTGCAGCGTCTAAACGATCACATCACAAGTCACAGTCTACAAGAACAATTCCAGTCAGCTTACAGATGTCACCATAGCACTCAAACTGCACTCTTGCGAGTTGTTGATGATTTACGCCGTGGAGTAGATAGAATTATTGGGCACTTGAGTGCCGCCTCCGACACCATCTACCACCACAAACCGCGTAATTGACTCCAGCATGAAATGGGCATATGTAAAACAGCACTTCACTGGTTCCAGTCCTACCTTCAGAATCGATTTCAAACTGTGTCCAATGATGACAACGATGCTGAAATATGGCGTACCTCAAGGATCTGTCCTTGGACCCCAGTTATTCACTCCCTACATGAAACCATTGGGATCTATCATGGAAAATCATAATCTTTTCCGCCACTTTTATGCAGATGCTTCCCAAGTGTACACACTTTTCAAGCCAACGCATTCTGACGACAAAGTAGCCATGAATACAACCACTGATTGTTGCTAGAGCGTGAAAACCTGGATGAACATAAATATGCTCAAGCTCAAAGAGGAAAACAACAGAATCAATTCATATTTGCCCAAAGAACAGACGCGATAAGACTAATCTTACTAGCATCGCAGTAAGAAGCAACGAGATCACCCTCAGTCCTGCAGTCAAAGGCCTCGGTGCCACTCTTGACAATAAACTGTCAACGGAGAAGCATGTAAATCAACTAGCCAAGACGCGTTACATGCATATGTGTAACATTAGCAAGATCCGCAAGCTGATCTCAAAAGATGCTAAATGAAGCTGGTGAGGTCATTGATATTATCCCGTCTGGAGTACTGCAATGTTCTACTAACGGGATCTCCCAAGGGATCAATCACCAAACTACAGCGTGTACAAAACACAGCAGCAAGAATTGTTACCACGTGTCCCAAAACGAGAACACATGACACCAATACTCCGATGCCTGCACTGGCTACCTATACAAGAGAGGATTATATACAAAACCTTGTGTATAACAGTCCAATGCATCCAGGGTACAGCGCCAGTCTATCTGCAGGAGCTTTCCAAGCCATACTTTCCATCTAGATCTCTGTGATCCGAGACAAAGAACTTGCTGCAAGTTCCAAAAACATCAACAAAGGCGAAAGGTCTTTCGCCCACACAGCACCAGTCCAATGGAACCAACTGCCAGATAATCGGAAATCATGTGACCATTTCTCAAGTTTTAAAACTCTACTCAAGACCCATTTTTTCCGGGTGGCATATCTCTAAAACTCTTTCCTGCTTACTTCAAAGCGCTTTGAGCATGTCATGCAACGTGGATATTGCGCTATAGAAATTGACTTTATTATCATGATAATAACCAACACATACTTTTTTAAGTCTGTCAGCGAAAGTTGTTGGCAGAGGTCACAACTAGACAATTTACCACAATTTGAACAATTTGAAGGCTGAAGTGGAGGCCGAGATAAATTTGATAAACATGTGTGTCTGTCTTCAAGTGAGACAACTTCTTTGGATAGCTCTTGGGAAGACCACATGCAACAACACAAAACCATTGTCTATAAATATTTATTCAAGTTAAACCTGTTGATAAAAAACATGTTTTAGGAATAGGGCAATCGAAATTTAAAAGAGCGTATTTGTTCGAATTTCACAGAATCATCAATGTTTTGAGAGTTTCTGTTTAAGCATAGTGCAGTATATATTGATGCAGTTTTTAACTTGCAATATTAATTACATCCAGTGAATGCACAGTGCCAGTGTCAGTGTCACTATTTATATGGAGAAGTGCTACATTACCTGATCTTGGATGTTTTCCGTGTCCTTCGATTTTGCTGCAATTATAACGAAATCCTCAAACTATTGACATGCGAAAAACATTTCAAATTCAAACTCGCATATTTTAGCAATTTATACAAATTGAATAGCATGCCCCGACTGGCATGACGCTATTGAGAAGGGTTGCTCCTCAAACTTATATGTGGAGTTGTTTTCTCTTATTGTTGAACTAATTAGACGTACGACATAGCTGAGACAATGTACCATAGTCTTTGGTGAAATAATGATCTTGGTGTTTTCAGAGCAGGACACGTTGATGAACAACATTATGGCCTAGAACCGATTAATGTACAAAATAATGCATTACTTTATTTTTAGAAAGAGGTATCCTAGTTTTAGAGAGAGCTATGGGCTGGGCCCTATCATCGACCATATGTACATTACGTGTTCGTCTTTTTCTTTTCTTCCTGTTTTTGACATATCTACATCTAAACGAGAATTTTGCTGGAAGAGCAAGTTTCACTCTCAATGCATGTATAAATGAATAACTGTCATCAGCGGTTTGAGAAAAATATCATGAAATGAACTTTCTTCGGTAATACCGACATCCCTATAACTTATAAAACACAAGAAGAAAAACAAAAAATTTTCACTACGAAGCCAAGCCCCCAAAAAAAGACACAACAAAAAAACAAAGAAAAAGAAAAGAAAAACAAACCCCACAAAAGAACATTGCTTACCCTTATCTTGCTGCTGGGTGATGTCATTTTCCAGTTTCTTTATCTGTAATATTCAGGACACATTTGAAATACAAAGTCGGTAGCCTAAAATAACTTTTTCATGCAGAATACAGTATTCGACAGACAACATTTTGGTACTGGTTAAATGTTGGATGGCTAAATATTAAATACATCTAGTCAGTGCCCCAGATGTAAACATCTATTACACAGAGTGAGTTCAAATTTTGTCTCACATTGTCTACCATATCGTGACGAAACAAAAGCATACATGAATAAGAAATATTTGAAACTGTATTTAATCCTGCCTGAAAAGAACAAAATAATAACTATATTATCACATATGATTTAACACTTTAACTGTTTCCACTCTCTCACCTGGAAATGTTAGCCGTAAGTCCATTGCAACATGAAACGTCTACTCACCTGTGAATCCCTTTCTGCAAAAACACACACAATTTCATGTGAAACGTAACATCACATATTTATATAATAAACAAACAAATAAATAATCTATTTGTAAAGCGCATTTCTCGACGCATGTGGATTAAATAAAATGATGAAATGTGTAGTTCACCTTCTCTGAATAACTGAACTATAACATGTACACATACAGATCTCTGCTGATTAACAAGCATTCAGTGATCCAGAATAATACGGAAGATCGCAGACTCGCCCTGATTATGTGTCCATAATCAGAAGGATACAGAAGGATAAAATACCATGTACTACAGTAACCACCTCCATCCCCTATCGTCTTATCTCCACTGTAAGCTGACACAGCATGATATAACTGTACACTTTGGACCATTTGTATGCCAATCCCGGTAGAGTGAAATCCATCATATTCGATCTTTTATACCACTCAGAAGAAAAAAGGTAGAGGACCTGCCCTAGAACCGACTCACTCAGTCACACAGTCAGAGGACTTGCCCTAGAACCGACTCACTCAGTCACACAGTCAGAGGACCTGCCCTAGAACCAACTCACTCAGTCACACAGTGAGAGGACCTGCCCTAGAACCGACTCACTCAGTCACACAGTCAGAGGACCTGACCTAGAACCAACTCACTCAGTCACACAGTCAGAGGACCTGCCCTGGAACCAACTCACTCAGTCACACAGTCAGAGGACCTGCCCTAGAACCAACTCACACAGTCACACAGTCAGAGGACTTGCCCTAGAACCAACTCACACAGTCACACAGTCAGAGGACTTGCCCTTGAACCACCTCACTCAGTCACACAGTCAGAGGACCTGACCTAGAACAAACTCCCTCAGTCACACAGTCAGAGGGCAACTCACTCAGTCCCACAGCCAGTGGATCAGCCCTAGAACCAACACACTCAGTCATGCAGTGAGAGGACCTGCCCTAGAACCAACTCACTCAGTCACACAGTCAGAGGGCAACTCACTCAGTCACACAATCAGAGAAGTAACGTGCTGTTTCCACTTTATGAATACGAACCATTCAGTTGGCGTTGATGGTTCTGTATTTTGTTTCCTAAAGTGCTGAGCTGTAAACAGAAATGGCATATTTTTAATCAAAGGGTTATTTCCATTAATCTATGTGTTCATATAAACACCGCCGTTGCCTATGCATCCAATGGTTATGGAGCCCTTACATGCAGTGATTGTAATCACCAAAGGATACTTTCCAAGACGTAATGTAAAATCGTTTTCCAATTATTGGAGCAGATTTTAAGTAACGACAATGCAGTTAATGACTGCCTAAATGCGTGAGGTAAATTGGCTGTTCCGCGTTTGTAACACCATACTCATGGTGAGATACAGAGCAGTTTTCATGTTTCCATTGTAGGTCGAACAAAAAGAATGTTGTTTATTTTGTGGTCTGATATTCATACAAATATGACATACTTTCCAAGTTCATGCGAAATCTCTACTAACAGAAAACGTCATTTGTGCAATTCCAACTTTGCATGAACATGAGTTTTCGAATCAATGTTAAGTTGTGATGATGACCGGTGTTTTGTAGAAAAGAGAAATTATCCTGCCCAATGGCGACATCTGTCACAAACACAAGCAAATGTAAGTCAGTTGGTCAGCTGAAAATACATGGGGACATATCGTGCAAGTCAAAACAATGCCTGAGAGCAGCTATCCTACTCCGAAACATGACAGACATGGATGTACAAATCATCGGTCTTTGTAGACATGATCCTCCCTCGACGTCTGTCATCCGAGGTTCCCAATGACAATGTGTAACAATATAAGCCACAACAATAATTACACCTCCGAAACTAAGAAAATATTTAACTTTCATACCATTCTCCACACTGCTAAACCATGCTATTGGAATTACCAAGTGGCTGATTAGGCTGTGAGCACAATCAAAACTGCATAGTCTTCGTAATTATGGCCATCCAAACATTATTGGCACTAACATGTCACTAGCTAAGAACTCTGTCACAACTATCATTAACAGTTAATTAGCGCATTAGCAATTAAAGTGTAGAATACTTACCTTCTCTTCTAAAGCTGCCTCCGTGTCTGTAAACAATAACAATTTGTGGTGAATTAAACAATGAGTATACAAATATCTTACCTGAGTATATCAATCCCAGTATATCAAATCGAGCTTGGGGATGGCGGGATCGAGCCCACCTGTGACTGGGTGCAACAACTTTGTGTGCAGACTCTTTCAGTGTTGTCACAATCCCTTGTGCACAGTACACAACCCCACGGATCCGTTAGTAAATAGCCAGATGATGGCCACATGAATACGTGCAAACACCTAGTTGTGGGTACAGGAAACGTAAGTAATACTTGAACAAAGTACTGTGACTATGTGTCCCAGCTGTGGATACGAACCCCGTTAGAGTGGGAAAGCCGCAATTAATTGGTGGCTGTAAGAGTTGCATGATCCCCAGGGAGCTGAGTTTAAAAATGCGATTTGCCGTTAAGACATCGAGGCAAAATACAGAGCGTTTTCAGCATGCATGTAGATGGAATGGAATATGGAGCTATCTAAATACCCATATAATAATAAGCTGGGGTTGCAAGGATCAACTTCTTGTATGGAAAATAATTTTGGAAGAGGTTAACTCACCGTAAACCTCTCCATGTGCTGGATTGACTACAAGAAAGCATACGACTTGTATTGACCTCCCTGAGCGACTACTTGATTTGCTAAAGTCTTTTATGAGGTCGACTCAACTTGCGATGTACTCTCAAGGGCAGGTGCAGACCTATTCTGCTTTTGTTTGTTTTTAAATCCTTTGAGTTTTCTGCTCAGTAGAGAGGAAGGTTATCACCCCGGACCGTCTCAGCCCAGATCTCCAGCACCACTTACACATCGAGCTCCTTGCCAAAGGAGATACCAGTTTGAAAGAACAGGTTCTCCTTGTCGTGTTTTTTTCTAATGATATTGGTATGACATTTGGAATCGACAAATGAATACTCTTCATCAGTAACGAGGCAAGGTAACTAATGATGGATCGGTCAGGTTACAGTGGGGGGAGGAATTATTGAGCATCTTGTGGAAGATCAGGCCTACACCTATCTTGGAATGCAAGTTCGAGACAAGCTTCAGAATGCCCAGATTCAAGTTCAGAGCTAAATGCTCGAAACAAGGTCAAAGCCACCAATACTTTTGCTGTGTCAGACCTTTCCTATTCCTTTGGAGTAGTTGATTGGAAAAAAGAAGACATCCAGAGTTTTGACCGCCTCACCAGAAGGATCATGTCTGATAACAGAACCCACCACCCTCGGTCCTCTCTTAATCGTTTATATATGCCAAGCACATTCTGGAGGTCGGGGTTTGATTAATATGGAGACTTTTCATGATGGAATTTGATTGTGTACTTTTGCACATATTTATTTATCGGATGATCCTCTGGTGATGCATGCCAAGACTCATGATGAAAGCAAGGAATCTCACAGCTATTTTAAGCGTGCCAATGTTTTTGGACAGAATCTGAATTTGAGATTGATTTTGTCGATGGCGATGTACTACTGGACGGTACAGCAATTGGAGTAAACCAGGTAAAGTTATTCACCAAGTCTGCCAAGAGTCGGTCATTTGTGGAGAAGCTTTCTGAGAAACCACTGCACCTTGTACATATGCAGTGTGTGGAACAGAATAGCAATCCCACCGACTCCTTTGCCTGGATTACGTCAGCTGGTCTTAAATGTGAAACTGATCGCTGTCCAAGACTGGTGACTTCCAACTCGCAATCGCCTAAGTGTGCTTCTTAAAGAAAATACAGAGATTGTCCAATACCCTGTCAGTGGATGCCCTTCCTTTGCACAAACAGCATATCTTAAACGACATGATGGCATGGCTTGATGCTTTTACTACCGTCTCCGCCATGCCTGTGGCCTTGACTCTGAGGTCTATCCATGGTGCGACCTTAAACATGTCCAGGACGTCATGGAAAATGATGCTTTCAAACGTCTATGAAACAGGCCTATATACAGCCTGAGAGGAATTGCAGCCAACAAACTTGATCTTGTGCTTTTTGATAAAACCAATGAATTTATTTAAGATTGGTAAGATTTAGGAAAAGCATGCTAAATATTCAGACCTCGCCTTTGAAATGTGTCGCTTGCAGACCAAGTACACTATCGTCAGGCTCCCAAATGTTCTCGGTGCCCTTGATTTGGTACCTCCTGATCTCTTGGCGCAGATCAGGAGAGTGCCCGGGTTCTCCTCCGGGAGCACAGCCCTTCTGACACTCTGGGTAATGCAGAAGGCTGCAGTGTGGGGAAGCCTTCATATTCTCTTGAAAGTTCTTGCTGGGTCTCTAGATTATATATCTGATATACCTGAGTGAGTGAGTGAGTGAGTTAAGATTTAAAGTCACATCGGCAATATTTCAGCCATATCGTGACTAAAACTAGTTCTAACTTTGTAATACAGACATATTATATATAAAACCCTGTCAACGAAGGACAGTAAAACAACTAGAATATCACAATAAGATTTAAAACTAGTGTGGAAGGTTAAAACTAATAGCCCTATTAGGACAATACAAGATAAAAACAGGCTATAGATCGCCAACAACTGAAGGTCGATCACCATACTAGGGACCATGGGGACTTACAGTACCTTGGCTACCTGCATGGACCCTAGTTGGATTTACACCATCCCTTCAGCTGCTGGCGATTGTAAGAAATGTTAGCTACAATTAAAATGACAAAAATGCTACGTTTAAAAATCCTGGTAAGTTTAAATTGACTTTCGAAGTTTTGGGACTTACGTACCCTCTCAGGGGGACAATATTTTTACGATACTTCAAGCCCCCTTGAGAGTACAGCCACTAACAATCTAAGTTACTAATCAAACTACCAATCATTAAAACACAGCTATATACCGAACATATTAATCAAAATTCATTAATGAAATCAATTTCTTTAAAAAAAACAAGAATTAAATGAAGATGAACAGAATTAAAAAGATCCATAACAGTTTTAACATTGAAATATTTATCCCTTATGATGGAGAATTCAACACAGTCAAGCAGGAGATGCTTGACTGTGACTCTCTCATCACAAGGGATACAAAACGGAGGATCTTCACCATTTAACAAATATTTGTGAGTGTACCTTGTATGGCCAATACGACATCGTCGCATGATGACCTCTTCAAATCTGGACTGACAACCCAAGTAAGTGTAACCGATATAAGGTTTTATTTCATGTAATTTATTTATACCTACTTGGGTGTCCCACTTCTTTTGCATCAGATCACGGATATAAGATCTTATAGCAGCTTTGTAATCAGAGAATGGGATCAGAAGTGGTGTCACAGATTTGTTGAGTGCTGCCTTAGCAGCAATATCAGCCATTGTGTTCCCAGAAATGCCAACGTGGCTAGGTAAGATATACCTCATATCTATATATGGCACTTGATTAAAATACAAGGTTTGTTACATTTGGTTTTCCCTGCTAAATGCCACTCGTTGGTTATGGGAATCTCCAGAAGTGAAACTGACGCCGTCACAACAGAGGAGGTCTGTATTTAGCTGTATATATAATGTGTATACCTGGGTTGATGATGGTTTCATTGTGAATTCCTGTGGCGTACACCGTATTTGCTTCAGTGTCTTCTCCGCCCACCCCTGTCACGGTGACAGTTTGGTGTCTGGATTCACATCTCCCTTCTTGTCTGCCGAACAAATAACTGTATAGACCTCCCATATTTCTGCAACATATGTATCAAGATAATTATTTCAAACAATCAAATGTATGGAAGCAGCACATAGGAACAAGCTCTATAATGTGTAATGCACTCACGAACATCAAAAGGTCGTGGGAATTCCACAGGACACACAAGTCTTCTGTGACTGGATGAACACCTTTACATGTTACTCACAGGCCTGCAGCTGGAGGCACACGTGTTGCCATTTGCTCGCCATCATGGACGTCGTTTTGTATCTCATGACGACAATGTAATGGCACACAGGGCTGGTGTTATTACTGAGCACCTCAAGCAGGAGAACTTAACCATTTTACCATGGCCAGCACTCAGACCAGTCTTGTCGCCCATCGAACATTTCTGGGATATCCTTGGACAGTGCATAAAATCTCGATCACAGTCCCAAGTTGACATTAAGAATTATGGTCCTGTATGCAATACATTCTTTAGAGGTTTCCCTAGCTCATGCTAGT
The DNA here is from genome assembly GCF_003918875.1 of Haliotis rubra. Classification (NCBI taxonomy): domain Eukaryota; kingdom Metazoa; phylum Mollusca; class Gastropoda; order Lepetellida; family Haliotidae; genus Haliotis; species Haliotis rubra. The sequence goes on along the minus strand of NW_025766337.1, from coordinate 1,183,557 downwards.
TCCCGCTTCTTAGTCCTTGACGCGACCTGGTGATATAGTATGACGTGTTGCATGACGTCACGTTATGACGCATGTAGTCAGCCTTCTCGCAGCCCTGCATGTTGGGCCATTCCAGTCTACAGCATAACCACAGCGCGGAGAGGCTGGTTTTTCTGTAAACCGTGGCATGACGTACTCGCAATTTAAGTTGAAATTATCGTGTTTCCCACAACATTCAGAGGCTAGAGAATAATCAACCGTTCTTCAATTTTCAATATCAGGTGTGTGGCCTTCAGGTGTGTGACCTTCAGGTGTGAAAGATCATCCAAAAAAGTGAGTAAGGTCAATGTGCACAAAGTGCACGTGCGATACGTGACATCAAATGTCATGCAAAGTGTTTTGCTGTATGTTGGTTTACTTGTTCGTTATGCTGGCAGTGACGAGGTCTGGGTGGAATGGGAGGGGAGGTCCCCAATGACGTCCCGCGAGTTTCAGGTCAAATTCAACTTAAAATGGAATTTAGTAAATTAATCATACTGAAATCTATTTATCAGTGATTCGTTAAGGCGAAAAAACAAAATGTACTGGAATGCTTTTATCTAGGACAGACGTACAGGCAAGGTGACTTACCAGGTATCTTCTCCGAGATCAGAACGCCACACAAACACAGGTCTAATGTGCAGCGGCAAAGAAGGCCTCAGTAAAACACTGCACAAAGTTGACCTTGCCACACAACAGCAACACACTGCTGTATACTGAACGAAGTTAGACGGTGGTACACGGAGTTAGACGGGTGTTGAACGAAGTTAGACGGGTGTGGGACGGAGTTGGTATAGACAAACAGTGGTGTGCAGAGCTAATCCCCCAACACAATGCAACACCATTACAGCCTTCAGACTCATTCGGTAAAACCCGTCCCTTTCCGTGTTCTATAAGAAGGTTGAGACAGTCACCTAACCGGGAGTGCACAGAGACGACAACGACACCGCCAGGCTGGAGTTAGTGGACCCTGACACTACACAGTAGCACGATGCGCATTGAAGTAAATGGCTGTATACATCACGACAGGACAGGGCAGAGTAGAGTAGCAAGTGCAGGTAATCCCCCTTCTTTCTGCTATACTGACACCCGGTGTCACTCGCTATGGGGGATGATTCCGTATATTGATTTACAAGTAAACAACATTGTTTTACTGGCGGTTAGATTCCATAATGTATCTTGAATGTATTCTTACATGGAAACGGCGGGATATAGAAAATACAGTACAGTATATGTATACTGTACACTCCCAGTGAGGTATATATACATACAGTACAGTATATGTATACTGTACGCTCCCAGTGAGGTCTATATACATACAGTACAGTATATAACACTATATATGTAGTGTTATTTTAGTTTATATATTTATTTATTGAACAGGAAGCCAGATATGTAAATTAAGTATATACAAGTGCGAGGGAAGTGGGAGATGTAATTACGTATGTACAAACAGTTCAGTGAGATGGAAGAACAAAATACAATGATAGGGTGTGTTTTTACAATATGGGCAAGGGGTGTGTTTACATAGCAGAGTGATTAAAGTAGATTGAGTTTGAGAGTCTATGATTTCTGGTTGATGTACCAGGCGCTGAGGAGGTTAACCCCTTGATCTCTGCTGGTCTCAGGGGAGGTTAACCCCTTGATCTCTGCTGGTCTCAGGGGAAGTAAACCCCTTGATCTCTGCTGGTCTCAGGGGAGGTTAACCCCTTGATGTCTGCTGGTCTCAGGGGAGGTTAACCCCTTGATCTCTGCTGGTCTCAGGGGAGGTTAACCCCTTGATGTCTGCTGGTCTCAGGGGAGGTTAACCCCTTGATCTCTGCTGGTCTCAGGGGAGGTTAACCCCTTGATCTCTGCTGGTCTCAGGGGAGGTTAACCCCTTGATCTCTGCTGGTCTCAGGGGAGGTTAACCCCTTGATCTCTGCTGGTCTCAGGGGAGGTTAACCCCTTGATGCCTGCTGGTCTCAGGGGAGGTTATCCCCTTGATCTCTGCTGGTCGCAGGGGAGGTTAACCCCTTGATCTCTGCTGGTCTCAGGGGAGGTTAACCCCTTGATCTCTGCTGGTCTCAGGGGAGGTTAACCCCTTGATCTCTGCTGGTCTCAGGGGAGGTTAACCCCTTGATGTCTGCTGGTCTCAGGGGAGGTTAACCCTTGATCTCTGCTGGTCTCAGGGGAGGTTAACCCCTTGATGTCTGCTGGTCTCAGGGGAGGTTAACCCCTTGATGTCTGCTGGTCTCAGGGGAGCTTAACCCCCTGATCTCTGCTGGTCTCAGGGGAGGTTAACCCCTGATCTCTGCTGGTCTCAGGCACTAATCTTCTTATGTTGATTGACTCGAAGTTTTCTTTTGCGCCAATTGCTCATGTTGGAAGCAACGATGTCAGTGTGTTGCCAGTTGATAGAGTGATTTGGATTTTTCACAATGTGTTCTGAGACGACAGATTTGAGATCAGATTCTCAGATGGGACTGGATTGTCTGGTCATATGGCTGAGTAATACTTAGGGGCAGTTTCAACAACAAACTTTACATTTGTTTATATACTACCCAACTACTACAATTCAGGCTGTAACCAGGAGAAATATCTGATGAAGGCAGGGTCGATTGCAAGATTCCGACCGTACAAAGAGCATGTGTTTATGAATCATTGCAAGATTCCGACCTTACAAAGAGCATGTGTTTGTGAATCATTGCAAGATTCCGACCGTACAAAGAGCATGTGTTTGTGAATCATTGCAAGATTCCGACCGTATAAAGAGCATGTGTTTGTGAATCATTTCAAGATTCCGACCTTACAAAGAGCATGTGTTTATGAATCATTGCAAGATTCCGACCTTACAAAGAGCATGTGTTTATGAATCATTGCAAGATTCCGACCTTACAAAGAGCATGTGTTTATGAATCATTGCCAGATTACGACCGTATAAAGAGCATGTGTTTGTGAATCATTGCAAGATTACAACCGTATAAAGAGCATGTGTTTGTGAATCATTGCAAGATTCCGACCTTACAAACAGCATGTGTTTGTGAATCATTGCAAGATTACGACCGTATAAAGAGCATGTGTTTATGAATCATTGCAAGATTACGACCGTATAAAGAGCATGTGTTTGTGAATCATTGCAAGATTACGACCGTACAAAGAGCATGTGTTTGTGAATCATTGCAAGATTACGACCGTATAAAGAGCATGTGTTTGTGAATCATTTCAAGATTCCGACCTTACAAACAGCATGTGTTTATGAATCATTGCAAGATTCCGACCTTACAAAGAGCATGTGTTTATGAATCATTGCAAGATTCCGACCTTACAAAGAGCATGTGTTTATGAATCATTGCAAGATTACAACCGTATAAAGAGCATGTGTTTGTGAATCATTGCAAGATTACAACCGTATAAAGAGCATGTGTTTGTGAATCATTGCAAGATTCCGACCTTACAAACAGCATGTGTTTGTGAATCATTGCAAGATTACGACCGTATAAAGAGCATGTGTTTATGAATCATTGCAAGATTACGACCGTATAAAGAGCATGTGTTTATGAATCATTGCAAGATTCCGACCTTACAAAGAGCATGTGTTTGTGAATCATTGCAAGATTACGACCGTATAAAGAGCATGTGTTTGTGAATCATTGCAAGATTACGACCGTACAAAGAGCATGTGTTTATGAATCATTGCAAGATTCCGACCTTACAAAGAGCATGTGTTTGTGAATCATTGCAAGATTCCGACCGTATAAAGAGCATGTGTTTGTGAATCATTGCAAGATTCCGACTGTATAAAGAGCATGTGTTTATGAATCATTGCAAGATTCCGACCTTACAAAGAGCATGTGTTTGTGAATCATTGCAAGATTACGACCGTATAAAGAGCATGTGTTTGTGAATCATTGCAAGATTCCGACCGTATAAAGAGCATGTGTTTGTGAATCATTGCAAGATTACGACCGTATAAAGAGCATGTGTTTAAAAATCATTGCAAGATTCCGACCTTACAAAGAGCATGTGTTTGTGAATCATTGCAAGATTACGACCGTATAAAGGGCATGTGTTTGTGAATCATTGCAAGATTCCGACCGTATAAAGAGCATGTGTTTGTGAATCATTGCAAGATTCCGACCGTATAAAGAGCATGTGTTTGTGAATCATTGCAAGATTCCGACCTTACAGAGAGCATGTGTTTGTGAATCATAGCAAGATTACGACTGTATAAAGAACATGTGTTTGTGAATCATTGCAAGATTCCGACCTTACAAAGAGCATGTGTTTATGAATCATTGCAAGATTGCGATTGTATAAAGAGCATGTGTATGTGAATCATTGCAAGATTCCGACCGCATAAAGAGCATGTGTTTACGAATCATTGCAAGATTACGACTCATCCAGGAACATGTGTTTGTTTATCGTAGTAGGATTCGGACTCTTCCAGGAAGATGTTTTCTCTTTTTGCCTGCACTTTAATTGGCTATAAGCGGATTAGGAATTGTGATTGTGAATGTGAGGATTGTGAATTGGATTATTATGTCATGTGAAACAAATTATACAATTGTATGTATTGATGTATAACGCACAGTGCACATAAATATTTATTTCCTGGTGTGGCATTTAACATTTATTTTTGTATTTGCTGATTTAAAATTTCATCATATTTGTCAGGTAATTCATTTTCGTATATTTGTATATATGCAATATTGTGTATGCATATTATATTACATGCAATATTAGTCAAATTAAAAATGTCACCACATTTACTGTTTACCATCAAGTGCTGGCATACTTGCATTTCTACTACAGACTATAGCTTTAATCCCCATTGTTGTAAGGGTTAGTATGGTCCAGTAATTTTAATCCCAAAACAATACGTGCAGGCAAAAAGAGAACACCCCATTTGTGTATCGTAGTAAGATTCCGACTCTACCTGGAACATGAGTTTGTGAATCATTGCAAGATTACGACTCTACCTGGAACATGAGTTTGTGAATCATTGCAAGATTACGACTCTACCTGGAACATGAGTTTGTGAATCATTGCAAGATTACGACTCTACCTGGAACATGAGTTTGTGAATCATTGCTAGATTACGACTCTACCTGGAACATGTGTTTGTGAATCATTGCTAGATTACGACTCTACCTGGAACATGAGTTTATGAATCATTGCTAGATTACGACTATACCAGGGGCATTGTTATTTCGCCGTGGCAATCACCATGTTGGATGTCTTGGCTTTAAAACGAGGTCACATCCGTCATTCAAACCCTGACTACGAGTACCAGCGTGTAGAATGATTCAACGTCTACCGTTACCTGACGGTAACGACGTAGTCTTGGACCATCTGACGGATATATTTGTTCCACCATGTCTCGTCAAGACAGACCATTTGGAAACCAAAGTGAGGATATTCCTCCGTTAGAAGAGGTCATGATTATAATGGAACTTTTTCCTGTCATTCCCCATTTGGTGTAACAGAGCCCCATTTCAACCAAAACAACAGCAAGAGTTGCGCCGGAAACAGTGACTTGGTCTTTAATCTCTTCCCGGGTTTTCCTCCATGTACGCGGAAGTTTGTCTTACAGCCGATACACAGCACGACGTGTGACGTCATTATCAAAACTGTTGTATATGTTTTCTACTGAGTCTGGCTGTCCAGCACAGTTATTTCATTAATACCTTCATTTGAAATCGACCAAGGTACGGATGAAAGGGCTGTCGATGGTTATTCCCTGTTAGATCATCGTAACATGGCTATCGGTCAACAGGAAGCTGCCGTCTCTCAACACCAACATAAAGGTCATGGGCAGCTCTTGTAAATGACCCCTTCTCCATGGTCACTGGAATCTGAATCGACAATGAAAAGGTCCGACTGTATTCATGTGTAATTATATGCGCAGTTTCATCTGAATTTGATATTCTGTGAAATGTAGTACTGGTGAGTTCATGTTGTATTTGATACTGGAAAATCTATGTTATAACTTCTGGAGATCGAAACGACCAATCAGTTGGTAAACGAACCTGTGTTTCCTGAGTTACAACAAACCGGAAGTTCTGCACCAAAGCCACAATCGCCATCTTTGCCTCCAACAAGGCCAACCTCATTCCCAGACAGTTCCTTGGTCCGACGCCAAACGGCATCCACATGTAGTCGTGCAACTCGTGCTTGTTCTCGGGGAGGAACCTGGAACAGCCAAACAACCAGTCCATTGGCCATGGGTTGGCAATTGGCGTGATGCATGTAGAAGATAAACCGACAGTAACAGTAGGTTAAATAGATCTTAATATTATAACTTGGCACCGAGTGCTTCAGACAAAAGGTATTTAACATAGAGTTAGACCACCTCAAATGTACGAAATTGCAATTCTGATACTATTGTAGAATAAATTTTTGTTTTCAGTAAAATTTCTCATTACATCGAGTATTATTTACTCGTTATTTGAAGTTTCTGACAAAAAGCTGAAATTTTGAGTGTTTTTCTCGTTTATTCGGTTTCTTATTGAAGACTTAATTGATGTTTCAAGTTTCTTTCAATAGTGTGACTGTACATCGGGAACATATCGTAAAAATATATTCAACGCAACAAAAAATATTCAAAGCAACAAGAAAACAGGTGAAATTTCAAGTTGTTTTAAAGAATTTTAAAGTAAAGAGAAAATGATCGAAAATTGAATGAAATATTCCAAGCTACGAAAGAGTGCGCTGAAATAGTAGTCTAATGTATAAAAGTTGTTTACTGTATAAAAGTGGCCGCATAACACTTTCGTACAAACATATACTAGATAAGAGCTGCCTGAACTGCACGTAAATACCCCGAATGTCAAACAACAGTAGGTTTATATCCGCCATGACGGTCTACCAGGAGCGCTGGGAAAACGGTGCTCTCTGGCAACGCGGGGGATACAAAGGTTACCTGCTGACTGATATTTCTATACGCACAGTTAAAACAGTCATGTCCGTTTTGATGTTCGAATAGAATAAGATACCCGATTGCAATCTTATTTTGACCAATCAGAATCAAACATTCTTCAAGATTACATTTACGTGTAGCATTCATGGACAGAGTGGTCTCCCTTTACCATGACACTCACTCTGTTCAATTTTCTAACCTGTCAGGGTCGAACTCTTCTGGTTGTGGCCAAAACTCGGGGTCGTGATGGATGGCGTAGACGGGGATGAAGACTGGGAGGCCGGCGGGGATGTGGTAGCCGTTTATGGTGGTGTCCTTGGCTCCAACTCGCTTTGTTCTGAATAAAAGAATCAATCAGAGAAATGGAACCTCCGTTACCGTTTGACGATTATCCGAATCTGATAACACACGTCCAACTGGATACCGCGAAGCTGTTAAACGCATCCTATCGATAAAGGCGCCATTGTCCATAAGAATAGTTAGATGGACCAGGTTTTCTGTAGAATTACATCAGTGATAATCAGTTCCAGGAGGGTGTGGTCACTGACAGTCACACTGCTAACCTGACACTTAATAATATAGCAGAGTAGCCTCAAGTGTTCGCCTGTCACGCCAGGGGCTCCAGTTCACTTCCCCACATTACTACAATAACTTGTGTTCTGCACCGTTTTGGCCTCAAGGATCTCTACTCACCTGGTTGCCGGTTGATAAAGTCTCACTGTCTCACCTGGGTGCCGGGGGATAGAGTCTCAGTGTCTCATCTGTTTGCCGGGGAATATTGTCTCAGTGTTTCCACGCTCTCTACTCACCTGGTTGCCGGTTGATAAAGTCTCAGTGTCTTACCTGGTTGCCGGGGGATAGAGTCTCAGTGTCTCATCTGGTTGCCGGGGAATATTGTCTCAGTGTTTCCACGCTCTCTACTCACCTGGTTGCCGGTTGATAAAGTCTCAGTGTCTCATCTGGTTGCCGGGGAATATTGTCTCAGTGTTTCCACGCTCTCTACTCACCTGGTTGCCGGTTGATAAAGTCTCACTGTCTCACCTGGTTGCCGGGGATAGAGTCTCAGTGTCTCATCTGTTTGCCGGTTGAATATTGTCTCAGTGTTTCCACGCTCTCTACTCACCTGGTTGCCGGTTGATAAAGTCTCAGTGTCTCACCTGGTTGCCGGGGGATAGAGTCTCAGTGTCTCATCTGGTTGCCGGGGAATATTGTCTCAGTGTTTCCACGCTCTCTACTCACCTGGTTGCCGGTTGATAAAGTCTCAGTGTCTTACCTGGTTGCCGGGGGATAGAGTCTCAGTGTCTCATCTGTTTGCCGGGGAATATTGTCTCAGTGTTTCCACGCTCTCTACTCACCTGGTTGCCGGTTGATAAAGTCTCAGTGTCTTACCTGGTTGCCGGGGGATAGAGTCTCAGTGTCTCATCTGGTTGCCGGGGAATATTGTCTCCAATATTGTCTCCACGACCTCTACTCACCTGGCTGCCGGGGAATACAGTCTCAGTGACTCAACGATCTGTACTCACCTCGTTTCCAGGGGTTACAACCTCAGTGTCTCATCTTGTTGCCGGGGGGATACAGTCTCAGTGTCTCACCTGGTTGTCTCACCTGGTTGCCGGGGAATACACTCTCGGTGTCTCCACGATCTCTACTCACCTGGTTGCCGGGGAATACAGTCTCAGTGTCTCACCTGGTTGTCTCACCTGCTTGCCGTGGAATACAGTCTCAGTGTCTCACCTGATTGTCTCATCTGGTTGCCGGGGAGTAAAGTCTCAGTGTCTCACCTGGTTGCCGGGGAATACAGTCTGAGTGTCTCACCTGGTTGCCGGGGGATACAGTCTCAGTGTCCCCACGATCTCCACTGACCTGGTTGCCGGGGAATACAGTCTCAGTGTCTCACTTGGTTGTCTCTCCTGGTTGCCTGGGGATACAGTCTCAGTGTCTCCTCGATCTCCACTGACTTGGTTGCCGGGGAATAAAGTCTCAGTGTCTTACCTGGTTGTCTCACCTGGTTGCCGGGGGATACAGTCTCAGTGTCTCCACGATCTCTACCCACCTGGTTGCCGGGGAATAAAGTCTCAGCACTTCTAGGATTTCTACTCACCTGGTTGCCTGGAAACAGTCTCAGAATCTCTACGACCTCAACTCACCTGGTTGCCGGGGGGATACAGTCTCAGAGTCTCACCTGGTTGCCGGGGGATAAATTCTCAGGGTTTCCATGAACACGTTCTCCAGGTACTGCAACTTCGTCACCTCGGCGTATGTAGGCTTCCTCTGTGCAGAAACATACACATGGAATCAGAACTGGCATTCACCGTCTTTTAGTCCTGGTTGAACACAACCATTAGAAAGAAGGAAAAGTCCATATTGGTTTGTGCCGCTAAGGTTCTTGAAGCGTATGTTCTAGTGTATTATATACTGTCAGGAATTTGCGCAGGTGAAACTCCACTTCACTCCAAGATGACAGACACCCCATTTGTCAGACCACCCAATCAACAGACAGACCAGTAAAGTGTGACCAGTATAACTGCCTGGTCTTAGCTACTAATTAATGAGCTACCCCCAGCTGTGGGCAGAATAAATTACTCAAAATGGTTGAAAACCCGTATTATGATAACTTTTATAAGTTGTGTTTGATCTGTGTCTGGCTGCGTGTGTTTTATTGGCGAAGGAAGACTCCAGCGCTGGATACAAGGAGCATCTATACACCCCCTTCTTCCTCTTGCTCACTGAGTGGGGCGGTGAGGTGGCCCAGTAGTAAAAGAGTTGGCTCGTCACGCCGAAGACCAGGGTTCGATTCCCCATGGGTACAATATGTGAAGCCCATTTCTGGTGTCCCCCGCGGTGATATTGCCGGAATATTGCTAAAAGCGGCGTAAAAGTGTACTCACTCACTCACTCACTCACTCACTCACAGATATAAGGAGATTTGGATGGCAAAGCCCAAATACATGGCCCGTTTGGAATCATCATCACACAGTAGGACCTAGGACAACACCACTCTGGAGGGTTTTCAGGCTTGTATCATCTTCAGTTTCCACATTAGCATCCCAAATGTACAGATTCGTGGCAGGGACAAGTTGGAAGGTGCGAAACCGACACAAATAAACTTTTATTGGCGATTGTTTATTGTGAATATAGTGTCTTTTGCAGACAAGAAAAGCCTTTAAAGTGCAACGTTGGAGGCACCAAAGTAAATTATGAAATCTAGTGAGATGGACGTGAGATGATTTGAGGGGTGAAGCTGATTTCAAGATGACCACACCTCCCTCTATTAGAGACTTGCCTCTGTTAGACATCGGTACTCGCATTACGGTGTTCATTACGAGTTCGCACAGTGATTACTAAGACGGTGCAACCCGTACCCTCGGCGCTCAGCACTCGCGGTACTGATCCTGAACACGCCGATTCTAGCAAACCAGTCGTCCCTTCGCTAAATTCCAGGGAAAGCTAATGGGTATTTCTTAAATGGAATGGATTTTCCGATTCTGCAATTCGAAATTATGCACTGAACTAGTACAAGTGTGCTCTGTTAGGTGTGAAACTGTTTTGTATTGAAAGTGTATGAGTTTATCAACGTTTTAATCAGTAAAAACTCAGAATGTGTTTGAAGTAGAGATTTATAGAAAACTGGATTTCCGCATTAACTATGAAGTAAAGCAGGACAATTATTTCGGATTACCCACATGGTCACGTGGCTCCTAATTTGCTACAACTACGTTCATTGGTCATTTGGAATTGCCAAAATACAAAGAAACTAAGTATCATTGGCAGAAAGTTCACTTTGAAAAATCCAAGTGTATCTATAGAGAGAAATGTCACCTGATAGACGAATTCATTATAGGTGAGTGAGTGAGTGAGTTTAGGTTTACGTCGCACTCAGCAATATTCCAGCTATATGGCGGCAGTCTGTAAATAATCGAGTCTGGACCAGACAATCAAGTGATCAACAGCATTAGCATCGATCTGCGCAATTGGGAACCAATGACATGTGTCAACCCAGTCAGCGAGCCTGACCACCCGATCCCGTTAGGCTCGTAATTTGATAAATCTTGTAAATAATTCAAAGCGTGAAATTCTGGTAATTACTTCAAAATGTGTGATATGTTCAAAAGTTCAGTGTATAGTTTGTATGCATTGTCTTCCTTTTAATGTGAAAATGTTACATCTATACTCTCCATAAATGATAACATTTCTATTGTGTATGTGATAACAGTTGAATACAGTTGAATAAATATATACTTCAATATATAATTATATATAATTATATATAAATAAATAATTCAAAATGTGTGACTTGTGGTGACAACTTAAAAAATGTGTGACTTGTGGTGAAAACTTCCAAAATGTGTGATTTGTGGTGAAAACTTCCAAAATGTGTGATTTGTGATGAAAAATGCTAAAATGTGTGATTTCTGGTGAAAACTTCCAAGATGTGTGATTTCTGGTGAAAACTTCCAAAATGTGTGATTTCTGGTGAAAACTTTCAAAATGTATGATTTCTGGTGAAAACTTCCAAAATGGGTGATTTCTGGTGAAAACTTCCAAAATGGGTGATTTCTGGTGAAAACTGCTATAATGGGTGATTTGTGGTGAAAACTGCCAAAATATTATTTCTGGTGAAAACGTCCAAAATGTGTGATTTCTACATGTGCATGTCACCATGTGCCGGATTATCGACTCGGGTGTGCTTACCTTCCCTATGTGTGTCATTATCGACTGGTACAGCCTCTCCTGGATCTCGGGATGGGTGGCCAGGTTGTAGACGGTGAAGGTCAAAGCGTTGGAGGAGGTGTCGTAGCCGGCGAGGAGGAAGATGTGAGAGTTGCAGAATATCTCGTAGTTCGTCAGACCTTAGAAAGGAAAATCTCTCTACGGTAATTTTTTCTATAACCCCGATGTCTTCACAGCAATTTGTGGTTTGCTTCTATTTAACGCTCTATGGTGGTAGTCTCTAAATAATCTGGAGTCTGGAGCTGACAATCTAGTGATTGACATCAGTAACATCGACAAACATGAACCAAATAAGCAAGCCTGACCACCAATTCCCGTTAGTCGCCTCTAAAGGCAAGCATGGGTAGCTGAAGATCAATTCTAACCCGGATCTTCACGGGAGACATGCATGGGTTGCTGAAGACCAATTCTAACCCGGATCTTCACGGGAGACAAGCATGGGTTGCTGAAGACCAATTCTAACCCGGATCTTCACGGGAGACATGCATGGGTTGCTGAAGACCAATTCTAACCCGGATCTTCACTGGAGACATGCATGGGTTGCTGAAGACCAATTCTAACCCGGATCTTCACGGGAGACACGCATGGGTTGCTGAAGACCAATTCTAACCCGGATCTTCACGGGAGACATGCATGGGTTGCTGAAGACCAATTCTAACCCGGATCTTCACGGGAGACACGCATGGGTTGCTGAAGACCAATTCTAACCCGGATCTTCACGGGAGACATGCATGGGTTGCTGAAGACCAATTCTAACCCGGATCTTCACAGATCCAACAGTCAGTCAATCAGGCAATGTATAAATACTCAACAACAAACCAGTTAAGGGCCACCCCGATAATCAATATTTAAGTATTATATGGATCATAATATGAACTATTAAATACTTTAATATTGAAAATGGGGTTGGTCCTGAACTGTTTTGTTGAGTATATAACAACCAATCAACTGGTGATACAACAGTCAACTAGAGAGAAGTTTACATTAAGCGCACAATACGATGTTTCTTACTCGTTGTCAAATATCAGTTATACCACAGAAGCTGTACCCCTACGTAGCTCACCATTTGGACATTTTGAATATTTTTATAAATAGACTATCCTATGATTGAGTGTTCGAATCCCATGTTAACACTGATTATGATCCTGGTTTTGTCAGTAGGTGAGGAGTGAGTGAGGCCTGCACTATTTCTGGACTTCCTCCCTCATGAATCTAACACTGGGATATAACTGAAATAGGAATCGGTGATAAGGGACATATAAGCGATAATACCTTTTAGTATTCATAAAAAAATCTTTGCTAAAAGCAGAATGGACTGTACGATTCCAATCATCAGGAGCACGTGTCTATGAATCCCTATCCAAGAGTAATGATATCGGGACTTCCCAGCACCCACACGTACATACCTCGCTTCTTGTAGTACTTGAAGTCCAACACTGTCTCCGTGTCCTCGTCCGAGTCGTCATCCACGTCTCCAGCCGACTCCTCTTTATGGGCGTCCAGCATCGCTTGTAGAATGTCACGGTGACCCTGATATGACATGGGCATGAATCAAAGAATAATTGAGTCGGAGATAGGGTAATCGTAAGCCAAACCTTAGTAGAACGTCAGCCCTTTCAACGAGTGAGTGAGTTTAGTTTTACGCAGCAGTCAGCAATATTCCAGCTATATGATGGCGGTCTGGAAATAATCGAGGCTGGACCAGATCAACAGCATGAACATCGATCTGCACAATTGGAATACGATGACATGTATCAACCCAGTCAGCGAGCTTGGCCACCCTATCCCGTTAGTCGCCTCTTACGACAAGCATGGGTTACTGAAGATGAATTCTAACCCGGATCTTCACAGGTCCCTTTCAACGACTGTGCCGGAGACATTTTCCGGATAGATTGTACGTTTCGTACATAATACAGCATACTGCCTATTCAGACAACGATTCTAACGCTAGCTCCCAATCTTCGATCTTAGCGCTACAGAGTTCCAAACTCCCTTACAACGATCTTAGCGCTACGGAGATCTTCACACACACAGTCATCTTCAGTATACTCTAGTACAGATTCATGTCAGCCGTCTTCAGTATACTCTAGTACAGATTCATGACAGGCATCTTCAGTATACTCTAGTACAGATTCATGTCAGTCATCTTCAGTATACTCTAGTACAGATTCATGACAGTCATCTTCAGTATACTCTAGTACAGATTCATGACAGCCATCTTCAGTATACTCTAGTACAGATTCATGTCAGTCATCTTCAGTATACTCTAGTACAGATTCATGACAGCCATCTTCAGTATACTCTAGTACAGATTCATGTATCTTCAGTATACTCTAGTACAGATTCATGTCAGCCATCTTCAGTATACTCTATGTACAGATTCATGATTCAGTCCATCTTCAGTATACTCTAGTACAGATTCATGTCAGCCATCTTCAGTATACTCTAGTACAGATTCATGTCAGCCATCTTCAGTATACTCTAGTACAGATTCATGTCATCATCTTCAGTATACTCTAGTACAGATTCATGTCAGTCATCTTCAGTATACTCTAGTACAGTCTTCAGATTCATGACAGCCATCTTCAGTATACTCTAGTACAGATACTCTCAGATGTCAGTCTCTTCAGTATACTCTAGTACAGATTCATGTCAGTCATCTTCAGTATACATTGTAACACTGATTCATCATGTCAGTCTTCAGTATACTCTAGTACAGATTCATAACAGTCATCTTCAGTATACTTAGTACAGATTCATGAGAGCATCTTCAGTATACTCTAGTACAGATTCATGTCAGTCGATCTTCAGTTGTATCGAAACAACACTGAAAGAGCCAAGTAGAACGTACTTCCGGGTTTCCGAGTCACGGGTACATAGCAATATCTCTTGACAGGTATCAATGGAAAGTCAGACTAGGAAAGTAAGGAATGTCTGTGTTGTATCGTTGGGTTTGGATCTGTGTGAAATGTTAAACTGGGATAATACTTTGTCATGGGCAGGTTTTGCCATTGCAACCTGTCCTCCACTGTGAAGCCGTATTAGTTTTTCTCGCTATATATATCCCGTATCAACGGAAGAGTGAGTGAGTGAGTGTGGTTTGACACCGAATTTAGCAATATTCCAGCAATATCACGGCGGAAGAACATACATAGAAAATATTGAATGAGAATGTTGTTTCTTCGGGTTAGGTGTGGAAGTTAAAACCTCTTGTGGTGGTATGTTTTCCTGGAAACCGGTCGTTCATTATGGAAACCCTCCTGTATTATCCGGTCGAGCATTCACCAGAATCATGGACACTGCGAAATGTGACTCACATGTGATCAGGAAGAAAACTGGGAAGGTGAGCTTCATGGCTTTCCGACAGTAGATGACGAAAATGTTCTCCGAACTGTGGCTGTCGAAGTCGATGCTGAAGCCGGTTTTGACGATGACGTCCATTGTGTAGCAGCCCATTAGGCTGAAAGGATATATGCAACCTGGATGAGGTGTGCTATTCTGAACTTATGCTCCAAGGTTAGATATTCAGATTAACCGAATGCCAGTCTGATCCATGTTCATCTAGCATGTCATGTCCTTATAGCGCTTAGATCGAATGTTTTTTTCTCTACAAACTTAACAAATACATTTCTGAAATCCTTTATGCATGTCGAAGTCAGGAAAATACAGTATCAGGTGTCTACGATACAAACATACATTAGGACGTAAGACCCTACACATGGAAAAGATTTCCATAATCAGGGTTATGATTTAGTGTGACAACTTTTATCAAGCCTTACTGTTTTAACTCGACATTTTTCTTCTCCTTAGCGTGTTTATCCACGTTCTGTACAAGTAGGTCGGTGCAGTCCTCTATCAGTACCATCATCTGTACACAACAACAAGAGTCCAGATTTTATTTTTAGTATCATTTTGGTGTGGGAGTTTTCTCTAAATATGTAAATATATATTTGATTGATTGGGTTTACCTATATATATTTGATTGGGTTTACCTGTATATATGTACCTGATTGAGGTTACCTATATATATATACCTGGTTGGTTTTACCTATATATATGTACCTGATTGAGTTTACCTATATATATATTTACTTGATTGGTTTTACCTGATTGGTTTTACCTCTATATATTTACCTGATTAAGTTTACCTGTGTATATTTACCTGTTTAGCTGTATATATTTACCTGTTTCAGTTTACCTGTACTGAAAGTGGGACTGAGAACACATCGCATGAACTTCCAGTGCTCGTCGTAGATCTCCGCGATACAGTCCATCACGATCTTGGGCATCGGGCCGAACGTCTGAAACGTGACGCTAACATTCAGGAACGTAGTTGTTGTCGACACTGATGGGAATCTGAAGCTAATTCATCGTGCTTCTCCAATGATACCACATCTATTCACAGATAATATATGTCATGTTTCTTAAACCAATATTTTCTCACTACCACTTTCTGGCAGGGTACTTATTCTGGTCATTTGGTCTAAATGGTCGTCACAATCATCTTCGAACCTTTCGCCGCCGTGTGTTCCAGGTGGGAGCGCTGATGAAACCTCTTGGGTAAATAGTTCGCGTGTCAACCCAAATACTCCCCGAAATTTATCAAACGTGTCACATAGAGTTGTGATGTCCGTCGCCTTCATGTTTCGTGAATATTGCAAGAAACGGCGTAAAACTCACCTGACACAGTCTCAAGAAACGGCGTAAAACTCACCTGACACAGTCTCAAGAAACGGCGTAAAACTCACCTGACACAGTCTCAAGGAACGGTGTAAAACTCACCTGACACAGTGTCAAGGAACGGTGTAACACCCAACTGACACAGTGTCAAGGAACGGTTTAAAACTTACCTGGCACAGTGTCAAGGAATGGTGTAAAACGCACCTGACAGTCTCAAGGAACGGTGTAAAACATCCTTGACACAGTATCAAGGAACGGTGTAAAACTTACCTGACACAGTGTCAAGGAATGGTGTAAAACATCCTTGACACAGTATCAAGGAACGGTGTAAAACTTACCTGACACAGTGTCAAGGAACGGTGTAAAACATCCTTGACACAGTATCAAGGAACGGTGTAAAACTTACCTGACACAGTGTCAAGGAATGGTGTAAAAGATCCTTGACACAGTATCAAGGAACGGTGTAAAACTTACCTGACACAGTGTCAAGGAACGGTGTAAAACATCCTTGACACAGTATCAAGGAACGGTGTAAAACTTACCTGACACAGTGTCAAGGAATGGTGTAAAACTCGACAGTCTCAAAGAACGGTGTAAAACCCAACTGACACAGTGTCAAGGAACGATGTAAAACTTACCTGACACAGTGTCAAGGAACGGTGTAAAACTCAACTGACAGTCTCAAAGAACGGTGTAAAACCCACCTGACACAGTTTCAAGGAACGGTGTAAAACTTACCTGACACAGTGTCAAGGAACGGTGTAAAACTCACCTGACAGTCGCAAGGAACGGTGTAAAACTTACCTGACACGGTGTCAAGGAACGGTGTAAACTTACCTGACACAGTGTCAAGGAACGATGTAAAACTTACCTGGCACAGTGTCAAGGAATGGTGTAAAACTCACCTGACAGTCTCAAGGAACGGTGTAAAACCCAACTGACACAGTTTCAAGGAACGGTGTAAAACCTACCTGACACAGTGTCAAGGAACAGTGTAAACCTCACCTGAAAGTCTCAAGGAACGATGTACAACATACTTGACACAGTCTCAAGGAACGGTGTAAAACGTCCTTGACACTATCTCAAGGAACGGTGTAAAACTTACCTGACACAGTGTCAAGGAATGGTGTAGAACTCACCTGACAGTCTCAAGGAACGGTGTAAAACCCAACTGACACAGTGTCAAGGAACGATGTAAAACTTACCTGACACAGTCTCAAGGAACGGTGTAAAACTCACCTGACACAGTCTCAGGGAACGGTGTAAAACTCACCTGACACAGTCTCAAGGATCGATGTAAAACCCAACTGACACAGTTTCAAGAAACAGTGTAAAACTCACCTGACACAGTGTCAAGGAACGGTGTAAAACCCAACTGACACAGTTTCAAGGAACGGTGTAAAACTCACCTGACACAGTGTCAAGGAATGGTGTAAAACTCACCTGACACAGTCACAAGGGACGGTGTAAAACTCACCTGACAGTCTCAAGGAACGGTGTAAAACCCAACTGACACAGTTTCAAGGAACGGTGTAAAACCCACCTGACACAGTGTCAAGGAACGGTGTAAAACTCACCTGACAAGTCTCAAGGAACGGTGTAAAACCCAACTGACACAGTTTCAAGGAACGGTGTAAAACCCACCTGACACAGTCTCAAGGGACGGTGTAAAACTCACCTGACAGTCTCAAGGAACGGTGTAAAACGTCCTTGACACTGTCTCAAGGAACGGTGTAAAAGTCATCTGACACAGTCTCAAGGAACGGTGTAAAACTTACCTTACACAGTCTCAAGGAACGGTGTAGAACGTCCTTGAAACTGTCTCAAGGACCTGTGTAAATCCCACCTGACACAGTTTCAAGGAACGGTGTAAAACCCACCTGACACAATCTCCACTAACGGTGTAAAACCCACCTGACACAATCTCCACTAACTGTGTAAAACTCAACTGACAGTCTCAAGGAACGGTGTCTCATACCGTGTCTCGCCACTGCTTCTTCCAGAATGAGTGATTCTAAAGCTCCTTCCACGACAAACGGACACGACTCTGTGCATACAGTCCAATACCGGACTAGAATTAAGTTGAATTAATTGCCGTTCTCCAAGTCAGTGCATGATGTTGGTTTGTGGTAAGAATTTATTATCTCGTTGCGTGAGGTGTGTACTGTTTACTCACCGATCTGTTGACAAAGTTGGAGAACTGTTTCACACAGATTTGTTTGATCATGGTTGGATCTGAGATGAGGAGGGACGGGATGCGGCCAAGGAATATCCTGCAGCACATGTCAAGCCTTTTACAAGAAGCAGTCCATTTCGATGTTTCCGACATTGATATATAACCATATAATGCTAAACTAGTTATTACAAAATCCAAAATTCAGGCTCATCTAACCTTTTCCCCTCTAGTTTTATTTCTCTCTTTAGTCTCTTTGGATGCGAAAGATAGAACCACTTCAGCAGCACACCGCTGGCTTCCTGAAAACTCTGATCATTGTCTCCAAGAACTAGTTAAATAGTCTCTTCTTATACACCCTGTAGGGGCGGTGGGGTAGCCTGATAGGTACAGCGTCCGCTCGTCATGCTGAAGACCCGGGTTTGATTCGTGAAGTCCAAAGCGGCGTAAAACCAGACTCACTCACTCATACATCTTGTGTTGTATGATTCAATCAAACCTTGATCTAGGCCACTTATCTAAAACATGGTGATATTTACCCTACAACTCGGCCGTGTTCTTTCACCAGTCGCTGGTCGCACTTGATAAGACCCTGTGAATGAACCAATCTCATTTACGTCACAATATCATAGGTAGCTCACATACACGTGACCGTTCTTCCTGCACATGTTTGACCGCCTCTCGGTGTCCACGGAGGGCGGATAGTCGGGGTCCGATGTCCGGCCTCATGCAGACACATACACGCCATACTGATGGAACGTGACCTCAAACCCCATTTTACTACTCAACATCAACCTCTTCATATTCGTTACATATTTAATAATACTAAATCTAAAATACGTGAGGTTAAAAAACAGACACAAGTAACACACAGACATAGACACATCGCCTGTACGGAATAAAGAAGTTGTATATCCATAAAAAATAGTCCTCATTCTAAAAGTAAGTAGGGTGTTTATTTAAGAGTACTGTACCTCTGTCTGGTAGTTGGTGACCACGCCCAACAGCCCGGGATTGGGGGCGGGGATGCCCATCTTCTTGAACATCCCGTGAGTCCATGTGGCGTATCTGAGAGAAACACCAATAACATCGTAGTCGACAGACTGGCCAGCGCCACCATAACATTACGTCATCCACTCAAAGTGGGAGCTCGCCATTGCATATTAGTGAGGCAGGGGATTATTGATCACCCCAACCAACCACAACTCAAACTTCTCACCCACAACTGACCCTGTCAACCCATTTATTGCTGGCCTTGTCTACCCAATCTCTCTCGATCTTGGGGCAAGGCTGGCCAAGCCGACTCAGGCAATTCAGTGTTCTGTGCATCTTTGTGTCTCTTGGTCACCCCATCGCAAACTATGATTATCCTGATTATGGGTCTGAATACTCGTCGACCCTAAGGGACAGTTCATAACTAGGGAGTGATAATGGTGTTATGGAGTAGCATGTACAATGTGAATGGACCCCCCCCCCCCCCTAAAATTTATGTACAAAATAAGTGACCCCCTGCATGTCATGTACAAAATCAATGACACCCCCCTTCCCCTTCTTATAATTTCTAAGCATAATTTCAAACATAATTTTGTGTACAAAATTGATGACACCCCCACCCCCCAGCTCCCCAGAACAAAATGGGTGACCACCACCACGCACCATCCCACCGCCACCCACACCCTACCCCCACACCCTATAATCATCATCATCCCCCTGCCCATAAATTATGAACGGTCCCTGATGATGCTTCTGGGTGTGCCAGCACCATTCCCATGCTTGTGGGTGTCACCAAAGTCGTGAACGTCAATATAATCGTACTGTCCTCAGGATGCCGTCAATAACTGATCCCAATGAGACGCTACTTTCGTTTTTAAATCACAAGTCAGTAGCCGCAATGTTTTCCGACAGTCAAGGCATGTAGGGTCAGGGTCCCAGCTAGTAAACAAAAGCTCTAACATCACTTTCATTATTTCACTCGTGCAGTGGGCAGTCTGACACTACGTAGCGGAGACCATTTTACTCTGTGTCTTGTTGTACCTCTATGTAGGACACGATGACCTAATTGTACCGATGCCTACACTTGCACTCAATTGCCGTGGGCTGTCTGACACCAATCAGTCATTGTTTTTACTCACATATATCCAGCAGCAATAAGACATGTTATACCAACAGCGACGGCCGCTAACACCAGTAGAATGGACAGAACGTCCATGTTGTCGAAGTAGAGAGTCGACCTGCGGCCGGCGTTGATAAGCGCCTTGGTTATCCTCAGATAAGAGGCGGGTGTACACACACATTTTATACAAGGCGGATACCGCTCAGTATTGCACCATGTTGGTCAATGCTGACAGTGATTATATTTCTTAGAACGGGGTTCGAAACTTCGTTATACCGAGGAAGTCGTTGTGCACTGTTTACAATCTACCAGCAGGTTAAACACATCATCTTTGCCTGTATTAAGTTGTAACACATTGGGTTCTTTCTTCTGAAGGTGTAACCAGAGACCAAATACCGGTATATGGTCTCTGGTGTAGCATATTTAGATTGAAATACAGAAAGTGAAATCGGTTTTCCAATGACAAGGTTTGAAGCTTTTCATAGTAATGTTTACATGAGCAGCTTACGAGGGGGTTTCGAACCCCAGTTCTATCAGCACCGCGGTGTTAAACCAAAGTTTCACTAAAGTGTTAAACCAAAGTTTCGCCAAGTGTTAAACCAAAGTTTCGCCAAAGTGTTAAACCAAAGTTTCACCAAGTGTTAAACCAAAGTTTTGCCAAGTGTTAAACCAAAGTTTCGAGGAAACCACAGGTTCGCCAAAGCGTTAAACCAAAGTTTCGCAAAGTTTGAAACCAAAGTTTCGCCGAGTATTAAACCAAAGGTTCGCCAAAGTGTTAAACCAAAGTTTCACCAAGTGTTAAACCAACGTTTCACCAAGTGTTAAACCAAAGTTTCACCAAGTGTTAAACCAAAGTTTCGCCAAAGTGTTAAACCAAAGTTTCGCCAAGTGTTAAACCAAAGTTTCGCCAAGTGTTAAACCAAAGTTTCGAGGAAACCACAGGTTCGCCAAAGCGTTAAACCAAAGTTTCGCCAAGTGTTAAACCAAAGTTTCGCCGAGTATTAAACCAAAGTTTCGCCGAGTATTAAACCAAAGTTTCGAGGAAACCACAGGTTCGCCAAAGTGTTAAACCAAAGTTTCGCCAAGTGTTAAACCAAAGTTTCGCCAAAGTGTTAAACCAAAGTTTCACCAAGTGTTAAACCAAAGTTTCGCCAAGTGTTAAACCAAAGTTTCGAGGAAACCACAGGTTCGCCAAAGCGTTAAACCAAAGTTTCGCCAAGTGTTAAACCAAAGTTTCGCCGAGTATTAAACCAAAGTTTCGCCGAGTATTAAAACAAAGGTTAGCCGAGTATTAAACCAAAGGTTCGCCAAAGTGTTAAACCAACGTTTCACCAAGTGTTAAACCAACGTTTCACCAAGTGTTAAACCAAAGTTTCACCATGTGTTAAACCAAAGTTTCACCAAGTGTTAAACCAACGTTTCACCAAGTGTTAAACCAAGTTTCACCATGTGTTAAACCAAAGTTTCACCAAGTGTTAAACCAAAGTTTCGCCGAGTATTAAACCAAAGGTTCGCCGAGTATTAAACCAAAGTTTCGCCAAAGTGTTAAACCAACGTTTCACCAAGTGTTAAACCAACGTTTCGCCAAGTGTTAGACCAACGTTTCGCCAAGTGTTAAACCAACGTTTCACCAAGTGTTAAACCAACGTTTCACAAAGTGTTAAACCAACGTTTCACCAAGTGTTAAACCAACGTTTCACCATGTGCTAAACCAAAGTTTCACCAAGTGTTAAACCATCGTTTCACCAAGTGTTAAACCAAAGTTTCACCATGTGTTAAACCAAAGTTTCACCATGTGTTAAACCAAAGTTTCACCAAGTGTTAAACCAAAGTTTCGCCGAGTATTAAACCAAAGGTTCGCCGAGTATTAAACCAAAGGTTCGCCAAAGTGTTATACCAACGTTTCACCAAGTGTTAAACCAACGTTTCACCAAGTGTTAAATCAACGTTTCGCCAAGTGTTAAACCAACGTTTCGCCAAGTGTTAAACCAACGTTTCACCAAGTGTTAAACCAAAGTTTCACCATGTGTTAAACCAACGTTTCACCAAGTGTTAAACCAAAGTTTCACCAAGTGTTAAACCAAAGTTTCACCAAGTGTTAAACCAAAGTTTCACCATGTGTTAAACCAAAGTTTCACCAAGTGTTAAACGCCAGAGAATCACTCAGGGTTTTCTCCCACATTCAGCTGGCACACCGTGATGGTAGCTGGACACTGCTCATTCACGTGGACCAGTATCTAATGAATGGTTTGCTGATTTATTGACTGAAATAAGATCAATGCCATGTGTAAATGTCCTGACAGTTCAAAATATATGAAGCGGAAGGAGCTGTGCTCAACTTTACACCAGCTATACAAGCATGCCGATCTGTGTGCTGGTTGGTTGCTTTTCCTGGAGCAAAGAGTGAGTGAGTGGTTGGTGACGTAGGCTATGATGGAGCTGATATGTAGACTGTGTGCTGGGTAAACGTACATTGTACAAACGGCAATATTTTCCTGCAACGTATGTATGAAGTTAGAAAAAAACAAAAACACTGCCGACTCCCTGGGATTAGCTGGCCAGTCGGGAGCTAGAGCAAGCCACTGTCCACACACGGGGATTAGCTGGCCAGTCGGGAGCTAGAGCAAGCCACTGTCCACACACGGGGATTAGCTGGCCAGTCGGGAGCTAGAGCAAGCCACTGTCCACACACGGGGATTAGCTGGCCAGTCGGGAGCTAGAGCAAGCCACTGTCCACTCACGGGGGTTAGCTGGCCAGTCGGGAGCTAGAGCAAGCCACTGCCGACTCCCTGGGATTAGCTGGCCAGTCGGGAGCTACAGCAAGCCACTGTCCACACACGGGGATTAGCTGGCCAGTCGGGAGCTAGAGCAGGCCACTGTCCACACACGGGGATTAGCTGGCCAGTCGGGAGCTAGAGCAAGCCACTGTCCACACACGGGGATTAGCTGGCCAGTCGGGAGCTAGAGCAAGCCACTGTCCACACACGGGGATTGGCTGGCCAGTCGGGAGCTAGAGCAAGCCACTGTCCACTCACGGGGATTGGGCAACATTCTTGCCCCAACCTAGGGAATGGCACGACATATGTATAGAGAGGAATTTCACCTGCCAGAAATTTCAACCTGATTTTGAGGTTGGGAGCGTCAGCGTCTGCGAGGGTCACTTTGGCTTTGCTGAATTTGCTTTGAACACTTGGACTAGCTTTCTCAATCTAGCTAGTACAGATAATGGTGATTCGCCAGATTTGTGTGCACACATGCTCCTTGATTTGATTTGTGGTAAATCACGACATAGTCTAGATGAAGTAATTAAAGCTAGTTCGCAGTTAAAAGCTGGTAAAGCCGCAGGAATTGATGGGATTCCACCAGAATTTATTAAATATTCTTCATTTATAGCTCCTTATCTACATACTCTGTTTGTTACTATCATGGACACCGGAATGTTAACGAAATCATGGAGTACCGGTCTCTTGGTGCCACTGTATAAGAGCGGTGATTCTTCCAATCCTAACAATTATAGAGGAATTGCTCTTTTAAGTGTGATAGGTAAAGTTTTCACATCTATTTTAGAATGCAGACTGCGACAATTCGTTGAATTCAATAAACTGTTAAATGAAGGACAAGCAGGATTTCGTAAACATTATTCTACTGTTGATAATATCTTTACACTGACTGTTCTTGTACAAAAATACTTGAGAAAAACTAAACACCGCTTCTACGCGACTTTTATAGATTTCAAAAAAGCTTTCTATTTTGTAAACAGAAGAAAAATGTTACATCTTCTGTGGCAAAAAAACGGTGTCCATGGTAAGATCTATAAGGTGTTGGAGAGTATGTATTCTAATGTGTTGTCCTGAATTCGATCAGGTCGATGCGGAACACAGTCGTTCAACACTTCCTCTGGAGTTAGGCAGGGCTGTATGCTCAGTCCTTTTTTGTTTATTGTCTTTATAAATCAGCGTGTTAAAGAACTTAATGAAAGTAACAGTAATGGTATATTTGTAAATGATTGCATTGAGATAATTAGAATAGTATTGTTTGTACACGATGTAGTCCTGGTCTAAATGATAAATATGCCATTGTAAATGTGACTTCGTGTCAATATTCAAAGATTTTCGGTAGGTATTTTCTGTATAAATTTTCAAACGACTCGATCGAAATCATGTGATTCATATACCTCCTACTCAGTAATGATATTTTTCATCCTTAATCTGGATTGAATTATTATTATTTTTTATGTTTTATTCTGTCTGAAATCTAGATGAATGGATTTTGTAATGGACTTAACATTACTTCCATATTTTTAACTTGTTTATGTTCCCTCCAACCTGTACTTTAGTTAACCCAGAAGACAAAATACAAAAGAAAAGAAGGATTGGAATGAATGAAATAACACCCCAAGACTATTATGATATATATTTTGCAAGCTGTTTTAGTTCAGTATTTCGTTGTACTGGTTTTTTTTCTTTAATGAGAACATCATTAACATTAGTTTCATTTATCTGCTGTCAGTATAAATAATATTTCAGAATTCATTTCAGAATGCAATACATTTGGTAGACAGGGAATCAAATAGAAAACTTTACTTGAAATAAACCATCGCGTTTGTTCTCAAGTGTACATGCTTATACCAGGATGTAAACATATTATGCAATCCATAGACTGCCCCAACCCCCACCCAAAAGAATATTGAGCAAAGGTCTAAGCGTAAAATACAGTGCGAAACGAAGATGACTGGTTTTAAGAAGTCATATATAACAAGTCCTGAGATTTGTATGAGATTTGTATATTGTCATAATTTACACTTCCGATCTGGATGTTCATGAAATCTACAACTGTAAAACTTTATTTTCTTCTTTCAGCTGAACAAGTAATTTGGAAATTCTAAACACAGTCAAAATCTGTGCTTATGTGCTCCTGAAACGTAACTTAAGCAGAAGTACGGATAAGCTGGGTAAAATACGCAAATATTTATATGTGAAAACTCAATTACTCTATTGCGTACAAGTACACTTGGTCTTTTGTAAATACTCAATAAATTTGATCTTACAGGCGTACACACAAAAATGTGAAATCTTAGCTTGCGTACCGGTGAATTGTTCATGTAATTTATAAAAAAATAAAACTGATATCAACTATCCTTGCATGGTTGGCGAATGTTGTTACCTCCCTTTGTCCAGTGACTGACGTGCACATACTCTCAGGCAGTGTTCGTTAAGTGACAGCGATGCCTATACGACTACCATTACTGATTTTACGGCGCTGTTAGGAGTACCTTACCATGTGACTCTTGAATTATGGCGTCCAAGCAACGGGTCAAAGGATTCATCAGCTCCAAAAGTTCAAACAAACACTTTATTGACGAACAGACAAGGTCAGGAATCCGAACAAACAGTGAGTAGTATTATAAACAGTCTTATTGAAAATGTACACTGCGAGGAACATGGCAGGAAAAGAGGACATAGCGAGAATACTGAGACAATGGCCGAAAGGAAAAGCAACTTCCCATGGTTTCAGCTTTCCAACGAAGAAGGCCAGGGATGTTTATGAATTGTAGCATATGTCGCAAGGGCCCGTCACCCTGTAATGTATTGATTGGTTGAACTTTGTAGTGAAGATATTCATGTTATTCACGTGCATGGGCTTGCCACATGGCTGGGTTAGAGATTACTTTAGGGTAGAGTATAAATATAAGCGAGCGCTATGTGACGTCACTCGGCGGCCATCTTCCAACCTAGTGATGTACCTCTAATGTTTCTCTTGGGGCGATTAAAGTGTGTGAAACAAGAAGATGTTGTATGGTGACACACACACACACACACACCGTCTTTTTGTCATCATTCTATGACTAAGAGTAAGACTCTATGTTGTTTTTTGTGTGTGGAAAGCATACCCTAACCCCAAATCTAACCCTACACCTAACAATGCTGAATGTAAACCCTAAACCCTTACCCCTAGAAATTTTCATAATAAATAGAATACGTTTCCGGGATGGTAAGAGGGTAAGACTTCAGCGCATATTCCCCAAATTTTAACGATGAGGCAAAATTTCTTTGAGTGGCATTTGTAGAAGTTATATACAATGCCGTCCGGTGATTCCGCGCACCTAAGCACATCGATCGCAACACAGCAACTAACGTCTCTTATTTTTTATGGTTTATGTGTCTAAACACGCTGGCATGCATCTACCTAGAAATATAAGTTTTATTGACGACTATAAGATTCTAACGTTGCATTATGCCATACGGTTGACCTAACCGGCATTCTGACAACATCGCTTGCCGTCCTGTAAATCTGCGCAGCCACTGATGCACATAACATCCGGCTAGAAATCCGAAGTATGGAAGCATATTAGGGCAAGATTATGTTCAATAATGACTTCATCAATGTAAGGAAGATTGTTTCATATTAAATCCAATTATGAATAATGAAGAACAAGTTTTAAAAGTCTGAAGAAAACAAATTTTCCTAAAACTGTCAATTTATCTGTCAATTACTGTTATTTACTTACCTTTAGTGATTAAAAGCCCGTCCCTTCTAGAAATGCCCCTATTTCAAGCGTCAATGTGGTAGCAGACGATGTTTACCTAGTTAAGGAAGTACGCTATTGCAGCTGAGCAGAATTACCAGACGCGCGGAATTACCAGACTCGCTTGTACATGTATGTCTTTCAGTATGTTCAGATACAAGTAAAAGAAACATTTTAAAACTCATCCTTATCAGATGAGGTATATATACTGAACCGCAAAAGAAACGCAAGTTTATTAAGAAATGTGAATATTTCTGAATCTGTGGAACAAACAATCTTAACACTACGAAAAAACAACAGACAAGTGATTGTTGAAGAAATGAGTCATGGTCTCTGGTGAAAACAACACTCAAGTTTACTGTAAAAGCATATGTTATCACTTCACCCTCACACACCAAAAATGTCACGAAACAGTGTGTCAATCAGTAGCGCGTGTGACCACCATTGACTGCACTGCAGGCAGCACAACGACGTTTCATCGAGTCAACAAGTGTCTGAAAGAAGGCTTGGGGAATTTGATTCCATTCCCTGGCCAATCTGGCTTCCAAATCTCTAAGGTTTTGAGGTTGAGCAGCTGTCTGTATCCGTCTACCAATTTCATCCCATACATGCTCGATTGGTGCCATATCCGAGGACAGAGTGGGCCAGGGCAGTACAGCAATGTTGTTCCCTCTGGGGAAGTCCATAGAAACCCGTGCAGTGTGAGGACGAGCATTGTCCTGCTGGAACGTCTGGAGCTGAGGTTGGGCCTGGAAGAGCGGTACAACGTGGTGTTGAAAGACCTGGTCTCTGTAGACTACAGCAGTCACATCGCTGATTAAACACGTGTAAACGTGTACTGTGGTGGTAGCTGAAGCCACCCCGTTACCATGAGTCTTCCACCTCCCCAGAGGTCAGCTTCCACAACACAACAGTTGGCGTAACGTTCATTACGTCGTGTCCATACACGTTATCGGCCGTCGGCGTGGGACAAGTTGAATCTGGACTCATCAGAAAACAACACTTGTTGCCATTGTTGACGTCGCCAACGGTGGTGTTGTCACGCCCACTGTAAACGATTTTGGCAGTGACGTTGCGTCAGAATCGGTCCGACGTAAGGACGGCGACATCTCATCCCTGCTGCCCTCAGACGACGACGAACAGTGTGTGCAGAGATGTGACGTTGTGGCCCTTGAATGGTTGCAGCTGTCTGTGTTGCTCGTTGCTGTCGGTTACGTGGATGAGTAACCCGGATGTGACGATCTCGCGCTGGCGTTGTTACCCTGGGACGTCCTGAACATTACCGGTTTGACGATACCTTGCGGATAGTCTTGTGATTGTTGTCACGTGAGATCTGAAGTGCCTGGCCACTTTAGTTGGTGTGGATCCGGTCTGCAACATTCCAACGGCGATTCATCGTTGCTGTTCAGTTAGACGTGGCATGTTTTCTCTGCGTTGTCACAGTCAATTTTGTGTTCTATGGTGTTTTTTGAATGACCTGCCTTATAAAGCTTCAAACTGGAGTGAAATGCACGCATTTTTGTATGAAACACAAAAACTTCATGCAAAAAACACGAAAAACATGAAAATGATTGCGTTTTGGCGATATGGTCAAGAATCAGCGGCAACAACGGCAAAACCATCTTCGAATGCTTAGTTCTATAATGGTATACTTTGTTGTCCTAAAAGGAATGCATTTAGAACGTATGTTTTGAAAATAGTAACTTGCGTTTCTTTTGCGGTTTAGTATATATTCAGGTGATATGATTTGAATTAAATTTAAGGGGGATACTAGACTAAGGCTTAGTCTCTGAATATATATAATTTTGATAGTAACAAACAAGCCCATTTATATTGAAAAGGAGCCCTAGGTGGACCTGAGGAAATCTAGACTTGCTTTATTTAGGGCTTTAGCACTGCTGAGAGGGCTTGGCAGTAGGGAAATTAATGTGGTTCAGGGACTGAGACAGACTAGGGGGATACGGGCGGAAGTCTTTCCGCAAAATGTAAGTTCAACCATTAAAGGGCCACTGATAGCATTGTTTGAAAGAAAGAGTAACTAAGTATATGGGAAGCCTTGGGGAGAGTAGTAAGCTTGGGTTCATTACTAGTCAATCTGAATGTTGTATGAAATGGCATTATTTTGATAACAAATGAAAACATTTTAAATTTAACCATCTGCCGGGGGTAAAAAAAATTAGGACTGAAATAATGAAGTCAATGTACATCTTTATATTTTGTCTTATAATCCTAATTAGTTTATTATCATATTTGTATGCATTTTGATACTTAATAAAATGCACACAATCTGTTTATACTTAGTGAATTTATAACATGACTGTAATATCTGGACGTGTATCATATGTCACACACACCCCCTAAGTGTGATCTAGTGTATGTTGTCTGTCTCATTACCTTTTACGCTAAAAAAATGATTCTGTTGAATGCCATAACAAATAGATTAAAGCAAAATGCAAATATTAAAATTAAAACAGATTAAAGTTATAGCAACAATATCAGGCTATTACCTTGTTAGGGAAATGTATCCGTCAATATCCACATTAAGTAATGAGATGCCATTCATCTGCAGCTGACAAAGAATCCTGTTCCATGTCATGTGTCTTTTAACAGTCTAATATGCGAAAAAGTGATCTATCGTTTCAGGTTTTTCACATTGGTGTATCCCATTGGTCACCCAAGATGGCACACCTGGCAAGTAATTGCATGATGTCCGCCATGAGTTAGCCAATAATGAGCTACCAATCAAGGTTTTGGCGGTTAATCCTTTGAAGGAAGGACGTTGTTTTTTACAAAGAAACTTTACGACAGGGTGTATTCAGTATAGATCAGTGAATCTACATACATAAACACTACCTTTTGACATATTAAAAGCAATTAATCAATCAACGTGTTATCGGTTAATCCTTTGATCGATGTTTGTTTTGAAAATCAGTTGATAATTCCTCTTGCTGCACTTCCATGCGCACATTAGACCTAACTTTATAATGATGAGTATTTACTTCAGACACAAGAAATGCCAAATGGGAACCTTTGTCGGGTAATCTGAGTGGTGTTATCACTAATTATACCTGTTGTAAATTCATTAACTGACCATCAAGTGAATGATGACAAATAACATGTGTAGATTAACCACCAAACAAGGGTTACAGCAAGAAAGTAGAAATCGCTCTATTGCATGCAAGTTTGATTGTCTGGAAAAAAACTTTATGGGCCGACACTGTTTTGAAGATACGAACGGATCAAACTTCAATGTTACATAAGAAATATTTATAAACATTTGCTGTGTACTTATTTAGAAACTGTATATACAAATGTACCTAAGTACTTAAGTACAATTTCAGATTTTGTTTAGCAATGGCAAAGTGGGGTTGTTTAGTTTATGGATTCAAATATATCAAATGTTACATTTGTAAATCTGAAAATGCCTGATTCCCTCAGGTTGAGAGAGTGGCAATGCCTGTTAGGCCTCACCTCCGCTCCCGAGGATGCCTGATGCTCAGACCACTTGAGAGGTTTCTGACTCAGTTGGTCAGTCCATTGTCCCCGCAGTCTCTCCCAGTTCTTAGAATGGTGTCTCCAACCATCGAATGCCCTAACCAGCATCTCCCTGACAAACAGGGCTCAACGAGGTCAGCATCTCTACTGATCCTGACCTTCCATCAATTCGCTAATGCAGATGAGTTCAGAATTCATTTGAAAGGTGTCACATTCCAGGTGTAACCAACGCTCTGGCAGATGCCCTGCCCCAACCACACATCTTCTTCCACCAACGGAGTGGAAGCTACATCCAGCCATCTTTCGCCAGATAGACGATCCCTGGGGTCGACCCATCATAAATCTGTTCACCACAAGGCACAAAAAGCAGCTGGAGACGTTCATCTCTCGAGCCTCGGAACCTCTGGCATGGGTTTTGGACACTCTTGCAGTCAGCTGGGTTGGGTTGGATGTGTACGCCTCTAGTTCAAGTAATGGAGAAGATTCAGTCCACCAATCTCCTTCGACTGCATCTGGTAGAGCCACTCTGGCCTGCACACCAGTGGTTCGTGGCACTAACAGACCTCACAAGCAGTCCATCTCTACCTCTGCCCCCACACGAGGAGGCTTCAAGTGGAACCAGAACGGTTTGCACTGCACTTAATGACTTATGTTAAGGGGAGTTTAGTGAAGATAGGATTCTCTCACGGTGTGGCTTCAGGTATTTCCATGGCACATAGGGCCTGCACTGGGATGCTCTGACAAGCAGTGGGCTTCATTTTTAACTTACTGTAAGTCTTGGCCTCCTAGGCTTTGGTTGCTCAGGTGGCAAACTTCCTCCTTTTCCCCCAGAACAAACAAAATTTCAAAGGAACCAAAACGCCACTTACCTCTCTGCTGAGAGTTCTATGCTCGCTAAAGTTGGTGCCTCACTTTCGAGGGTCCCTGAGTTTAATGCTATCCTCAACAAGTTTGTCAGGAAGACCAGGTGAACAGGTTTCGGCCTCCATCTTAGCAGTTATCAGTGGTTCTCACCTACTTGGCAAGTGAACCATTTGAACCACTTGAAGATGTTACTCTTCATCTTGATGAAGTCGGAGTTCCTGGTGGCCTTGGCAGCGGCGACTCCACCATCCGAGATACACGCCATTGATGCAACAGGGGTCAAGTTTGGGAGGTCAGCTCATGGCAGTGTTCATTTGGGTCTTCTCATGGATTTAATAGCCAAGAACCAACTCATGTCACAGCCCCCTCAGGGAGTTCTTTATTTCTTCCCTTGCGGCTGTAAGGAATCTTCAAGATATGGAAGATCTTTCTCTGTTCCCAGTTTGGGCTTTGCATCTCTATGTAGATCATACACCCCCTGCGGCGGTCTCACAGGAGAATATTCCTTCCGACTAGCCAGACATCGGATAAGGAAATTGAGAACAGGATTGCTGGAATTGTACT
This sequence comes from Haliotis rubra, assembly GCF_003918875.1. Classification (NCBI taxonomy): domain Eukaryota; kingdom Metazoa; phylum Mollusca; class Gastropoda; order Lepetellida; family Haliotidae; genus Haliotis; species Haliotis rubra. The sequence goes on along the minus strand of NW_025766337.1, from coordinate 1,151,492 downwards.
CGTCTCGGTCCAACCCTAATGGGTTTCGGGCCTTTACGATAACTATGGTCTTGCATGCTAACATCTCTGTGTTGGACATCATGCGAGGCTGTTTCTGGCCTGGAGACTTTGCTAACCGCTACCTTAGGGATCTTGCAGCTCAGGATCTGGATGGACGGACTGTCCTCCCTGGGTCCCCAAGCCTTTGCTCAACACATGGGTCAGATCATGCAGATTTGACGCTTTCCAGTATCTGCTTTTGTCGTTCACTGTGTTAAGTAAACAAACTCTGTGACAGGGTATTGTGTTTACGTACATTGTGTTTTGTGGTTTACAGAGAATGGGGATTGGCATGCCTAAACTTGAGCCTATATCGTCCCTACTCTCTCAGTTAGTTCATGCAGCCTGGGACTCACATTGCCCAGACAGCCCACATAGCCCTCTGCCTGTTCTGCCATTGTCCTGTAGCAGGTAGCCCGAGGGTACGTCTGTATCTTCCATGCGGTATCTGTAATTTGGCATGGTTCATTTTATTCAGAGGTCGTGTGGGTTTGCACTGTGAATTATATCATCAGTTCATACCTCCGAGCTGTGGTATTAACATGTATTTGTTGTGGAGCAGAATAAGTTAAAAGAATAGAAAAATCAGAATAAATTGTTTATACTCACCTGCTTCACGAGTAAGTATGGCACTATCTGGCGTCCCTGTTTACTAGGGCAACCTCTGATGGTTGCTTTTCGAAGGAATGAGTTTCCAGTGCAGTGCACACAAATGACAGATAATACTATTGTCATAACACTTTTATTCAGTGGAACATAAAGTAGGTTTCTAGTGAACTAAAGGGAGAATGACAGATACTACTATTGTGATAACACTTTTATTCAGTGGAACATAAAGTAGGTTTCCAGTGAACTAAAGGGAGAATGACAGATACTAGTACTATTGTAATAACACTTTTATTCAGTGGAACATAAAGTAGGTTTCTAGTGAACTAAAGGGAGAATGACAGATACTACTATTGTGATAACACTTTTATTCAGTGGAACATAAAGTAGGTTTCTAGTGAACTAAAGGGAGAATGCAGTTGTTGAGAAGCAGGTAAGTATAAAATAATAAGAAATTACCTTGATGTTTCTATTTGAGACAGTATAGTAATATGCAGTTGATTGTACCTGATTGTTATTGTTGTATACTACTCGCACTTTGCTAAGGATCACAAAAATTCGCAACTTTACTTAAACATAGATTTATGATTTGAAATTGTATCCATTTAAAACTGGATAAATAATGATATGGATCTGATACTGGATATACTATGTGTTGACCTAATACTAATACTAAATCAACTGAATATATTGAATAGACCTTGTACTAGAACCTGAATATATTATGTACAGATCTAGTGCCTGAGACCTACTGGATATACTATGTGTTGACCTAATACTAATACTAAATCAACTGAATATATTGAACAGACCTTGTACTAGAACCTGAATATATAATGTACAGATCTAGTGCCTTAGAACTACTGGATATACTATGTGTTGACCTAATACTAATACTAAATCAACTGAATATATTGAATAGACCTTGTACTAGAACCTGAATATATTATGTACAGATCTAGTGCCTGAGACCTACTGGATATACTATGTGTTGACCTAATACTAATACTAAATCAACTGAATATATTGAATAGACCTTGTACTAGAACCTGAATATATTATGTACAGATCTAGTGCCTGAGACCTACTGGATATACTATGTGTTGACCTAATACTAATACTAAATCAACTGAATATATTGAATAGACCTTGTACTAGAACCTGAATATATTATGTACAGATCTAGTGCCTGAGACCTATTGGATATACTATGTGTTGACCTAATACTAATACTAAATCAACTGAATATATTGAATAGACCTTGTACTAGAACCTGAATATATTATGTACAGATCTAGTGCCTGAGACCTATTGGATATACTATGTGTTGACCTAATACTAATACTAAATCAACTGAATATATTGAATAGACCTTGTACTAGAACCTGAATATATTATGTACAGATCTAGTGCCTGAGACCTATTGGATATACTATGTGTTGACCTAATACTGAATCAACTGACTATATTGTATAGACCTTGTACTAGAACCTGAATATATTATGTACAGATCTAGTGCCTGAGAACTACTGGATATACTATGTGTTGACCTTATACTAAATCAACTGACTATATTGAATAGACCTTGTACTAGAACCTTAATATATTATGTACAGATCTAGTGCCTGAGACCTATTGGATATACTATGTGTTGACCTAATACTGAATCAACTGAATATATTGTATAGTACAGGGCTATACATAATGTAGCCATAACGTATAGTACAAAAATACCAACTGGATGTAATGCATAGTTTTATAACATGTACTAAACCCAACTGCACATATTTCATATCTATTACTATACTTAAACTGTATATATATTGTATAGAACTAGTATCTTGTTGTTTCTGAAACCCAACTGTTTTTCTTCAGCCTCGAGTGACGTGGCGGAGAGGGGAACCACCGCGAAAGTGAAAGAAGCTGATGGAAGTGTTGCACGTCAAGGAGGTGAGAGCAGTAGGCAGGACTGTGGTACTGGAATGTCACGCCAGTGTTAACACTTGTATCACAGATCAGGATAAGTTATTGTTGCACGTCAAGGAGGTGAGAGCAGTAGGCAGGACTGTGGTACTGGAATGTCACGCCAGTGTCAACACTTGTATCACAGATCAGGATAAGTTATTGTTCTACGTCAAGGAGGTGAGAGCAGTAGGCAGGACTGTGGTACTGGAATGTCACACCAGTGTTAACACTTGTATCACAGATCAGGATAAGTTATTGGGAAGCACTTTATTGTGAAACAGTAAATACAGTTTTTGAATAACGTGTCTTCATTGACTTGATAATGTCTTGATATTAGATCTGCACCAAATGTCACAGTGACATCACATGTGCAATATACAAGTATTTCCTGTTTTGTTTTGGTAAGCAGTGACAAGTATTTGCTTTATTGTATTGTATAGACAGTGACATCAAGTGTACAATGTACAAGTATTTGCTGTATTGTATTGTATAGACAGTGACATCATCTGTACAATGTACAAGTATTTGCTGTATTGTATAGACAGTGACATCACATGTACAATGTACAAGTATTTGCTGTATTGTATTGTATAGACAGTGACATTATGTGTACAACATACTAGTGTTGGGAATTGGTGTAAATCTCATAATTGATGATTGGTTCACTACAACCCATCAAAAATATTTGTTTAGCGTCATTTATCAAATTTTCCTGGTTATGTTTGTTAATGCACAAAAAATAAAGAAAAAACATGTAGTTCTCTCGTTTTTTTCTCGCAAATTTCACATCTTTAAAGGATGACTAGTGTGTTTGGAACAACAAATTCCTGGAGATGTTAAGGTGAATTTAATCATGACTTGGAACAAGCTTGCAGTGCTTATGCAATGTAGAGACAAAATCAACCTTTTGAAAAATATTGTATTGCAAAAAAGTGTTTCAAAATTGTTTGTGTTCGATTATGAGAAAACATGATCGATTGCTTGGTCGTTTTGTCATTGCAACCAATCTTTGATTATTTCAATTAATCGGACCACCACTACAACATACAAGTATTTCTTGTATTGTATTGATAGACAGTGACATTATGTGTACAATGTACAAGTTTCTGTTACAGAGACACAGAAAGACTCCAACGCCCACCATGACGACCTCCTTGCTGCCTGCCGTGATGGGAACATGGCCGAGGTGAAGCGTGTCCTGGATCTGGGTCAGGTGGACGTCAACTGTAGAGGAGAGTGGAGCCAGACACCGGTGATGGAGCCATCACGTTGTCGACACAGAGAGGTGGTGGAGCTGCTACTGAGTAGAGGAGCTGATGTGTCACTGGTGGACAAGGACGGTGACAACACCCTTCACTGGGCGTGTATAGTAAGACACGTGAGGACGGTGGAGTTGATACTGTCCCAGGACGTGGTGGACGTCAACTGTAGAGGAGGAGGGAGGAGCCGGACACCGGTGATGGAGGCAGCAGCAGGGTGGGGACAGAGAGATGTGGTGGAGCTGCTACTGAGCAGAGGTGCTGATTTGTCACTCATGGACAAGGACGGTGACAACACCCTTCACTGGTCTTGTGAGGGAGGAGATGTGGGGATGGTGGAGTTGATACAGTCCCAGGACGTGCTGGATGTCAACTGTAGAGAAGTCCGGAGCTGGACACCAGTGATGAGGGCTGCACTGGGGGGACACAGAGATGTGGCTGAGCACTTACTGAGTAGAGGAGCTGATGTGTCACTGGTGGACATGGAGGGTAACAACATCCTTCACTGGGCCTGTGTGGGAGCAAATGTGGGGTTGGTGGAGTTGATCCTATCGCTGAACGTGGTGGACATCAACACCAGGAATAAAAACGGGGAGGCATCAGCCAACTGGCCAAGAGTCTATAGACATCATCAGCCGATGGAACTCCTGGAGTCACGTGGTGCCCGGTGAAGGTGTTGTTGCTCACACTGACTTGTTGTGTGCCGTTCACGTAGTCGTGTTTTCACTTTAGGCTGTAGGTGGGAATTATTGTCGTGTTTCAGGAGAAATAAAACTTGATGAAAACATTTTCAGACATTTAGTCATTTGTTTTCATGTGGAGGTTTTCATGATCAGGTGAGAAGATTGTTAACGGAGTGTAAATACAGATGTTGTGAGGTTAGTATATAAACACCACGTCGTAACATGATTCTGTGTTATCATATCTCACAGAGTACTGTTTCTATTATAATCTACCGTTGAGTGGAAACAAGCTGTAAACATAGTTTCTGGCCTCTCTTGAACCCTTCTCCTGAATACACACCACTGCTTCCATTCCTGGACATGGTGGTAGACTCCCGAGAAGAATGTAGCATGCTCCCCGGTTGGTCATGTGATTCCTCTGTCTAAAGTACTGTCGGAATTAGAAAAGAAACTGTTTTTTTACATTTATATCTACAATTTAGGTAGTTAATATGTGAAATATCTGTTGAACTAAGTTCAGCCTAACTACAGTCTCAGTGGTAGGGAGATAGGAAAAGTTAAAAAAGGCTTTTACTGAGGAGATATTAGTGCTGAAATGAGCAATGCGGTTTTTTCGAGGAGACATATGGAGCAGACCATGGCTTTATGCAAATATTGTACAGCAAATGACACTTTTTGAATGTCCATTTTGAAATTAGACTTATCTTCATTATAAACGAAAACAGACGTAAAAAATACCAACTTTGATACTGAAACTATTAAGGATATAGATACCATTGAGTCTCAGTATCACTTTAAAAAGAACAGGTAGGGGGTCGTCTCAAAAGCAAAACCAAGACGGGTGTTGCTGAGGGTAGTTGGGGACAGAGATATTAACTAAAGTACTGTCGGAAATGCTAGAAAAATGCTTTTTAGCTATAATATCTTTAGAAAAGTGATCAATGTACTATGTTGTCAATATATCAACTCGCCTATAGTGTACCTAATTTTTATTTCAATTGATTTAACATTCCCATGCATTTAAAGGGCAGTTTACAGGAGAGAATTTGGTACCAAAACAACAACTTAAAAAATGTTCAGAGTTCGACAACAGAAATCTGAAATAGTCTTTACATTTATGCTAATAATACAGGTGGTGTAAAAATATAAATTAACGTTTTTCTTAAACAAATAAATTTTGAATGTTTGTGTTACTTTACTTAATTATCGTTTCTTTATTGAAGAAATATAATATAAATGTTAAGTCTTGATAAATAAGTTTCCCGTCATGCATGCACATCTTTATCACAGCGTCAACTATGGCCAACTATTTGCAGTGGATTGTTGCAAATGTTTATAAGTTTTTCTGTGCTTGAGAAAGACAGAGGTAAACCTTTCATTAGTTTAGAAAGGGTTTATTACAGAACTTGTAGAGCTGTTGGTATGTCTTACCAACAAGTTTACAATACTGTAAACAAATCAGACAAGACAGGGACCGTCTCAAAAGCAAAGCCGGGACGTAAAACCATCCTTGACAACTTTGACAAGGGAGTACTTAGACGGGCGGTCTACAAACTTTATGAGAAGAAGAATATATATATGCTAAAGCAGCTACACCAGTGACTTCGTTAAATCTTTGGCCAATGTTCACAACTAGATTAAACTGACCGAATTACATCCATATTTTTGCAAAGAAATATACTGTTGACATGCAAAACATTAATTAAAACGTTGCACATTTCTACAATCAATCGATAAGATAACACAAGTGACAGGAATCTTTCAAATATACATTAATTCGTATGTTTATTTCAAAACAAACACACATACACAGATGATCCCTTACATTTAATACGTATACAATACGTACACATATTCAACATTTTGAAGAAAACATCTATTGAGATGACCCCTCGCCCGAACGTGTGTGCTCAGGTGTCAATTTCACCTGTCGATACCGTGCATGCTGATGACGTTACACAGGCAGTTAATGTTTATATCAAATAACGTCCCACTACCTCTTATTTTTCTAAGTTTTTGGTATTTTCATCAGTAAAAACACATTTTAGGGCATGTCTCAAAATGTATTTCCTCGGTCTACATTAGGTAGATGCTTCTTAAAGTGATATTTGTTATTTAAGTAACTGTAATACCTCTGAATTTTCAATATAAGTCAAAAAGCATTTTTCTAGCATTTCCGACAGTACTTTAAGATTAGATAATCAGCAAAGACATATTCAATACACATGGAAAAGCATAAAAGATATTTGAGATGACCCCTTGTGTCTGGGCAGCACGTGCATTTCATGCCAAGTGAGTTGACGGTAATAAACTGTCTTAAATAACCTTTAACATCTTGGGGGAAAAAGATTCAACGTCAAGGAAAAGAATAGTTTGTATGGACTGCAAGAGTACTTTCAACATCGTGTACCTACATATATCCTCCATAGATTGCTTTGGTCTCTAACGTTTAAAGAATAGAAGAGGAAGAGTTGCAGCCTTTGCGCCAAGTAAGACGACGACAGCTTTGCTAACTGCAATCAGGCTGTACTTATTCTAAGTGCAGAGATCAAAGAAAGAAAGAATTTGTGACGACTATTAACTATTTCATCCTGCGAACGCCTCCAGGGACTTAGCTAGATTGGTGATCTCTCATGCATCAGTTGTCCCACCAGATGTGACCAGGCATGAGACTTCGACTTGTTCGAGTGGTTCGCCGAGACCTACATTCATTGGTGTTACTAGATGCGGCAAACTGGCAAGAGGCAGCTGTTCCTCACATTTCGATGATCTTGAATTCGGCGAGACATCAGACGTCGGAGAACTTGAGTTTACTTTCACATCTTTTCGGATGCATACCAACAGATCGATATTCCTTAAACCGTGGGTAATGGTCATAGAATGTTCTTCGAACCCACATGATTTGTTATCCCCCCGCAACGACTTTTGCGGGGGGGGGGGTATTGAAATGGACTCCGTCCGTGCGTGCGTCTGTCCATCCGTGCACGTTTGTCTTTTCCGGAGCAGAACTCTAAAACCATTCACTATTTCTTCACCAAACGTGGCACATAGATAGATCTGGCGGTGTACTAGTGCCTTTTGGTAGTTTTGGAATTCTGAATAAAATATTGTTGGCGTTTCCATGGCAACAAGTTTGAATTAGACTGAAATTGGTGGTAGTGCTCTTTTCCGGAGCAGAACTCTAAAACCGTTCAATGTGTTGTCACCAAACTTGACACATAGATATGGTGGTGTACTGGTGCCTTTTGGTAGTTTTGGATTTCTGAATAAGATATTTTTGGCGTTTCCATGGCAACAAGTTTGACTTAGACTGAAATTGGTGGTAGTGCTCCTTTCTTGAGCAGAACTTTAAAAACCTTTCGATACTCTCCTTCCACTTTTCTATATACACACCTAAATATTTGACATAATCATAACTCGTAGACATAATCATGAAGAGTATTTTGCCATGTGGGGGGATATTGATGACTTTGTCTTCTTGTTGAACAATCAAGGAAATCCCAGATGGCTCTTCCATACTTGGGACACCTCCAACAGCCCGCCCTACTGTGATGATCTCTCATGAATTGGGGGATCTCTCCGGACATCTCCAGTCCTCGGCTGCATCACCGACAAGCCATTACGGCTTACTACAGGTGAACCAACCATTCACCAGTCCATGTTCGACGAACCCCTTTCATCCCACTCATCTCTACCTATTCGTCACAGGCTACTAGATCAATGCAGCTGAAACTACCTGTCTCTTGGTATCATTCCTGAGATACACAACCTCACCTTAATATGGACTTTGACTTGATGGTGCGAGTCATGGCGACGGCTCTGAAGCAATTAGAGCAACCAGATACCTTTCCGTAACAGAATCATCAAGTCCTACCTCCGAGCTCGCTGATTTCACCAGTCAGCGTTACACGAACCCTCTCTTTCTGCCACGGGGCTCGGACTACTAACTACCGAGTGTAGCATCATAGCATTTCTTAGAGAGACGTCTGATTTCTACCTCAGTGAAAATCTGCGTCAACTCTTCCGTCCGCATTCTTATAGCCTCATTACTCTAGAAGATTCTTCACCACCACGAGTTGTGTTATCTACGTTTCGTATTCATCCCGACTGTCTTTGGTGGTAAATGTTCCTCAGCGCCTTTACGTTTCGGAGGTGGGAACTACTCATGCGGTGCTTATTGTGATTCCTAACATTATATCACAAGTGACGTTTACTTCCAGTTCGACGCTTACATCAGGAGTTACCTACGTTTAGAGCGCCGCTTGTCACTGATTCCACGTGTTTGCTCAGAGCGCCGCTTACTTCCAGTTCGGCGCTTTCTACCAGTGCACCGCTTACTTTTGAAGCGACGGTTAGATCAGGACCGTTATCTACGATTAGAGCGCCGTTTGTCCCGGATCCCACGTGTTTGGTCAGAGCGGCACTTGCTTCCAGTTCGGCGCTTTTCTAACAGTGCGCTGCTTACTTTTGAAGCGTTCCTGGTTCGGCGCTTTTCCCAGTGTTCCTGGTTTGGCGCTTTCTCCCGGTGTTCCTGGTAAGGCGCTTTCTCCCAGTGTTCCTGGTTAGGCGCTTTCTCCCAGTGTTCCTGGTTAGGCGCTTCCTCCCAGTGTTCCTGGTTAGGCGCTTTCTCCCAGTGTTCCTGGTTAGGCGCTTTCTCCCAGTGTTCCTGGTTAGGCGCTTTCTCCCAGTGTTCCTGGTTAGGCGCTTTCTCCCAGTGTTCCTGGTTTGGCGCTTTCTCCCAGTGTTCCTGGTTAGGCGCTTTCTCCCGGTGTTCCTGGTTTGGCGCTTTCTCCCAGTGTTCCTGGTTAGGCGCTTTCTCCCAGTGTTCCTGGTTAGGCGCTTTCTCCGGTGTTCCTGGTTAGGCTTTCTCCGGTGTTCCTGGTTTGGCGCTTTCTCCGGTGTTCCTGGTTAGGCGCGCTTTCTCCCGGTGTTCCTGGTTGGGCTTTCTCCGGTGTTCCTGGTTAGGCTTTCTCCCAGTGTTCCTGGTTGGCGCTTCCTCCCAGTGTTCCTGGTTAGGCGCTTTCTCCGGTGTTCCTGGTTAGGCTTTCTCCCAGTGTTCCTGGTTAGGCTTTCTCCCAGTGTTCCTGGTTTGGCTTCCTCCCAGTGTTCCTGGTTAGGCTTTCTCCCGTGTTCCTGGTTTGGCGCTTTCTCCGGTGTTCCTGGTTAGGCTTTCTCCGGTGTTCCTGGTTAGGCTTTCTCCCAGTGTTCCTGGTTTGGCGGTTCCTCCCAGTGTTCCTGGTTAGGCGCTTTCTCCCGGTGTTCCTGGTTAGGCGCTTTCTCCCAGTGTTCCTGGTTTGGCGCTTCCTCCCAGTGTTCCTGGTTAGGCGCTTTCTCCCGGTGTTCCTGGTTTGGCGCTTTCTCCCGGTGTTCCTGGTTTGGCGCTTTCTCCCGGTGTTCCTGGTTAGGCGCTTTCTCCCGGTGTTCCTGGTTAGGCGCTTTCTCCCGGTGTTCCTGGTTAGGCGCTTCCTCCCAGTGTTCCTGGTTAGGCGCTTTCTCCCGGTGTTCCTGGTTTGGCGCTTCTTCCCAGTGTTCCTGGTTAGGCGCTTTCTCCCAGTGTTCCTGGTTTGGCGCTTCCTCCTGGTGTTCCTGGTTAGGCGCTTTCTCCCGGTGTTCCTGGTTAGGCGCTTCCTCCCAGTGTTCCTGGTTAGGCGCTTTCTCCCAGTGTTCCTGGTTTGGCGCTACCTCCCAGTGTTCCTGGTTAGGCGCTTTCTCCTGGTGTTACTGGCTTGGCGCTTCCTCCTGGCGCTCCCTGTTCGGCGTTTCCTCCTGGACTCCCGGTTCGGCGCTTACTCATATTGACTTTGGTTCGGCACTTGCTCCAGGTGTTCCTGGTTCGACGCTTCATCATGGTGCTTTTAGTTCAACACTCAGAGTCTTCCTGGTTCAGCTCTTACGTACAGTATTACCGGTTCAACGCTTACTCCTAGGGTTCCTGGTTCGACGCTCACTCATGGTGCTCCAGGTTCAGCGCTGAGTCATGGTGTTCCCGGATCGGTGCTGCCTCATACTTCACTGGCTTCAGTATTGACTCATGGTACAACGCTGCCTCAGGTTTCAGCGCTTACTGCCAGGTGTCGACTTCAGCACTAGGTCCACTCAGTTCAGCTCTGGAGTTCAATGCACGGGATCCTACGTCTAGGCTTTCTGTTTAGTTCCCAACAACGTGATATTATCATCCACTGGAAGGGGGACTTAATCTTCCTCAAGTTACCAAAAACCTTATCCAGAGACGCTGCCAATTGAGTGATACATGGTCGAGGTGGGAACGTGATGGAACCAAAATTACCTGGCTTCATATCAAAATGGCTAATAAATCCCCCGACGAAGTACTACTCTGTATACGCAGGTTATCGGCAATTCTGACGAGTAGTTAAGGTGTGTCAATAACATCCATGCTACTATCCGATTGGGACGTACCATTCGAAGATAGAGACGTCTTTGAACTGGAGTAGTCGCAGGTCTCGATGACTGATTAACCGAGGATGATACTGGCGCCTCATGCCGTACGCTGACGCTACTGCTAACACAATGCATCAAAGTCAACAGGCTGACAAGTTGCCCCATCAGACACCGGATTCCAGAATACCGGTAAAATAGGTCTCGACATTGATTCTGTTGAATATAGGACAGATGAACCAGGGGAGACCTTGAGGAATGACACCCAGCCGACTGAGACACGCCCCCTTGAGGCAACAATGAATTCGCCGTTCCTGGTCGAGGATCGTCAGCGTACATTTCAGCAAGCGTACATTCGAGCGGCTATGGTTCTATTGCAAGAACAATTTCAAAACCATTTGGTATGGTTCGGTGATCAGGATCGGTTCTGCGCTCTAAGTTGGTTCGACGATCTGGATCGGATAGATGATCTGCTTCGGCTGTGTGATCTAAAGCGCTGAGTCAATCGAGACCAATGTACTCATCTATATAGTTGTCCATACAATAATGATGTACTCGACTAATGTGTTCCAATCAAACAACAGTTCAATAGGTTGAATCATTGTTCCAATCGAAATGACACTGGTCTGAAGCGTTCATCTAATCGAAAAGGGCGCACTGGGCTGAAGTGCTCATCCAGTCAAATGCGGCGCATCGATTTAATGAGTTTGACTGAACGAGAGTGTTGAACTGAAGTGAGATAATGCACTGGTCACTTCTTCCCTTTGTGAGAGCAACGCATTGGTACAAAGTGGTGAATGGACAGCAAGGTACTCTCTGAAGTACCGAACAGAATGCGTGGATTAGCAAGTAATTCGGCGAATGTTGACAGTTCAACGAACACATTCGGTTCGGTGAATACTGTAGGAGCGCCGAACTGGTATTGAAATTAATAGATGCGATGCATGGGATCGTCAGTCTAACGGTACATTCGTATAGTTGATGGACAGGCAAAGGTAAAGACCAATGTTCCCAGCAACGTTCGTAATAGAGACGAAGGTAGTAACATCGATGCTTACGAACTGTCCGGATATAGCTGTAGTGACCTCCCGAACTGAGGCCTTAAGCTATTAACCGAGTAAACGTCCTCTCCATGTTATCCAAGGGGTTCCAGCTGCCAGTCAATCGGGGATCCTCCTGTCACTTTACTCCCGGATTGAAGAAGTTATCCCAGAAGGGGATAGTGTTCGAAGCTTACATCGACGACTGTATTCAGGCACTGAACGATCATGCCCTTTGCGATACAGCTTCTTCGCCAATCAGGCTGGTTAATCAATCTGCAGAATCAAAACTAGTCCCTACGCGCCGACTTCAATTCATTGGAGCAGTGTTCGACACAGAGGTCAACAAACTGTTTGTCCCAAGGGATCGTTTCTGCAAGATACAGCGGTTGGTTTTCCTGGTACCAGTGCAACCTAGGATGCTTCGCCAATGACAGGAGCTCCTGGGCCTTTTGACGTCTGTTCAGGCATTGACCCTCAGGGGTCAACTACAACTTCGTCCCTTACACCTTTTTGTGGCAACTGACATCACAGTGGGAGATCCCTGTGCTCTGATCCCTCTACCTCTGGAGCTCCATCCTCATCTTCAGTAGTGGATGGAAGAATTGAACGTTTGCGACAGAGTCTGTTTAGAGCTATTTGTTCCGTCTCATAACCTGTATGTGGATGTGTCTCAACACGGGTGGGGAGCTCATCTTCTCAATCAACAAGTGGCAGGGCTTGGTCTACCATAGATCACGCCTGTCACATCAACATTCTGGAGTTCAGGGCGGTGATTTTGGCAATCTGGCAGGATGTCCTACGAGCAACCCTCATGGTCAGATCGGACAATGCAGCAGTGGTTTGGCATATCAACAGAATGGGGTCAACAGGGTCTCCACAGCTTCTACAGTGGACTCAACAGTTCTTGGAACTTGTGGACTTTATCAACATCATGGTATGAGCCAACCACATTCCGGGGATGAAGAATGTCATCACAGATGCCCTGTCCCAACCGAGTCGTCCTTCTCCAACGGAAAGGAAATTACATCCTCAGGTGTTTCAGACCTTCTGCCTTCCGATGACTTCTCCGACAGTAGGCCTCTTCGCCACGAGGTTCAACCATCAGCTGCTTTGGTTTGTGTCACCGATATTGGGCCTTATGGCTTGGGACCTTGATGCTCTAGCCATCCCGTGGGAAGACCTGAATGCTTTCGCGTTTCCGCCAGTGGCCCTTCTTCCTTGCATTCTAGTGAACTGTGCGGAACACGGAGGATGACTCTACATTGGTCGCGCCCTACTGACCGGCCATAAGTTGGTCCATAATTTTCAAGACCTAGCCGAACCAGATACCGTACTGCTTCTCGATCGACCTGATCTACTGGTTCATCCGCACTCCAACCAACTACAATGGTCCCTGTTGACGCTCCATCTGCACGTTTGGCGCATCTACATCAACCTTAACGGCTGAAGGTTATTCAAAGCGGGTTGCTACTGCAATTTCAACAGCGCATCATACCTCTACAAGGTCACTCTACGAGGACAAGTAGAAACGTTTTAAGCATACTGCAGAAAGACGGGCATCTCATCCCCCACTACAGCATCCCCGCAGATGGTGGCAGATTATCTTCAGCATCTCCGAACCGCCAGGGAACTCAGAGGTTCTACACTGTCTACCTACCTGGCTGCTCTTAACATGGTTATTGCAACGGCTTCGGGTGTGAAGATTTCCACTGTCCATGAACTCCAGTCTCTCCTAAGGTCTTTCAAATTGGCTGACCAATCCTGGAAGTTCCGGCCTCCAGCTTGGGATATCTCCGTTGTACTTGTTCATCTCACATCAGCTGAATATGAAGATTTCGATTATGTCTCCTTTAAGACCCCTTTCTCTTGGCCTTGGCTGCAGCTGCCCGTATCTCCGAGTTGCATGCTCTTGATGTTTCTCGGTGCGGTTTGAAACGTCTAGACATGCGAGAGTTTTCCTTGGTTTGCGGTGGGATTTCCTTGGCAAGAATCAGTTACCAGGACAGCCGGATCACACATTCACGATCCCACTGTTGTCCACTATCTTGGGCCCAGATGACACTGAAGATCTTTCCTTATGCCCAGTTTGAGCAGCTACGGATTTTCCTAGCTGCCTCTAAGGGCCACTGCAGGTTGCGTAAGAGATTATTTATCCCGTTATCCACTGCCTCCGCCTCGGAAGTCTCCGGTACTACCTTGGTGTTTTGGATGAGATCTACAATCCTGTGTGCATATGACTTATACCTTGGTGTTTTGGATGAGATCTACAATCCTGTGTGCATATGACTTATACCTTGGTGTTTTGGATGAGATCTACAATCCTGTGTGCATATGACTTATGCCTTGGTGTTTTGGATGGGATCTACAATTCTGTGTGCATATGACTTATGCCTTGGTATTTTGGATTAGATCTACAATCCTGTGTGCATATGACTTATGCCTTAGTGTTTTGGATGAGGTCTACAATCCTGTGTGCATATGACTTATGCCTTGGTGTTTTGGATGAGGTCTACAATCCTGTGTGCATATGACTTATGCCTTGGTGTTTTGGATGAGATCTACAATCCCTGTGTGCATATGACTTATGCAGACCTTCCTCCACCAATGAAGGCAGAACCCTCAGGAGACCCGGGCTTTGGCTTTCACCATGGCGCTTCAAAGGAATGTTCCCTCCAGTCCATCATGAAGGGTTGTTTTTGGAAGTCGGATACCGTCTTTGCCTCGCACCACCTTCGGAATTCCTCGGTTACAGATGTGCAAGGTCAGCATCAGTTTGGTCCTTTGGTCCTGGCGCAGCAGTTGTCATCAACCCGTGTTCACAGATAAAGCAATCCTTTCTTGATTGGTTTGCTATGTACCTAATAGAAGATATCGATGTTATCCATATCTTGGTACTTTTTTCTCTTGGGCTTAGATCATTCTCACCTATGGGAATAGGGCGTGTCAGCACTGTCATAAGTTATGACTTGATAGACTGTGAGGCAAGTCTTGTGCAACATGCAGAGATGGTCGATATTCCGCTTACTGACCTCTACTCTTTGAGCAATCACGTCAGTGAAGTGTTTCCGATTACCTGCGTGGTTTTCGAAGCATTCTCCTATCTCACCTTTGGTAAGTTAGGGAGATTGGTAATGAGTGTTAAATTAGTTGAGCAACCGGGCTATTCCCTCTTTCACCGCCGTCCAGCGTGTGTCTGTGGGGGGTAGTTTCGAAGCAGGGACTGGCCAGATTAAGGTCTTCGACTTTAATTCACTGGGGTCACCTGATAAATCGCGGGGCGGCGGGGCCTACTTGCCAAACTGCGTCCTTTTGCTTGTCAAAAGTTGCGGCTGAAAACCACATTAATTCGGGAGCGCCCACTCAGATTTTGAGACATGTCTTGAAATGTGTTTTTACAGATGAAAATATCAAAAACTTAGAAAAAATAAGGGGTAGTGGAACGTTATTTGAAACAAACATTAACTGCCTGTATTATGTCATCAGCATGCACGGTATTGACAGGTGAAATTGACACCTGAGCACACGCTCGGGTGAGGGGTCACCTCAGTAGATTTTTGTCTTCATAATGTTGAATATGTCTTCAGTCAATGAAACGATGATCATAATCATATCATCACACCAACTCTGTGTGGTTTTTTCCCTCGGTTTACGTTAGGTAGACGTTTGTTACAGTGATATTTGTTATTTAAGTAACTCTCATATCTCTTCATTTTCAGTAACAGTCAAAAAGCATTTTTCTAGCATTTCCGACAGTACTTTAGTTGTATGGGGATATGGACCATCTGATACATACATTATCTATATATTTGAGAAGTCACCTTTTCTGTATGAAATATTAGCAATCAGTTGATAGGGGACTAATGGCTGTGTCTGCTCATGTCATGTAATTAAACATCTATAAATGTGTAAATTATTGTTGTATTTAAACACATTTAATAGAACCACTGTACAGTCCGTTTGAGTCAGAAACGGACCAATGAATTGCAAATTTTATCATTGTACAAAATTGCCACATAAATATAAATAGTACACCTGTTTATCATTTACTAATACCCAACAGCTTTCTTATATTGGAAAATTTTCCGGACTCCACTAAAAAGGTTGTTTTAGAAACTATCATCATTAAAATGTTTTAATTTGTGTGATTTTGACACGACCCCCTACCTGCTTCGCATCACCCTCACAATGTTTTTGTTCCAGAACATTTGTCAGTACCATTGCTGATACTCCTAAAGCTTTTGCTGCCCGCTTACGTACACTTTAATCATCAACTGTTTCACGTCAGCATTCAACTTCATTTTTCATCAGGCATGTGTATCCTGTGCGCGATGAGATAGTGGCTGTTCCGTTTCTGCGGTTTCACCCCGCCGCGACAGATAACAACTTTTGCGTTTTCAATGATGATAGTTTCTTAAACAACCTTTTTGGTGGAGTCCGGAAAATTTTCAAATATATGAAAGCTGTTGGGTATTAGTAAATGATAAACAGGTGTACTATTTATATTTATGTGGCAATTTTGTACAATGATAAAATTTGCAATTCATCGGTCCGTTTCTGACTCAAACGGACTGGGTTTTTTTGTAGTTGCTGATCTCAGTGGTTACAGCAAATGTCCATGTTGATGATTAATATTTAAGATGGATTGTAATCAATACTTTGAATCCCTCACAGTTATTGTGTATCATCACTCAATATTATGGGACCTGGGTGAACAGTTTTGTCTGGAGCAACTAGATTTTATGTCAATATGCACCTGCATCATGCTGATATGAATAGCACTTGAGTATGATTGTTATCTTCTGTTGCATGTGATACTTTTGTCTTTTCTTAATTACAAAGGTTCTCAATGTGTAACATTACCATAACTTTCTGTGAAACTCTCAAAATAAATCAGGATTTGTTTGATTTTTAGGCTTCAATGCTTTTGTCATGTTTTGTGAGCAGTAAGCATGGTAAGTATAAAGGCAACAATGTTTTACCTGTGTGTTTCAAGAAGAACTTTCCTTTTTCCGTCGCCCACAAATGGCAAGCGTGGTTTTGGTCGTGGTCTTACTGTCTTTGGATTTTCATTTTGTTATTGAGGTAGTGCAGAGGTAGGGTCCGGAAATGTCTTGGTTTTTTTTCCATCAACAAAGTGCTGTAAATGAACTCGCATTTATTAGTCTATAGAAACGACGAAAAACAACACAGACATCTGTCTGTCCTTAACATTCCAATAACTGATTACAAGAATAACTGAATCAGTGAAAACGGGTGTAAACTGGTTATGTAAAAACTAAAAAGCACTGAAACATCTACCAAGTAAAAGATTTCTAAATTTACATTAACTTCAACATTAGTTAAGATGTTATTAAATTTTAGTTTCCATACCTTTGTGTATACGAAGAAATGTTTACCTCGGCTGTGGTCACGTGTATGTCCATGTTCAGTTGATATTTGGGGCGACCATACAAACGTATCCATCGTTGACATTTGTCAACATTTCTGGCAGGCTTGAGGGAATAAAGGTGATACCAACAGCAAGTCGTTCCGGGTACCGTGTGTCCGAGTTGCAGGCACCCCAGCTACACCTTTTCACCATGATCAAAAAGTTGACTATAGAGGTGGATTTATTTTTGAAAAGTCCGCCAGACCGCTGATGTCGGACAAAATGGTGGTCAGCTGTCAGTTGACTGCAGCGCGATACGGATGGAATAATTTGACGTTCCTCATTGGTCATGTCATTTGTGTGATTGACAGGTGGCGATACGTTAATTATGGTGACGTCATACATGTTGTGGATGACGTTGTCTACCACCAGGGAGAAGCCTACATCGTGACGTTCCAGCATCGTTAACAGAGTTGTGTCGACCTCGGTGGGGGCTTTGTGGAACTACGACCATCAGTTGACGCCTCAACTGGACTCAGATATGCAGCCCCCGTACCCGGTGAACGTAGAATTACTGTGTCGTTAACTTCTGGTGTGGGGAACGTGCACCATGGTTGAAACTATGTCAGGCTATCGACCTGAACGACGGAATTAAACATCTCGGTTTCTCTCCTGTCTTCCGTTGGATTATTCTAACCATTTTAAGTTATGGTTTATATGGACTGCTTTTGATCATGCTGAACCATGATTCCCAATTGCTGCCCCTGTGTATATGTGACCGCCTCTTTCTCATTTACCTCATCTTTCTCTATACCAAGCTCTTTTCCCTATTTCTATACCAAGCTCCTTTCCCTATTTCTATACCAAGCTCTTTTCCCTATTTCTACCCCTTTCTCTATTGCCAATACCTATTTTGATATCCAAGAACAACTATATTTCATTGGATCCTGCAGACGTAAACTGGAGACTTGTTTCACTGATCATATTCGCGTAACAACACCGATAGCTGCGTGGTTAGAGTGTTCGCTCGTCCCGCCATAAATCCCGGTTCCATTCCCAACATGGGCACAGTGTGTTGAGTTTATTTCCTATGTGCCCATTCGTGATACTGCTGGAAAACTGCTAAAATGCCGTAAAACCATATTCACTCACTCTTTCATACTCCTTGTAGCGCTCTGTCAGTTACTAAAGGTGATTAGGCAATACAGTAAATGGTCCGTTATCCGTTATCTTTTCTACTCAGACTGAATTTACCCCGTTACAAAGCGTTCCCCGATATACCTAGTCGTTGGTTACAGCTGGTTGTGCAACTTCTACTAAAAGCGCCTGTCCTACTTTCGCTGTGTATATAAGGCTACGCGTGTCTCTAGTCCGAAGCTCGTTGAGCTAAGGCAACACCAGTCGCCTCCCGCAAGCCCTGGTTGACACTATGGACGTGTTGTCACTGTTACTGGCCGTGTTTATGGTTCTCGCTTCTCTCCTACTACTGGGATACATGTGAGTACAGGGTGCAGGTTATATATCGTACCTTCAATGACCGGGAATACCCGCGAAATTCATCGACCTATCGGGATGAGAAGGTCGTGCTTCTGAACGTGTGTCCCAGAATTAAACAGCATTTCCGGGTTACATGGCAACGTCAATATGGCGTCTATATATACACCTCTGGATGTAACGATGAAACTGACCCAAGTTGGATTCTTAAGATTCGGAAAGCGATGGGGTAGCCTGGTGGTTAAAGCGTCCGCTCGTCACTCCAAAAGCCCGGGTTCGATTCCCCTACAATACGTGACGCCCATTTCCGTTGTCCTCCGCCGTGATATTGCTTGAATATTGCTAAAGGGGCGTAAAACCATACTCACTCACTCACTCAAGATCCCGCTCCTCCCTTGCATATGGTAACCCGCCCCGCCTCAACTCTCTCCATCTATCCATTTCAGCAACTAATATGCTAGTTCTAACTTGAAGTGCACATTAAACGGTGACTGTTTCAGCTACGCAACATGGACTCACGGTATGTTCCTGCAGATGGGGATCCCAGCACCTAAGCCCGGGTTACTGGGTATCGTGAGCCGCTACAAGAAAGAGGTACCACCCAATAACATGTGAAGTTCACTACAGTTAAAAATAAACTTCATTTCACTCGCGATACGACGTATGCTTAAGGTCGGAGGGAATCCCGGAGTGACTGACAGCGTATCATTTCCTCAAGACGCGGACCGTGTGCTCATCAAGTCAGCCACTGGTTACCAACCGCTATTCAGTCACTCCTAACAAATGGAAATGTAACAGAGACTTTGATCTTTATAAACTTCAAGAAGATTAGTGAGATAAACGAAAATATCAAACCCGACTTGAATTTCCTTAAAATGTTCAAAAACTTCATGATATTGGTATTGATTTACACATATTTTTATTCTCATTCAACAATGCCCGTGAAATTCCGGATTAGAATTGGTCTTCAGTAACCCATTGGTTGACACGTGTTGTCGTATCCCATTTGATAGATCGATGCTCATGCTGTTGATCACTGGAGCGTCTGTCTAGACTCAAATATTTACAGACCGCGGCCATGTTGCTGGAATATTGCTGATTGCGGCGTTAAACAACAAACCAACCAACAACTCAGCAATTGGATTCTGGTCTAAAGTTCTGTCGGAAATAGAAAAAATATGTTTTTAGTCTATTACTCTGAATCCCTAAATTCAACACAATTGCAAATAGCATACGTCGAAATAACCTACATCAGTCTAACTGGGCGTTCAGTGGGATGCGTAATAGGATATCCAGAAAAGCATGTTTACTCGTAAAATCAGGCAAAACTTAGAAAAAATACGAATAGCTGCTGAAAACAATAGATCAGACTATAGATGGCAATTGGGTCGCTCAGCCAGGTATGACGACTGACCGTCAACTCACTTGGCATGAAATGCACGTGCGATCATCTCATATATATTTTATACTTTCTCATGTGTATTGACTATGTCTCTATTGATTATCTAATCTTAGCTGATATCTCTGTCCCCCAGCCCGACCCCAACCACCCTATGCAACACCCGTCCTTTACTTTTGAGACAACCCCTCCTACCTGTCTTTTTTATAGTGATAGTGAGACTCCATGGTAGCTACATCCTTAATAGTGTCAGTATTAAAGTTATTTTTTTTTACGTCTGTTATCGTTTATAATGAAGTTTAATTTCAAAATGGGCATTTAAAAGTGTCAATTGTAACACAATATCATCGCATATTAATTTGCATGAAGCCATGGTCTGTTCTAAATAAGTCGCATTGGACTAAGAAAAAAACTGCATTGCTCATTTCTGCACCAATATCTCCTCAGTAAAGTCATTTTTTTACGTTTCCTATCTAACAACTATAAATGTGAAAAAGCAGGGTTTTTTTCTCTTTTCGACAGTACTTTAGTAAGCAATTGGCTATACTGGCATCCAGGCCCCTAAACAATGTCAACTCCCTGGCAGAACAAGCCCAGTGCCGAATACATTCAAACAGAGTGACTGAGTGAGTGAGTATGGTTTTACGCCGCTTTTTAGCAATATTCCAGCAATATCACGGCGGGGGACACCAGAAATTGGCTTCACAAATTGTACCCATGTGGGCATTCAAACAGAGACCGGCCTCGTTTTCCAGGTTTCATGTTATTGTTGACGGGAAGTCCGGGTTCGATTCCCACCAGGTTTCCCTCTGTAAAGTCCATTTGGCTGGAATTTAAGATGAGAAGCGACGTAGAACCCTTCTCATGCATGCACGCACTCACTCACTCACTCTCTGTCTTCCCCAGGGAATGGGCGGTTGTGATCAACGGCTCGTAAAGGAATATGGTCGCGTTGTGGGGTAAGTACTGTTAAACTGCATTACACATTACCATAACGACGCTTTAAGACGTCAGGATCGAATCCCATAATCAACTCCAATATACATGTAGTTCTTGACGAGCCACTCACTCACTAACTCACAGTCTTGAAAGTGTCACATGTCGCATAAACCAAGACTGATATTAACGTCGTTAGAACCCCGGTGACCTGGAAAACCGGATCCTGAACGACTGGTGTTTAGAGAGTGTATGGATACAAAGGGGCGTAACTCTGTACGTCAAACTGTCCAACAACACTTCACGTGGTCACGTTTTCAAGTCAATGTTTCAGCGTGTTCCACGGCAGAATCCCATCCCTCGTCATTTCAGACCCCGCCATGATTAAACAGATTTGTGTGAAGGACTTCTCCAACTTTGTCAACAGATCGGTAAGTTCTCTCAGATCGGGGTGGTGGATGTTGGAGTGGACCAGTAGTGGAGGGATGACCCGGAAGTGAGTTCTACGAGATCCGGGTGTCTGCCCTTTAGGGTTTGAGGGATGATGAGGAAGTGATTTCTACCAGATCCGGGTGTCTGCCCTTTAGGGGTGGAGGGATGACCCAGTAGAGAGTTCTATGAGATCCGGGTGTCTGCCGTTAAGGGGTGGAGGGGTGGCACAGTAGAGAGTTCTACCAGATCCGGGTGTCTGCCCTTTAAGTGAGAGCATAACAATAAACTGTTACATATCAGGAAAACATGATGCATGATTTAAACATACACTTCGCCATGCTGTAGCAGTACTTGCTTGTTGTTGTTTCAGACGTTCGGCCCGATGCCCAAGATCGTGATGGACTGTATCGCGGAGATCTACGACGAACACTGGAAATTCATGCGATGTGTTCTCAGTCCTACATTCCGTACGTCTAAACTCAAACAGGTAAATAAGTCCACTAAGACCGTAAATATATACACGGATTGTGACATTTTAACAGGTAACAGACAGGTATTTTCCAACAAATAGATATATACAAGTCTTCCTAAACATACAAATATTCCCAGTCAGGTGAATATACACAACAGGTAAAGATATACAGTCAGATATTCTTAAAACGATATATACTTTAGTGTATTTCAAACTGATAAATATGTAGATTTTTCTCAAACAAAAAAATATGTGCAGGTATTCTTCAATACACATGAGAAAACAAGCAGGCAAACTTCACTGGTTGACGTTTGTTCTAAATGTTGTCCCATCTGGTTAAATCCACGAGAGCGAGTATGGTAATATCAAACTAGGGGTATCCGGGGAATCAGCGGATCCTGTCATCTACAAGGGATACAACTTTACTCCGCCTTTTGCACGCACACTCACACATACATACACGGAAACACGCACGCGCACGCGCACACGCACGCACACACAAGCACGAAAGCACACATACCTACCGAGCAGTAATGACTTTATTAATTCGTATTTGAAAGTCGAGATCTGTAAAAACAGAAGTTTTATGACACATAAGTTGGAAGAGCATCCGGCTTACCTGATCGTGCGTGATGTCTTTCTGACCATGTTGTGTTGGGTGTCTCCAGATGATGACGTTGATTGAGAGATGTTCCGACCTGATGGTGAAAAACATGGATATAGAAGCAAAGAAGAAGAAAAGCGTGGATATGAGACAGTAAGACTCAATAACAATTGACATGCCAGCATCTGATTGGTCACTTGATGAATTCTTGACTACAACCTCGTGAGAATTATACGATTTAAAGAAAGTCCAAACCCTTTGCGAAAATATTGCAAACTTTCTTAATCACCTGCCACAATGCGATCATTTAGACATTTTGACTCACTTGCTGCTGCAGTTTTATGGGATGCTACACCATGGACGTCATCGCCAACACCGGCTTCAGCATCGACCTCGACAGTCAGTCCGACCCCGACAATGTCTTCGTCACCTATTGCCGGAAGGCTTTTAAACTGACCTTTCCCATAATCTTCCTGTTGACACGTAAGTACGCTTAAAGGACGCCATCTCAAAGTATGAATACACAGGTATAAACGTACCAAGCTGTTTGGAGCTGATCCAGAAAGTTTCTTGCAACGATTTGTAACTGTGCATGGAACTTTAATATACAACTTCAAGAACTAAGAGTCTAAGCAAGGATCTACAAGTACCTGATTACTGCAAGTCGCTGAAGTTTGCCCAATTTTCCAAAGGTCGGAGATCTCACTTGTTCAGGTTGTTCAGTTTTGGTATTTTAATGGACATGCGTCCATGACATCAAATAATGACGACAGATTTCCCTTTTTTCGACCTTTCCTTCTCTGTAAGGCTTACAACGTCCTAATCAACCCTTGCATCACAGAATGGCACACACATGTTTTCCTAGTAAATGAGCCCCTGTCGTGTTCCTTTATTTTGTACTGTGAGTATAGTAGGAAGGTATGGATCACCAGTATTCTATGGCGTCGTTACAGCCAATAGTGACGATGGCTTGGTGAGGCACGGTCAGTTGGCCGAATGTGTGACACCTATTACCTATTGACTCCGGCACCTGTTGGAAGTGCCGGTACTATTGTATTGCTCACAGATGCCTGTCTTAAACATTATGTGTCTCAGTAAGTTAATGCTGTTCCTGTTGCCTGTCATCAATATGATCTGTCTCAGTAACTTAATGATGTTTCTAAAACCGAATTTCAGTGTTGTTTCCCTTCACCAAGTCCATCTTTGGGAAGATTGACTTCCAGGTTTTGGATTTCGACAAAGACAAGGCCAAGTTCCGTGAGGTGGTGAAACAGGTGATCGAGGACAGGAAGGACAACCCGGACCCGGTGAGCTACCACGAACACCTCTAACTCGAACACCTCTCACTCGAACACCCTCTAACTCGAACACCTCTAAGTCGAACACCTCTGACTCGATTTCTTCTAGCTCCAACGCCTATATTTCTGACTCCCCCCAACTAAAAATCCCACTACACTACTCCCTCCAGCATAAACAACTCCAACTCGCATACAAACTCAAACTTCTGTAACCCGAAAACCTTTGGAATATTTCGGTATTTCGGTTTTGAGAAATGATAGGAACACGATTTGTTTGGGTGGCATTTTAGAAGTTGGGAAGCACTTTATTATCAAATTGTATGGATAGCAATTTCTGTTTCTTTGTAAAATGATATTTTTTTGTAAAGGAATTGTTATCCATAAAGTTTCTTAAAATTAAATTTACCCCCCCCCCTCTTTAGATTTAACACCCTCAAGTATCGAGTGGCAGACGCGACGATCCTGATGATATTCACTCTTCCGAAAAAAAGAAAGAAGCGCCCAGGCCAAAAAAAGGAGATGCATTAAACGTATTTATTGTTCATAAGTCGATTAAGCTTGAACACAGATGAAGGAAATTCGACACACGGATGGACATATGTATTGTTGTCATTAACAGCATATATTCAGTTCACTCACTGCACCGCCCGGAGAGCGGAAGGTCGCGGGTTCGATCCCCCCCCGACCGCGTCATACCAAAAGACGTTAAAATATGGTACTTGTTGATCCCTGCCTGGCGCTCGGCATTAATGGGTACAACAAGGACTGGTCGGCTCGGAGTCAGTATAATGTGTCTGAGTGGGGTATTCATGCTTCACTGCGGCATGGTATCTCAGTGAGCTAGCACAATAAAACCAGCTTAAGTCTGGGCTAGTACAAGAAGCCGCACATACACATACACACGCATAAGAAGCCGCACATACACATACACACGCATGCACGTCGTCATATGAGCGAAATATTCTCAAGCACGACGTTAAACCCAATTTCACCTCACCTCACTCACTGCACATGTGTGGACACAAGGGGGTTAGCACTTGGTGACACCCCCTTGCAGCCGGCGCTGCTCGACACTGCCTTGGAGGGGATTCCACAAGTCGTCGGATTTTAGCATGGGGAATTCTGCGCCATTCCATTGGCCAGTTCTGCAAGTGTCTGAGGATTGTGGTAACGTTTCCGGACGTTTCGTAATTAATCGCTGGACCAAACGCTTGCCATGCGTTCCCCAGGTTCCATGCCTGTACCCTGTTGTACCATTGGACACGTGGTTGTCGGTGTAGTCGTCTCGGGACAGGTCCAACTTTTGGTCCATATGCTCGAATTCCCGCTTCTCTCTGACGATTTCTGATGGTTTGGTCCGAAATTCATCGAAGACAAGGCACCAGCCCTACAGTGCCCGTTGCTGTAGCAAATATATAAGTGAAACCCCGATGAATCGGGTCAAGAGCAGAAGTAGTTACTCTTGTTCTTCCACTTTGGGGACGATCTTGGGTCGAATTGAAGCGGGTATATCGATGCCATAATCGAGATACGGTGATGTGGTGGACGTTGAAGTGACTTGCAACGGCAGACTGTGACTTCCCTGCTCCCAAACGTCCAGTGGCGATATTTCGGCCAGTAGCATTCAATCTTGGCATTTTTTTTATCTCCGGTTACGTCGTAAATTTCGTAATGAAATGATGAATTTGGTTTGGTTCTTTTATAGTGCATGTCTCTACTCATGTGTCAGACACATTGCAGGTGCATTACGTGGAAAGCCTTTTCTGCTTCGCACGTTTTTAATTTTTTTATGACAAACGTTTACAAACACATTTTGGCATGCGTTTGCGCGCAATACACAAAAACCTTGATATAATTGACGGGATTCAAACATATTAATTGTCTTAATGGCAATTGCTGTTAAAATATATCGAAATGAACTGCTGAAAACGCCTAATTGCGTTTCTTTTTTGAAGAGTGTAACGTTGTTCCTGAAGGCCTCAAACTTCCTGGAACTGAATTATATGTTATTTACAAGACAAAGCAATATACACAACTGACTACAGCATGAGCCACACACTGCCGAGCAAACTGACTCCATGAGGAACATCTCTCCACAGCGCTACGGGGACATGCTACAGGCGATGTTGGACACCAACAAGGAGGGGGCAGAAAGAGACTCGGACGACGACTCCGATGACGACACCGAAACAACACTTGACTTCAAGTACTACAAGAAGCGAGGTATTCACCTATTAGTTCATTTGGCCTATATTCGTGTCATTTCGGGTCAATCCGGAAAGGCTCGACAAAGAGCGAGGTATTTACCATCAGTGCATTCACCAATACTGTGTTATTCCGGGCGGTAAAAGAAAATCTCTGCGCCAGCGAATATCAAGGCGTCCATTTGTACGACTGGCTGGTATGCTGCGTTATAAACTAGGTTTGTAAGACAACGTGTGTTTTACCAATCTTATTAAAGCAAATCTATTGCACCAAGGTAAAATCAACTCTAAGCTCACTTGGGCCGCCCAGTTTACGTAATTGTATACATTCATAAATGGCCGTTTAAGTTTGTTTTTGAAAGTAACATATATGTATTTATTAGAATGCTTGTTCACTCGCACAAAGAATTTAGAAACTTCAGCGTCCATTAGAATGTTCATTCTGTGTTGTATCCAATGTAGGGGTTATCTGATTCCTGAGATGAATCGTCACGGCAAGACAAATCTCACTGTGATTTCGTAACGTACCTGTACTGGATGACTAATGATAACCCGCCAAGCGATTTAAACTTTGGGAATACTTTCATGATTACTTCTGTCAATGTTTTGGAGCCTCAGTGGAGACTTGGTTAGTTGACTGTATTCTCAGTGGAGACGTGGTTAGTTGACTGTATTCTCAGTGGAGACGTGGTTAGTTGACTGTATTCTCAGTGGAGACTTGGTTAGTTGACTGTATTCTCAGTGGAGACGTGGTTAGTTGACTGTATTCTCAGTGGAGACGTGGTTAGTTGACTGTATTCTCAGTGGAGACGTGGCTTGTTGACTGTATTCTCAGTGGAGACGTGGTTAGTTGACTGTATTCTCAGTGGAGACTTGGTTAGTTGACTGTATTCTCAGTGGAGACGTGGTTAGTTGACTGTATTCTCAGTGGAGACTTGGTTAGTTGATTGTATTCTCAGTGGAGACTTGGTTAGTTGACTGTATTCTCAGTGGAGACGTGGTTAGTTGACTGTATTCTCAGTGGAGACGTGGTTAGTTGACTGTATTCTCAGTGGAGACGTGGTTGGTTGACTGTATTCTCAGTGGAGACCTGGTTAGTTGACTGTATTCTCAGTGAAGACGTGGTTAGTTGACTGTATTCTCAGTGGAGACGTGGTTAGTTGACTGTATTCTCAGTGGAGACGTGGTTAGTTGACTGTATTCTCAGTGGAGACTTGGTTAGTTGACTGTATTCTCAGTGGAGACGTGGTTAGTTGACTGTATTCTCAGTGGAGACGTGGTTAGTTGACTGTATTCTCAGTGGAGACGTGGTTGGTTGACTGTATTCTCAGTGGAGACCTGGTTAGTTGACTGTATTCTCAGTGAAGACGTGGTTAGTTGACTGTATTCTCAGTGGAGACGTGGTTGGTTGACTGTATTCTCAGTGGAGACTTGGTTAGTTGACTGTATTCTCAGTGGAGACGTGGTTAGTTGACTGTATTCTCAGTGGAGACGTGGTTGGTTGACTGTATTCTCAGTGGAGACCTGGTTAGTTGACTGTATTCTCAGTGAAGACGTGGTTAGTTGACTGTATTCTCAGTGGAGACGTGGTTGGTTGACTGTATTCTCAGTGGAGACTTGGTTAGTTGACTGTATTCTCAGTGGAGACGTGGTTAGTTGACTGTATTCTCAGTGGAGACGTGGTTAGTTGACTGTATTCTCAGTGGAGACCTGGTTAGTTGACTGTATTCTCAGTGAAGACGTGGTTAGTTGACTGTATTCTCAGTGGAGACGTGGTTAGTTGACTGTATTCTCAGTGGAGACTTGGTTAGTTGACTGTATTCTCAGTGGAGACTTGGTTAGTTGACTGTATTCTCAGTGGAGATGTGGTTGGTTGACTGTATTTTCAGTGGAGACGTGGTTAGTTGACTGTATTCTCAGTGGAGACGTGGTTAGTTGACTGTATTCTCAGTGCAGACGTGGTTGGTTGACTGTATTCTCAGTGGAGACGTGGTTAGTTGACTGTATTCTCAGTGGAGACTTGGTTAGTTGACTGTATTCTCAGTGGAGACTTGGTTCGTTGACTGTATTCTCAGTGGAGACTTGGTTAGTTGACTGTATTCTCAGTGGAGACTTGGTTGGTTGACTGTATTCTCAGTGGAGACTTGGTTAGTTGTCTGTACATAGTCTTAGTAGAGATTTGGTTGGTTGACTGTATTCTCAGTGGAGACCTGGTTGGTTGACTGTACATAGTCTTAGTAGAGACTTGGTTGGTTGACTGTATTCTCAGTGGAGACTTGGTTGGTTGACTGTACATAGTCTTAGTAGAGACTTGGTCTGTTGACTGTATTCTCAGTGGAGACTTGGTTAGTTGACTGTATTCTCAGTGGAGATGTGGTTAGTTCACTGTATTCTCAGTGGAGACGTGGTTAGTTCACTGTACATAGTCTTAGTAGAGACGTGGTTGGTTGACTGTATTCTCAGTGGAGACGTGGTTAGTTCACTGTACATAGTCTTAGTAGAGACTTGGTTGGTTGACTGTATTTTCAGTGGAGACTTGGTTGGTTGACTGTATTCTCAGTGGAGACTTGGTTGGTTGACTGTATTCTCAGTGGAGACGTGGTTAGTTCACTGTACATAGTCTTAGTAGAGACTTGGTTGGTTGACTGAATTTTCAGTGGAGACTTGATTGGTTGACTGTATTCTCAGTGGAGGCCTGGTTGGTTGACTGTACATAGTCTTAGTAGAGATTTGGTTGGTTGACTGTATTCTCAGTGGAGACCTGGTTGGTTGACTGTACATAGTCTTAGTAGAGACTTGGTTGGTTGACTGTATTCTCAGTGGAGACTTGGTTAGTTGACTGTACATAGTCTTAGTAGAGACTTGGTTGGTTGACTGTATTCTCAGTGGAGGCCTTGTTGGTTGACTGTACATAGTCTTAGTAGAGACTTGGTTGGTTGACTGTATTCCCAGTGGAGGCCTTGTTGGTTGACAGTATTCCCAGTGGAGGCCTGGGTGGTTGACTGTATTCCCAGTGGAGACTTGGTTGGTTGACTGTACAAAGTCTTAGTAGAGACTTGGTTGGTTGGCTGTACATAGTCTTAGTAGAGACTTGGTTGGTTGACCGTATTCTCAGTGGAGACCTGGTTGGTTGACTGTACATAGTCTCAGTAGAGACTTGGTTGGTTGACTGTATTCCCAGTGGAAACTTGGTTGGTTGACTGTAGATAGTCTTAGTAGAGACTTGGTTGGTTGACTGTATTCTCAGTGGAGACTTGGTCGGTTGACTGTACATAGTCTTAGTAGAGACTTGGTTGGTTGACTGTACATAGTCTTAGTAGAGACTTGGTTGGTTGACTGTATTCTCAGTGAAGTCTTGATTAATTCTGGAATCTGTTTAAGGTCTGACGAACTACGAGATTTTCTGCAACTCTCACATCTTCCTCCTCGCCGGCTTCGAGACGACCTCAAGAGCTCTGACCTTCACCGCCTACAACCTGGCAACGCACCCAGAGATCCAGGAGAGGTTGTACCAGTCGATAATCAAGCAATTAGGACATGTAAGTACATTCGGGACAATAAAAATGGTGTACACATCGATACTCTAGTTGTAGGAAATGTAAGTACATTCGGGCACAGGCAAACTGTAGCGCAAATAGGGTTGCACAACAGAGAGTAAAATGACCAGTCTGCCTACATGCTTCGCTCGCTCTAATACCGCTAAAGTTTGCCTGTGATTCGGAGCAGCGAACAGAGTATAGGCCCTGCAACTCGATAATCTAGTATACAGACAATGTAAGTACATCCGGGACAGTGAAAGGTTGTACAAACCGATACTCTAGTACATGGGAAATCTAAGTACATCCGGGACAGCGAAACGGGTGTACAAATCGATAATATGGTATATAGGAAATGTAAACACATTCGGGATCCGAGGGAGACTATCCTAGCCTGGGCTTTTTAAGTCCCTTCAAGGGCCTATGGATGATTTATGTGTTTTAAGGATATTCTGGAGGTACATGTACATACGTATAACTCGACAGCTATCTTCATCTCACGTTTCCAATAGTGTAATACGTCTAAATGTGCAGTAAAGTCTTGTTGGTCGGTACGACTCCGGGAATCGCCTGGTGGATTCCCCATCACCATAGACTGATACTCTGTGTATGTTTCTGTACAGAGCAAGCCCACGTACGCAGAGGTGATGAAGTTGCAGTACCTGGAGAACGTGTTTATGGAAACTCTGAGACTGTATCCCCCGGCAACCAGGTGAGTAGAGATCCCGAGCCCGGTATCTAAAGACCGACTTGTATCACCGGGTATATACCTACTCTGTCGTTGTATCATTCTCTGCAAGGAAACCGTGTATTCTATCTCAGTCCACTGTCACAAATTGAGTCTTCCAGGAACACCCGAGTTGCAGCCAAGAGTACCACCATCAACGGCTACAACATCCCCGCCGGCATGCCTGTCATCATCCCCGTTTACGCAATTCAGCATGACCCTGAGTTCTGGGCCGAACCGGAAAAATTCGACCCCGATAGGTATGCGATCAAGACACTATTATATATCTACACCCAGTGATCAAGACACTATTATATATCTACACCCAGTGATCAAGACACTATTATATATCTACACCCAGTGATCAAGACACTATTATATATCTACACCCAGTGATCAAGACACTATTTTATATCTACACCCAGTGATCAAGACACTATTATATATCTACACCCAGTGATCAAGACACTATTATATATCTACACCCAGCGATTAAGACACTATTATATATCTACACCCAGTGATCAAGACACTATTATATATCTACACCCAGTGATCAAGACACTATTATATATCTACACCCAGTGATCAAGACACTATTATATATCTACACCCAGCGATCAAGACACTATTATATATCTACACCCAGTGATCAAGATCAAGACACTATTATATATCTACACCCAGTGATCAAGACACTATTATATATCTACACCCAGTGATCAAGACACTATTATATATCTACACCCAGTGATCAAGACACTATTATATATCTACACCCAGTGATCAAGACACTATTATATATCTACACCCAGTGATCAAGACACTATTATATATCTACACCCAGTGATCAAGACACTATTATATATCTACACCCAGTGATCAAGACACTATTATATATCTACACCCAGTGATCAAGACACTATTATATATCTACACCCAGTGATCAAGACACTATTATATATCTACACCCAGCGATCAAGACACTATTATATATCTACACCCAGCGATCAAGACACTATTATATATCTACACCCAGTGATCAAGATCAAGACACTATTATATATCTACACCCAGTGATCAAGACACTATTATATATCTACACCCAGTGATCAAGACACTATTATATATCTACACCCAGTGATCAAGACACTATTATATATCTACACCCAGTGATCAAGACACTATTATATATCTACACCCAGTGATCAAGACACTATTATATATCTACACCCAGAATTGTTCCCCCGCAGCTGCTCCAGTCTCTTCATCTTATTGTTCTCAATCTCCCCTTCTCACTTAAACGCTTCCCGTACCTCTCCACCCATCTCTCCTTCTGACTTAAGCGCTTCCCGTACCTCTCCACCCATCTCTCCTTCTCACTTAAACGCTTCCCGTACCTCTCCACCCATCTCTCCTTCTCACTTAAACGCTTCCCGTACCTCTCCACCCATCTCTCCTTCTCACTAAATGCTTCCCGTACCTCTCCACCCATCTCTCCTTCTCACTAAAACGCTTCCCGTACCACTCGACCCATCTCTTATTCTCACTAAACCACTTCCCGTATCTCTCTATCCATCTCTGCCATATCATATTTCTCCGTCTTCCCCGTCCGTCCATCCCTCTTCTCCCCATTTTTATATTTATACCATACAAAGTGTGCTAAGTATCACCACGTTGAAAATTGACACGTTGGATTGTGTACGCTGAAACGTACAAATATCACAAACGTACATCTTCGACCAAAAAGACAACTCTCATCTCTTTCTATGTGATCCACATAACGTGATCACAACCAATCATTTTAGGTTGCTTGCCGAAAGACGATTGTTGCACACTTCAGTAAGAACATTGCCGAGTTCCTGTAGATTTGCGCAGATGACGGGTCGTCCCGAAGGCGCGGTCTGGTCTGAAACCTACAGTGGTCACCCAAACATTGCGCACCGGATATATTTATTCTTTATTTGTTGAACTTATCTTTAGCAAACTTTTAGTATTATTTTTCATATATAACTGTATTTCACCACTGCATATGACGTTAAAAAGCAATAGCGAAGTTGCTGATTGTCTGGATTACTTGGCTGTTCCAGGTTCCTCCCCGAGAACAAGCATGAGTTGCACGAGTACATGTGGATGCCGTTTGGCGTCGGGCCCCGGAACTGTATGGGAATGAGGCTGGCCTTGTTGGAGGCCAAGATGGCGATAGTGGCTTTGGTGCAGAACTTTCGGTTTGTTGTAACTCCGGAGACAATAGTAAGTTGTTCAACCATTAGTTCATATTATATCCATTAATATTTCCTTACTGAGGGGATTACACATCAAATATTTATCACGAAGGTTAACTTTCATTACGAAAATTTATGAAACGCGAAGAACTATTTTCCTTGGCGAAGTCATCCTTTGTTGACATTATTTGTAAAGTTCCAGGAGCTGTCATGGAAGTCCCGTGCAGAGCTAGCGATATATATATCGTCACTCATATGTATCTAGATATACCGTCATAGTCTCTGCGCGTTGGTAGTTGTGAGTGAGTGAGCTTAGTTTTACGCCATTTTTAGCAATATTAGAGCACTATCACGATAGGGGACACCAGAATTGGGCTTCACACATCTTGGGGATCGAAGCCGTGACGAGCGAACGCTTTTAACGTCGAGGCTAACCTCACCGCCCCAGATTTGTATTAACTATAATTCATTACACATAACTATCGACCAAAGGGCATCGTGGGACCATAGCTTCTGGTTTCAGAATATGAGTGTTTGTTGACATGAGCATAGCCCCATCACGTGCTATATCAGCAGCGGTCTGATAGTCAGGAATCACTGTGCCAGAGTGTCCATCACGTGCTATATCAGCAGCGGTCTGATAGTCAGGAATCACTGCGCCAGAGTGTCCTTCACGTGCTATATCAGCAGCGGTCTGATAGTCAGGAATCACTGCGCCAGAGTGTCCATCACGTGCTATATCAGCAGCTGTCTGATAGTCAGGAATCACTGCGCCAGAGTGTCCATCACGTGCTATATCAGCAGCTGTCTGATAGTCAGGAATCACTGTGCCAGAGTGTCCTTCACGTGCTATATCAGCAGCGGTCTGATAGTCAGGAATCACTGCGCCAGAGTGTCCATCACGTGCTATATCAGCAGCGGTCTGATAGTCAGGAATCACTGCGCCAAAGCGTCCATCACGTGCTATATCAGCAGCGGTCTCATAGTCAGGAATCACTGCGCCAGAGTGTCCTTCACGTGCTATATCAGCAGCTGTCTGATAGTCAGGAATCACTGCGCCAGAGTGTCCATCACGTGCTATATCAGCAGCTGTCTGATAGTCAGGAATCACTGCGCCAGAGTGTCCATCACGTGCTATATCAGCAGCGGTCTGATAGTCAGGAATCACTGCGCCAAAGCGTCCATCACGTGCTATATCAGCAGCGGTCTGATAGTCAGGAATCACTGCGCCAGAGTGTCCTTCACGTGCTATATCAGCAGCGGTCTGATAGTCAGGAATCACTGCGCCAAAGCGTCCATCACGTGCTATATCAGCAGCTGTCTGATAGTCAGGAATCACTGCGCCAAAGCGTCCATCACGTGCTATATCAGCAGCTGTCTGATAGTCGGGAATCACTGTGCCAGAGTGTCCATCACGTGCTATATCAGCAGCTGTCTGATAGTCAGGAATCACTGCGCCAGAGTGTCCATCACGTGCTATATCAGCAGCGGTCTGATAGTCAGGAATCACTGTACCAGAGTGTCCATCACGTGCTATATCAGCAGCGGTCTGATAGTCAGGAATAACTGTGCCAGAGTGTCCATCACGTGCTATATCAGCAGCTGTCTGATAGTCAGGAATCACTGCGCCAGAGTGTCCTTCACGTGCTATATCAGCAGCGGTCTGATAGTCAGGAATCACTGCGCCAGAGTGTCCATCACGTGCTATATCAGCAGCGGTCTGATAGTCAGGAATCACTGTGCCAGAGTGTCCATCACGTGCTATATCAGCAGCGGTCTGATAGTCAGGAATCACTGCGCCAAAGCGTCCATCACGTGCTATATCAGCAGCTGTCTGATAGTCAGGAATCACTGTACCAGAGCGTCCATCACGTGCTATATCAGCAGCTGTCTGATAGTCAGGAATCACTGCGCCAGAGCGTCCATCACGTGCTATATCAGCACCGGTCTGATAGTCAGGAATCACTGCGCCAAAGCGTCCATCACGTGCTATATCAGCAGCTGTCTGATAGTCAGGAATCACTGCGTCGGTGTGTCCATCACGTGCTATATCAGCAGCGGTCTGATAGTCAGGAATCACTGCGCCAGAGTGTCCATCACGTGCTATATCAGCAGCTGTCTGATAGTCAGGAATCACTGCGCCAGAGTGTCCATCACGTGCTATATCAGCAGCGGTCTGATAGTCAGGAATCACTGCGCCAGAGTGTCCATCACGTGCTATATCAGCAGCTGTCTGATAGTCAGGAATCACTGCGCCAGAGTGTCCATCACGTGCTATATCAGCAGCGGTCTGATAGTCGGGAATCACTGCGCCAGAGTGTGAACCATTAGTACCATGGGTGTTTCTTTTTAATGTGACATAAAGGGTCAAATTATAACCCCTTATGTAATAATTGTTCTCCATGATATTTTGTAGAATTCTTTTTGTTTCCAAAATGTATTTCTGATTGAACTGTTTTCAGGCTCCGGAACAGCTACAAAATGGACGCTTCATTAGACCCGAAACTCGTGTTTTTGTCGGTGTTGAACGACGTGAATAGAGCAGAGCACAGCTGGGATCTTCATCTGATCTGCTAACCTGTCAAAGGAAAGGGTTGTGATCGTAGACTGACTGACTGAGTTTAGTTTTACGCCGCTTTTAGCAATTTTCCAGCAATATCACGGCGGGGGACACCAGAAATGGGCTTAACACATTGTGCCCATGTGGGGAATCGAACCCAACGCTTTAACCACTAGGCTGTGATCGTAGAAGTATTTTGACATATGGTTCTGTGGATCACTTATTAGAAAGTCACTTGAACATCATCATTTTCTCTTTTCACCTTGTTCTTGCCATAAATGTAGCCATCTAGATAGAAGGGTGATTGGAAAATGTCATGGGAAAAAGTCATGGGAAAAATAACTATGATAAAACATCCTCTTCTCCAGTTATATACCTTGTTACCTTGTTTATACTTAATTATATAAATACTATTTCACTTTCATCTTTAGTAATAAATGTTTTAAAACTGGACTTAAACTGTTTTAATATGTATCAATATGCTGTATGTTCTGTGTCACTGTATGTGATTTTTTAGAATAAAATTTCTGTTCTGTTCAGTAAAAGGACTAGTAATATGTTTTGAGAAGGGCACGGGAGATAGGAGTGTGTTGTTTCTATACTCTGTAGTGACTCTGGGGCTGCTCATCAATTAAATCATTCTATTCCCACAGAGGTTACTCCTGTCATATCTTCCTACGTAACCTCTGTTCTAATACGACCCCTTCATGGTGTGAGCGTTCAAGACTCGTGATTGGAGGCAATCAGACTTAGTTGTGCAATCAGCGACGTTGTTTCAAAAGTGATCATTCGCAAGGCCTCGGTAATTTCCGTATGCTTCGAGAAAACTAAACTTCTTACTTCTTCCCCTGCGCGATGCAGAACTCAGTCATGTTATGGCGGATCAGTGGCGTTTCCATCACCCTCGTTGACAACGGACAAGCTAGCCAGGCAGATGGGGGGATATTTGTGGCCCCACATTTGCTTGTGTTGGTCAAGTTGAATCAGTTGTAACACGTGTTCCGATTGGATGGAAAGAACGGAGATAATTCGTGTTGCGATCTTTTGCCGCTAGGGGATTTTACGAGAAACGGGAAATATGGCCGTATTAGAGCAGAGGTTCGTAGGAAGATATGACAAGTAACCTCTGTGGGAAGAGAATGCAATGTATAGGGATGGACAAAAAAAAGCATGGCTCAGCTAATTAGTGTACTCAAAGAGTCTGCCTTATGGGTGGTCTGTCTATTGGGAGGTAGCTTACCGTATTATACACATACGATATGTACCCAAACATGCTGACTTGATGCACTTGTTATCGCAGTAAACGCCATTCTTTTGGAGACACATACACCAAACTGATGTGTCATGCCAGCCTGGTTCCCGGGGTCTGCTGCGCTACGCTTCGACACTGAACCCCTGCAACACTACTGAATGGTGGCCATCACTGCTAGGCGTCACGCCATATATTTACTATAGAAAAATCTGAGAACGGGCGGTTAGAATTTTTCTTGCACTTTCATTGATATGGCAATGTATACGACACCAGAACAACGTCACATGGGCGAAATGTAAACAATGACACACATCCCATTTTCAACACCGACATGTGCGTTGGTATCTCGTTTTAGCTCGCTATTGTCACGAAATCATATACATAAAACATGGATCTGAACGACCACATTGATTAAATATAGTTAACATCGCCCCTTTCCGTAAACTCCAAGAAGCATTCGTCACTACTCGCCCCTTTCCGTAAACTCGTTATTCGGCTTGTCCCGGAATAACACGAGTTGGTCACGAATGGGCTAGGGGGGTGATGATGATTTTTTGGGAGAAGCATGTACAATGTGAATGACCCCTCCATATCAATTACAAAAACAATTACCCCTCCCCTTCCTATAATTTCTAAGCATAATTTTAAACATAATTGTATGTACAAAAAAGCTAAACCCCTCCCCCTAGTTTCCCAGAACCAAATTGGTGAGTAGTGAGTTCTACTAGATCCGGGTGTCTGCCCTTTAGGGATGGAGAGATGACCCAATAGTGAGTTCTACTAGATCCGGGTGTCTGCCCTTTAGGGGTGGAGGGATGACCCAATAGTGAGTTCTACTAGATCCGGGTGTCTGCCCTTTAGGGGTGGAGGGATGACCCAATAGTGAGTTCTACTAGATCCGGGTGTCTGCCCTTTAGGGGTGGAGGGATGACCCAATAGTGAGTTCTACTAGATCCGGGTGTCTGCCCTTTTGGGGTGGAGGGATGACCAAGTAGTGAGTTCTACTAGATCCGGGTGTCTGCCCTTTAGGGGTGGAGGGATGACCAAGTAGTGAGTTCTACCAGATCAGGATGTCTGCCCTTTAGGGGTGGAGGGTGACCCAGTAGAGAGTTCTACTAGATCCGGGTGTCTGCCCTTTAGGGGTGGAGGGATGACCCAATAGTGAGTTCTACTAGGTCCGGGTGTCTGCCCTTTAGGGGTGGAGATATGACTAAGTAGATAGTTCTACCAGATCAGGATGTCTGCCCTTTAGGGGTGGAGGGATGACCAGGTAGAGAGTTCTACTAGATCCGGGTGTCTGCCCTTTAGGGGTGGAGGGATGACCCGGAAGTGAGTTCTACTAGATCCGGGTGTCTGCCCTTTAGGGATGGAGGGATGACCAAGTAGTGAGTTCTACTAGATCCGGGTGTCTGCCCTTTAGGGGTGGAGGGATGACCCAATAGTGAGTTCTACCAGATCCGGGTGTCTGCCCTTTTGGGGTGGAGGGATGACCCAGTAGTGAGTTCTACTAGATCCGGGTGTCTGCCCTTTAGGGGTGGAGGGATGACCCAATAGTGAGTTCTACCAGATCCGGGTGTCTGCCCTTTTGGGGTGGAGGGATGACCCAGTAGTGAGTTCTACTAGATCCGGGTGTCTGCCCTTTAGGGGTGGAGGGATGACCAAGTAGTGAGTTCTACTAGATCCGGGTGTCTGCCCTTTAGGGTTGGAGGGATGACCCAATAGTGAGTTCTACTAGATCCGGGTGTCTGCCCTTTAGGGGTGGAGGGATGACCAAGTAGAGAGTTCTACCAGATCAGGATGTCTGCCCTTTAGGGGTGGAGGGATGACCAAGTAGTGAGTGCTACTAGATCCGGGTGTCTGCCCTTTAGGGGTGGAGGGATGACCCAATAGTGAGTTCTACTAGAGCCGGGTGTCTGCCCTTTAGGGGTGGAGGGATGACCAAGTAGTGAGTTCTACTAGATCAGGATGTCTGCCCTTTAGGGGTGGAGGGATGACCAAATAGTGAGTTCTACTAGATCCGGGTGTCTGCCCTTTAGGGGTGGAGGGATGACCCAATAGTGAGTTCTACTAGATCCGGGTGTCTGCCCTTTAGGGGTGGAGGGATGACCCAATAGTGAGTTCTACCAGATCCGGGTGTCTGCCCTTTTGGGGTGGAGGGATGACCCAGTAGTGAGTTCTACTAAATCCGGGTGTCTGCCCTTTAGGGGTGGAGGGATGACCAAGTAGAGAGTTCTACCAGATCAGGATGTCTGCCCTTTAGGGGTGGAGGGATGACCAAGTAGTGAGTTCTACTAGATCCGGGTGTCTGCCCTTTAGGGTTGGAGGGATGACCCAATAGTGAGTTCTACTAGATCCGGGTGTCTGCCCTTTAGGGGTGGAGGGATGGCCAAGTAGAGAGTTCTACCAGATCAGGATGTCTGCCGTTTAGGGGTGGAGGGATGACCAAGTAGTGAGTGCTACTAGATCCGGGTGTCTGCCCTTTACGGGTGGTGGGATGACCAAGTAGAGAGTTCTACTAGATCCGGGTGTCTGCCCTTTAGGGGTGGAGGGTGACCCAGTAGTGAGTTCTACTAGATCCGGGTGTCTGCCCTTTAGGGGTGGAGGGATGACCCAATAGTAAGTTCTAATAGATCCGGGTGTCTGCCCTTTAGGGGCGGAGGGATGACCCAAGTAGTGAGTTCTACTAGATCCGGGTGTCTGCCCTTTAGGGGGGGTGGGATGACCAAGTAGAGAGTTCTACTAGATCCGGGTGTCTGCCCTTTAGGGGTGGAGGGATGACCAAGTAGTGAGTTCTACTAGATCAGGATGTCTGCCCTTTAGGGGTGGAGGGATGACCCGGTAGTAAGTTCTAATAGATCCGGGTGTCTGCCCTTTAGGGGTGGAGGGATGACCCAATAGTGAGTTCTACTAGATCCGAGTGTCTGCCCTTTAGGGGTGGTGGGATGACCAAGTAGAGAGTTCTACTAGATCCGGGTGTCTGCCCTTTAGGGGTGGAGGGATGACCAAGTAGAGAGTTCTACTAGATCCGGGTGTCTGCCCTTTAGGGGTGGTGGGATGACCAAGTAGAGAGTTCTACTAGATCCGGGTGTCTGCCCTTTAGGGGTGGAGGGATGACCAAGTAGTGAGTTCTACCAGATCAGGATGTCTGCCCTTTAGGGGTGGAGGGTGACCCAGTAGTGAGTTCTACTAGATCCGGGTGTCTGCCCTTTAGGGCTGGAGGGATGACCCGGTAGTGAGTTCTACTAGATCCGGGTGTCTGCCCTTTAGGGGTGGAGGGATGACCAAGTAGAGAGTTCTACTAGATCCGGGTGTCTGCCCTTTAGGGGTGGAGGGATGACCAAGTAGAGAGTTCTACCAGATCAGGATGTCTGCCGTTTAGGGGTGGAGGGATGACCAAGTAGAGAGTTCTACCAGATCCGGGTGTATGCCCTTTAGGAGTGGAGGGTGACCCAGTAGTGAGTTCTACCAGATCCGGGTGTCTGCCCTTTAGGGGTGGAGGGATGACCAAGTAGAGAGTTCTACTAGATCAGGATGTCTGCCCTTTAGGGGTGGAGGGATGACCAAGTAGAGAGTTCTACTAGATCCGGGTGTCTGCCCTTTAGGGGTGGAGGGTGACCCAGTAGTGAGTTCTACCAGATCAGGATGTCTGCCGTTTAGGGGTGGAGGGATGACCCAGTAGTGAGTTCTACTAGATCCGGGTGTCTGCCCTTTAGGGGTGGAGGGATGACCAAGTAGAGAGTTCTACCAGATCCGGGTGTCTGCCCTTTAGGGGTGGAGGGATGACCCGGTAGTGAGTTCTACCAGATCAGGATGTCTGCCCTTTAGGGGTGGAGGGATGACCAAGTAGAGAGTTCTACCAGATCCGGGTGTCTACCCTTTAGGGGTGGAGGGATGACCAAGTAGAGAGTTCTACTAGATCCGGGTGTCTGCCCTTTAGGGGTGGAGGGATGACCCGGTAGTGAGTTCTACTAGATCCGGGTGTCTGCCCTTTAGGGGTGGAGGGAAGACCAAGTAGAGAGTTCTACCAGATCAGGATGTCTGCCGTTTAGGGGTGGAGGGATGGCACAGTAGTGAGTTCTACCAGATCAGGATGTCTGCCCTTTAGGGGTGGAGGGATGACCAAGTAGAGAGTTCTACCAGATCCGGGTGTCTGCCCTTTAGGGGTGGAGGGATGACCAAGTAGAGAGTTCTACTAGATCCGGGTGTCTGCCCTTTAGGGGTGGAGGGATGACCCGGTAGTGAGTTCTACTAGATCCGGGTGTCTGCCCTTTAGGGGTGGAGGGATGACCAAGTAGAGAGTTCTACTAGATCCGGGTGTCTGCCCTTTAGGGGTGGAGGGATGACCCAATAGTGAGTTCTACCAGATCCGGGTGTCTGCCCTTTAGGGGTGGAGGGATGACCAAGTAGAGAGTTCTACCATATCTGGGTGTCTGCCCTTTAGGGGTGGAGGGATGACCAAGTAGAGAGTTCTACTAGATCCGGGTGTCTGCCCTTTAGGGGTGGAGGGTGACCCAGTAGTGAGTTCTACCAGATCAGGATGTCTGCCCTTTAGGGGTGGAGGGATGACCAAGTAGAGAGTTCTACTAGATCCGGGTGTCTGCCCTTTAGGGGTGGAGGGTGACCCAGTAGTGAGTTCTACCAGATCCGGGTGTCTGCCCTTTAGGGGTGGAGGGATGACCAAGTAGAGAGTTCTACTAGATCCGGGTGTCTGCCCTTTAGGGGTGGAGGGATGACCCAATAGTGAGTTCTACCAGATCCGGGTGTCTGCCCTTTAGGGGTGGAGGGATGACCAAGTAGAGAGTTCTACCAGATCCGGGTGTCTGCCCTTTAGGGGTGGAGGGATGACCAAGTAGAGAGTTCTACTAGATCCGGGTGTCTGCCCTTTAGGGGTGGAGGGTGACCCGGTAGTGAGTTCTACTAGATCCGGGTGTCTGCCCTTTAGGGGTGGAGGGATGACCAAGTAGAGAGTTCTACTAGATCCGGGTGTCTGCCCTTTAGGGGTGGAGGGATGACCCAATAGTGAGTTCTACCAGATCAGGATGTCTGCCCTTTAGGGGTGGAGGGATGACCAAGTAGAGAGTTCTACCAGATCCGGGTGTCTGCCCTTTAGGGGTGGAGGGATGACCAAGTAGAGAGTTCTACTAGATCCGGGTGTCTGCCCTTTAGGGGTGGTGGGATGACCAAGTAGAGAGTTCTACCAGATCCGGATGTCTGCCCTTTAGGGGTGGAGGGATGACCAAGTAGAGAGTTCTACTAGATCCGGGTGTCTGCCCTTTAGGGGTGGAGGAAGACCCGGTAGTGAGTTCTACTAGATCCGGGTGTCTGCCCTTTAGGGGTGGAGGGATGACCAAGTAGAGAGTTCTACTAGATCCGGGTGTCTGCCCTTTAGGGGTGGAGGGATGACCCAATAGTGAGTTCTACCAGATCCGGGTGTCTGCCCTTTAGGGGTGGAGGGATGACCAAGTAGAGAGTTCTACTAGATCCGGGTGTCTGCCCTTTAGGGGTGGTGGGATGACCAAGTAGAGAGTTCTACCAGATCAGGATGTCTGCCCTTTAGGGGTGGAGGGATGACCAAGTAGAGAGTTCTACTAGATCCGGGTGTCTGCCCTTTAGGGGTGGAGGGTGACCCAGTAGTGAGTTCTACCAGATCAGGATGTCTGCCGTTTAGGGGTGGAGGGATGACCAGGTAGTGAGTTCTACTAGATCCGGGTGTCTGCCCTTTAGGGGTGTAGGGATGACCCAATAGTGAGTTCTACTAGATCCGGGTGTCTGCCCTTTAGGGATGGAGGGATGAAGAAGAATTTATTTCGGTATATAGGCCATTGGCCCGTGTACAATAAATGCAAAGTGGTATATGATATATAGACAATATGGTTTCAACATATACATAGGTATATATATACATGTCTCTTCTAACATTGGATAGAATTTTTTTAGATAGTGCATGTTTAATAAATAATGAAATTTTTATAAGTAAATTCTTATCTTTGCATGTTAACAACTTATGATATTTGCTTAAAACAGATGGACAATTAAATTCTGGTAGGTATTTGCTTCTTAAATTTGCATATGCATCACAGACAAGTACAAAATGTAATTCATCTTCAAAATTATAGCGGTTACACATTTTACATATTTTGCTTAACCCACTGTCATCTTGATATCTTACGTTACATAGGAGAGGCAATTGTTGAATACGTAACAAGCATAAACAACGTCGATATTCCTTTAGATGTACATTAGAAATATAGTATTCAACATCCAGTAATGACTTTAATGATTTGTAATAAGATAAATGTGCTGATTCATTTATTTTGCTAAACATATTTTGCTTTGCAGAATCTACAAGTCTTTGTTTAAACATAAATACAAAATCATTTACACTACCAACTTCTTGGCTTACCCACACAAAACCAAATCCATACGTGTTTAACAATATTCTTATATATGATGCCCAAGTAATTCTGCTACAATCATCAAGCTTTTTCAAAAGAATATAAGATTGCTTGGGGTACCTATCGGTAGCCATACATAATAGTTTACACCAGTACCGGATACATTTAATTTGATAGTCAATACTAATACAATATCTACCGCATTCTGCTAATACTGCGTTACTGGACACATGCTTACCTACACCTAGTACAAATTTACAAAAATTAGAGTGGAATTTGTTAATAGCTTGTCTATCTTGGTGACCCCATACTTCTGCACCGTAAAGTAATATTGGCTTTATTTTACTGTCAAAGAGCTTGAAAAGAACACTTGCAGACATATTTGGATATTTTTAAGATACCCGTGTGATAGCAAATAGGGCTTTAGTGGCTTTAGTAGTAAGTGTCTCAGTACATTTAGTCCATGACAGTCGAGTGGAGAACATTATTCCGAGATAGTTATAATATGTTGAGCATTTTATCTGTGATCCGTGTAGATACCATTTTTCATAATTTCGTAAGAAGCCTCCGTTCCGAAAGACAAGGATTTCCGTTTTGTTCATGTTGACTTCCATTCCCCATGTCAGACAGTAGATGTGAAGAATATCAATTTTTCTTTGAAGTCCAATTACAGAATCGTCGAATATACATAGGTCATCAGCAAAAAGTAACAGGACCAGCTCCATAAAATCAGGGTCGACGAATATTCCTCTAAGATTGGCATTTTCCAACATGACTTGAAATTCTGAAATGAATATTGTAAAAAGGAAAGGGCTGAGAGCGCACCCTTGTCGCACACCGCTCAAACATTGAAAATAGTCGGAGATTGAGTTGGAGCCTGTTCTCACTGCTGACTGTATTTTAGAGTACATATTCCTTAGCACATTTGATATTCTGCCGTGGATATCGTTTCTGATTAGTGTGTACCAAAGAAGCTGTCTATTAATTGAATCGAAGGCCTTTCTAAAGTCCACAAATATGCAATAAAAGCGACCGCCTCGTTTTGAGAGATATTTCTGAATCAAACTTTGAAGAGTGAATATATTGTCAGTTGTACTGTAGTTCTTCCTGAATCCTGCTTGGGCCTCGGGGATTTTATCATAAACATCTGCAAACGATTGTAAACGTTCATTTAGAATTGAGCAAAATATTCTCCCAAAAACATCCATGAGGGATATGCCTCTATAATTATTGACATCGTTGACGTCACCTTTCTTGTGAAGAGGTACGATTATACCCTTGGCCCACTCAATCGGATAATTTCCGGTGACTAATATCTCGTTGAAGATGGTAGTTAGATATGGAGCGAGTAAGTCATCACAACATTTCACAATCTCTGTCTTTATACCATCTGGACCTGCTGCTTTGCCGTCTTTTAAGTTCCTAATAGCTGCCTTGACCTCTTTTACGGATATATCCCTATTGAGCAGGTACATAATGTCATCATCCTGACATACATCACATGAAAGACTGCAGTGATCACGTAGAATTTCCTCTGCTTTGTCGAGATGGAGTTGATCGACCGAGTTGCCTGTTACATTCAGAACTTCTTTGAAATATTCTGTCCACTCGTCCTGGCATATAGATGTCGTTACCTTTCTGTTACTTGACAATTTCTTTATTTTTTGCCAAAACGCTCTGTTATTGATATTCACATCAGTCAATTCATTTATCTGTCGATCTTGGTATTGTTGTTTCTTATTTCTACACAAACCTCTGTAACTATTCCTGAGTTTAATGTATTCAATCAATATTTGTTTATCACCAGTAGTTCTGAATTTGTTCAATAAACCGAATTTCTTGTCCTTGAGGTTTTTACACTCGTTGTCGTACCATGGAGGGATGACCCAATAGTGAGTTCTACTAGATCCGGGTGTCTGCCCTTTAGGGGTGGAGGGATGACCCAATAGTGAGTTCTACTAGATCCGGGTGTCTGCCCTTTAGGGGTGGAGGGATGACCCAATAGTGAGTTCTACTAGATCCGGGTGTCTGC
Source organism: Haliotis rubra (assembly GCF_003918875.1). Lineage (NCBI taxonomy): Eukaryota > Metazoa > Mollusca > Gastropoda > Lepetellida > Haliotidae > Haliotis > Haliotis rubra. Next base: position 1,106,567 of record NW_025766337.1, on the reverse strand, counting down.
CCTTTAGGGGTGGAGGGATGACCAAGTAGAGAGTTCTACCAGATCAGGATGTCTGCCCTTTAGGGGTTGAGGGATGACCAAGTAGTGAGTGCTACTAGATCCGGGTGTCTGCCCTTTAGGGGTGGAGGGATGACCCAATAGTAAGTTCTACTAGATCCGGGTGTCTGCCCTTTAGGGGTGGAGGGATGACCCAATAGTGAGTTCTACTAGATCCGGGTGTCTGCCCTTTAGGGGTGGAGGGATGACCAAGTAGAGAGTTCTACCAGATCAGGGTGTCTGCCCTTTAGGGGTGGAGGGATGACCAAGTAGTGAGTTCTACTAGATCCGGGTGTCTGCCCTTTAGGGGTGGAGGGATGACCAAGTAGAGAGTTCTACCAGATAAGGATGTCTGCCCTTTAGGGGTGGAGGGATGACCAAGTAGTGAGTGCTACTAGATCCGGGTGTCTGCCCTTTAGGGGTGGAGGGATGACCCAATAGTGAGTTCTACTAGATCCGGGTGTCTGCCCTTTAGGGGTGGAGGGATGACCAAGTAGTGAGTTCTACTAGATCCGGGTGTCTGCCCTTTAGGGGTGGAGGGATGACCGAGTAGAGAGTTCTACCAGATCAGGATGTCTGCCCTTTAGGGGTGGAGGGATGACCAAGTAGTGAGTGCTACTAGATCCGGGTGTCTGCCCTTTAGGGGTGGAGGGATGACCCAATAGTGAGTTCTACTAGATCTGGGTGTCTGCCCTTTAGGGGGGGTGGGATGACCAAGTAGTGAGTTCTACTAGATCCGGGTGTCTGCCCTTTAGGGGTGGAGGGATGACCAAGTAGTGAGTTCTTCTAGATCCGGGTGTCTGCCCTTTAGGGTTGGAGGGATGACCCAGTAGAGAGTTCTACTAGATCCGGGTGTCTGCCCTTTAGGGATGGAGGGATGACCCAATAGTGAGTTCTACTAGATCCGGGTGTCTGCCCTTTAGGGTTGGAGGGATGACCCAATAGTGAGTTCTACTAGATCCGGGTGTCTGCCCTTTAGGGATGGAGGGATGACCCAATAGTGAGTTCTACTAGATCCGGGTGTCTGCCCTTTAGGGGTGTAGGGATGACCCAATAGTGAGTTCTACTAGATCCGGGTGTCTGCCCTTTAGGGGTGGAGGGATGACCCAATAGTGAGTTCTACTAGATCCGGGTGTCTGCCCTTTAGGGGTGGTGGGAGGACCAAGTAGTGAGTTCTACTAGATCAGGATGTCTGCCCTTTAGGGGTGGAGGGATGACCAAGTAGTGAGTTCTACTAGATCCGGGTGTCTGCCCTTTAGGGGTGGAGGGTGACCCAGTAGTGAGTTCTACTAGATCCGGGTGTCTGCCCTTTAGGGGTGGAGGAATGACCCAATAGTGAGTTCTACTAGATCCGGGTGTCTGCCCTTTAGGCGTGGTGGGATGACCAAGTAGTGAGTTCTACTAGATCCGGGTGTCTGCCCTTTAGGGGTGGAGGGATGACCAAGTAGAGAGTTCTACTAGATCCGGGTGTCTGCCCTTTAGGGATGGAGGGATGACCAAGTAGAGAGTTCTACTAGATCCGGGTGTCTGCCCTTTAGGGGTGGAGGGATGACCAAGTAGTGAGTTCTACCAGATCAGGATGTCTGCCGTTTAGGGGTGGAGGGATGACCAAGTAGAGAGTTCTACTAGATCCGGGTGTCTGCCCTTTAGGGGTGGAGGGATGACCCAATAGTGAGTTCTACTAGATCCGGGTGTCTGCCCTTTAGGGGTGGAGGGATGACCAAGTAGTGAGTTCTACTAGATCCGGGTGTCTGCCCTTTAGGTGTGGAGGGTGACCCAGTAGTGAGTTCTACTAGATCCGGGTGTCTGCCCTTTAGGGGTGGAGGGATGACCCGGTAGTGAGTTCTACTAGATCCGGGTGTCTGCCCTTTAGGGGTGGAGGGATGACCCGGTAGTGAGTTCTACTAGATCCGGGTGTCTGCCCTTTAGGGGTTGAGGGATGACCAAGTAGTGAGTTCTACTAGATCCGGGTGTCTGCCCTTTAGGGGTGGAGGGATGACCCAATAGTGAGTTCTACTAGATCAGGATGTCTGCCCTTTAGGGGTGGAGGGATGACACAGTAGTGAGTTCTACTAGATCCGGGTGTCTGCCCTTTAGGGATGGAGGGATGACCCGGTAGTGAGTTCTACTAGATCCGGGTGTCTGCCCTTTAGGGATGGAGGGATGACCCGGTAGTGAGTTCTACTAGATCCGGGTGTCTGCCCTTTAGGGGTGGAGGGTGACCCAGTAGTGAGTTCTACGAGATCCGGGTGTCTGCCCTTTAGGGGTGGAGGGATGACCCGGTAGTGAGTTCTACTAGATCCGGGTGTCTGCCCTTTAGGGGTGGAGGGATGACCCAGTAGTGAGTTCTACTAGATCCGGGTGTCTGCCCTTTAGGGGTTGAGGGATGACCCGGTAGTGAGTTCTACCATATCTGGGTGTCTGCCCTTTAGGGGTGGAGTGATTGCACAGTAGAGTTCTGTCCTTTAAGTGAGAGCATAACAATAAACTGTTACATATCAGGAATAGATGATGCATGATTTAAACATACACTTCGCCATGCTGTAGCAGTACTTGCATGTTGCTGTTTCCCAGACGTTCGGCCCGATGCCCAAGATCGTGATATACTGTATCGCGGAGATCTACGACGAACACTGGAAATTCATGCCATGTGTTCTCAGTCCTACATTCCGTACGTCTAATCTCAAACAGGTAAATATGTCTTACAGACCGTAAATATATACACCGATGATGAAAAGATAGCCATGCACATGTACTCTCTCCAACAGATAAAATATGTTTAGTTTTCTTAATCAGGTAAATATATACTGGTATTCTCAAACAGATAAATATATACAGTCGGATATTCTTAAAAAGATACATACATTCGTGTATTTCAACTGATAAATATGTAGATTTTCTCAAACAGAAAATGCATGCAGGTATTTTCAATCAGGTCAATACACAGGAGAAAACAAGCAGGCAAACTATACTGGTTGTAAATATTTCCCCCTTGTGTTAAATCCACGAGCATCGTAACATCAGCGGATCCTGCCATCTATAAGGGACACAACTTTACTCAGCCGATTAATCCGCCACATGCACGCGCTCACACATACACGCACGCGCACGCACGCGCACACACACGCACGCAAAACCGAGCAGTAATGACTTTATTACTTCGTATTTGAAAGTCGAGATCTGTAAAAAACAGAAGTTTTATGACACATAAGCTGGAGAGCATCCGGCTTACCTGATCGTGCGTGATGTCTTCCTGACCATGTTGTGTTGGGTGTCTCCAGATGATGACGTTGATTGAGAGATGTTCCGACCTGATGGTGATAAACATGGATATAGAAGCAAAGAAGAAGAAAAGCGTGGATATGAGACAGTAAGACTCAATAACAATTGACATGCCAGCATTTGATTGGTCACTTGATGAATTCTTGACTACAACCTCGTGAGAATTATACGATTTCATGAAAGTCCAAAACCTTTGCGAAAAAAAGTATGATTCCAGAATTTCTTGTTACATTTAGACATATCTACCTGCAACAATGCGATCATTTAGACATTTTGACTCACATGCTGCTGCAGTTTTATGGGATGCTACACCTGATGAATTCTTGACTACAACCTCGTGAGAATTATACGATATAAAGAAAGTCCAAAACCTTTGCGAAAATATTGCAAACTTTCTTATACACCTGCCACAATGCGATCATTTAGACATTTTGACTCACTTGCTGCTGCAGTTTTATGGGATGCTACACCATGGACGTCATCGCCAACACCGGCTTCAGCATCGACCTCGACAGTCAGTCCAACCCCGACAATGTCTTCGTCACCTATTGCCGGAAAGCTTTTAAACTGACCTTTCCCATAATCTTCCTGTTGACACGTAAGTACGCTTAAAGGACGCCATCTCAAAGTATGAGTACACAGGTATAAAACGGACCCAGGTGTTTGGAGCTGATCCAGAATGTTTCTTGCAACGATTTGTAACCGTGCATGGAACTTCAATTTACAACTTCAAGAACGAGTCTAAGCAAGAGTCTGCAAATTCCTGATTACTGCACATTCCTGAAGTTTGCCCATTTTTTCCAAAGGTCGGATATCTGACTTGTGCACGTTGTTCAAGTGTCTCAGTGTATTGATTGATAAACTTCCGTGACATCAAATAATGACCAAAGATTTCAACTTTCGACCTGTTGGTCTCTGTAAGGCTTACAACGTCCTAATCAACCCTCGTATCACAGAATGGCACACACATGGTTTCCTAGTAAATAAGACCTGTTGATGATATTTTGCACACGTCCCTGTCGTGTTCCTTTATTTTCCACTTTGAGTATAGTAGGGAGGTATGGATCACCAGTATTCCAAGGCGTCGTTACAGCCAATAGTGACGATGGCGTGGTGAGGCACGGTCAGTTGGCCGAATGTGTGACACCTATTACCTATTGACTCCGGCACCTGTTGGAAGTGCCTGTGATGTTGTATTGCTCACAGTTGCCTGTCTTAAACATTATGTGTCTCAGTAAGTTAATGCTGTTCCTGTTGCCTGTCATAAATATGATCTGTCTCAGTACCTTAATGATGTTTCTAAAACCGAATTTCAGTGTTGTTTCCCTTCACCAAGTCCATCTTTGGGAAGATTGACTTCCAGGTTTTGGATTTCGACAAAGACAAGGCCAAGTTCCGTGAGGTGGTGAAACAGGTGATCGAGGACAGGAAGAACAACCCGGACCCGGTAAGTTACCTTGAACACCTCTAGCTCGAACACCCCTAACTCGAACACCTCTCACTCGAACACCTCTAACTCGAACACCTCTCACTCTAACACCTCTAACTCGAACACTTCTGACTCGAACACCTTTAACTCGAACACCTCTCACTCGAACACCTCTCACTCGAACACCTCTAACTCGAGCACCTCTAACTCGATCTTTTCTCGCTCGAACGCCTATATTTCCCAGTCCCCCAACTCCCAAAACACTACCCCCTCCAGCATAAACAACTCCAACTCGCCATTGTACAACTACAACTGGTATCCTGAACTCCCATACCCCGATACCCGAATTCGAGCTCCCTTAATTCTAAATCATGTAACTCGAACGTTTGTAACCCCCAAACCTTTGGAATATTTCGGTATTTCGGTTTTGCAAAATGATAAGAAAACAATTTGGTGGTTTTGGTGGCATTTTAGAAGTTGTGAAGCACATTATTGTCTATTGTATGGACAATAATTTTCTATTTCTGTGTAAAATGGTTCTTTTTATAGAAAGAGTTGTTATCCATAGTTTGTCAAAATAATTTGCCTTCAGATTTCCCCCTCAAATATCGAGTGACAGACTCGACGATCACGATGATGTTCACTCTTCAAAATACGAAACGCATAGGCCCAAATAAGGAAATGCATTAAACGTATTTAAGTGTACATAAGTCGCTTAAGTTTGAACATAGATGAAGGAGATTGTTGTCAGCATGTGTGCACATGTGTGTGGTCAAAAGGGGGAGTTCAGGTCAGTACGTGGTCTTTGAGTGGATTCCACAATTCTTCGCCATTCCTCCTGAAACGCGTTGGCAGGTGTCTGAGGACGGTGGCGACGGACGCGTCGATCAAGTTCGTCCCATTGATGCACGATCGGGTTCTGATTATTCGATTTGGAAGGTCAAGGAAGGAAATTGACGTTTGCATTGGCGAGATAGACACCTGTTGCACGAGCTGTGTGGACTCGAGCGTTGTGGTGTTGAAACAGCTCCCTCTGGTGGTTAAATAGTGGGAGAAGGTGAGGTTGCAGGATATGGTCGATGTAACGGTTTGCTGTAAGATTGTCTTGAACCACCACAAGCTCTAATTTACCCGTGTATGCAATGTTTCCCCACACCATGACGCTCTCACCACCAAATCTGTCCACCTGTCGAGCGCAGTTCCGCGCAAAACGTTCGTGTTGACGTCAACGTTGTCTCCCATCCCGTCGTTGCAGGAGGAAATGCAATTCATCGCTGAACCAAACGCGTGCCATGCGTTCCCCAGGTTCCATGCGTTCCCCAGATTCCCCCAGGTTCCATGCCTGTACCCTGTTGTACTACTGTCCATATGCTCGACTTCCCGCTTCTCTCAGACGATTTCTGATGGTTTGGTCAGAAGAAGATCAGGCACTTGTCCTGTAGTGTCCGTTGCTGTAGCGAATATAGGTGAAACACCCGGATGAATAGGTCCAGAGCAGGAGTGATCTTCTACTTCTGGGACGTTCTTGGGTCGAAGTGATGGAGTACATAATCGAGATACAGTGCTGTGGTGGACGTTGAAGTGTCTTGCAACGACAGACTGGGACTCCCCTGCTTCCAAACGTCCAATGACGATATTTCGGCCAGTAGCATTCAATCATGGCATTTTCTAACTTCGTTTTCGTCGTAAATTTCGTAATGACATGATGAATTTGGTTTGTCCGTTTGTGGTCGAGGTCTCTACTCTTGTGTCCGACACTTTACGAGTGCATTACGTGGAAAACCTTTTCTGCATGCACTTTTCATGTACCGTTTCATTTTTCTAAAAAAAGCTCGATATGATTAACAGGATTTAAATATAGGAAATGTTTAATGACGATTGCTGTCAAAATATATTGAAATGAACTGCCGGAGACGCCGATGCGTTTCTTTTTTTAAGAGTGTAACATTGTTTGTTCCTAAAGGCATCATACTTAAAGTAACTGAATTATATGTTATTTACAAGACAAAGCAATATACACAACTGACTACAGCATGAGCCACACTGCCGAGCAAACTGACTCCATCAGGAACATCTCTCCACAGCGCTACGGGGACATGCTACAGGCGATGTTGGACACCAACAAGGAGGGGGCAGAAAGAGACTCGGACGACGACTCCGATGACGATACTGAAACAACACTTGACTTCAAGTACTACAAGAAGCGAGGTATTCACCTGTTAGTTCATTTGTCCAATTTCGGGTCAATCCGGACATATTCAACAAAGAGCGGGGATACTTTTATGATAAATTCTGTTAATGTTTTGGAGCTTCATTGGAGACTTGGTTGTTTGACTGTAGCCTAAGTGGAGGCTTGAATAGAGGACTGTAGCCTAAGTGGAGGCTTGAATAGAGGACTGTAGCCTAAGTGGAGGCTTGAATAGAGGACTGTAGCCTAAGTGGAGGCTTGAATAGAGGACTGTAGCCTAAGTGGAGGCTTGAATAGAGGACTGTAGCCTAAGTGGAGGCTTGAATAGAGGACTGTAGCCTAAGTGGAGGCTTGAATAGAGGACTGTAGCCTAAGTGGATCTGTTTAAGGTCTGACGAACTACGAGATATTCTGCAACTCCCACATCTTCCTCCTCGCCGGTTACGAGACGACTTCCAGAGCTCTGACCTTCACCGCCTACAACTTGGCCACGCACCCCGAGATCCAGGAGAGGTTGTACCAGTCGATAATCAAGCAATTAGGACATGTAAGTACATGCGGCACATTAAAAAGGGTGTATAAGTCGATATTCGGCACAGCGACAAGAGTGTACAACTCGATAATCTAAATTTAGTACATAGGAATTGTAAGTACAACCGGGATCCCAGAGAGACTCTACTGGTCCGGGCATTTAAGCACTAGTACCCTACTGATAATTGATGTGTGTCACTTTGCCAACAGTGGACCCGTGAAGATTTGGGTTAGAATTGATCTTCAGTAACCCATGCTTGTCGTAAAAATCGACTAACGGGATTGGGTGGTCAGGCTCGCTAACTTGGTTGGCACATGTCATTGTGTCCCAGTTGCGTAGATGCGCATGCTGTTCATCACTGGATTGTCTAGTCAAGATTATTTACAGACCGCTGCTATATAGCTGGAATATTGCTGAGTGCGGCATAAAACTAGACGTACTGACTCAACCAATAGTGTAATACGTCTAAGTGTGCAGTAAAGTCTTGTTTGAAGCATGTATATTGGTCGGTACGATTCCGGGATTCGCCTGGTGGATTCCCCATCACCATGGACTGATACTGTGTGTATGTTTCTGTACAGAGGAAGCCCACGTATGCCGAGGTGACAAAGTTGCAGTACCTGGAGAACGTGTTCATGGAAACCCTGAGACTGTACCCGCCGGCATCCAGGTGAGTAAATATCACGGAGCCTGGAGCCCGGAGCCTGGAGCCCGGTCTATAAAGACCGACTTGAATCATTGTGACTTGGTACCTCTTCTGACGTTGTATCATCCACTGCAAGGAAACCACTTATTCTGTGGCAGTTCTCTGTCATAATTTGAGACCTGATCTCTTCCAGGAACACCCGAGTTGCAGCCAAGAGTACCACCATCAACGGCTACAACATCCCCGCCGGCATGCCTGTCATCATCCCCGTTTACGCAATTCAGCATGACCCTGAGTTCTGGGCCGAACCGGAAAAATTCGACCCTGACAGGTATGCGATCAAGACACTTATATACCTACACCCAGAATTGCCACCACCCTCAACCACTCCAGCTGCCTCCCCGTATCTCTATCCATCTCTGCCATATCGTATTTGTCCGTCTCCCCCGTGCGTCCATCCCTCCTCCTCTCCCCCTTTTATATTTCTACCATACAAACCTTGCAAGAGACCACCACGTTGGATTGTGAGCATCTGTGGACATATCCAACGACAACATGGCTAATGTAATGACGTTTATAAGCAATAACGAAGCTGCTGATTGTCTGGATTACTTGGCTGTTCCAGGTTCCTCCCCGAGAACAAGCATGAGTTGCACGAGTACATGTGGATGCCGTTTGGCGTCGGGCCCCGGAACTGTATGGGAATGAGGCTGGCCTTGTTGGAGGCCAAAATAGCGATAGTGGCTTTGGTGCAGAACTTCCGGTTTGTTGCAACTCCGGAGACAATAGTAAGTTGTTCAGCCGTTAGTTAATATTATATCCATAAATATATATATATCACGCATATGTATCACGATATACCGTCATAGTCCCTACTGGCATAACAAGTCAAAACATTGATTATACAACAGTCTCCTTTCCCGTTGACTGGGTTCCGTCCTATTGCGCAACTTAGTACAATAACCAGTCCAGAATTTTGAGACCAATTCATTTAACTGGATACATAAATATTAATCAGTATTATTTGATACATCTACAACACTTGTATATTGCAAAACTACGCTCCTTCTAATCCTTGCAAACACGCCGTGCAGCGTGCTCTGTCGTACAGGAGCTCTGACAAACGGAAACCTGAAAATCGTGGAAATCTCAAAACGAGGCTCTGCCGCTAGAAACGTTTGGCGGTCTGTCACGGAATTGATATTACATCAATCACATTGTGCTTGACAGAACTACACTGAATATGCGCAAAAAACACATAACAGGAGTAACCAGTGAGCCAGATGCATTGTGAATCATTTCACGACCTCATCAAAAAGGGGCAGTCTTAGTTAAGGTCATGATGCCTAGACCTCGCCAAAAAATATAGAAATACGATGTTATTAAAGTTTAACATTAAAATTCATTTGTAAATACCATTTTCTTATGAAACTAGGAATTGGAATTCAGTGTAACCATAGTTGTTTGTGATGTCTATTTTCACTTTCGCACGAGAATATTCAGATCGGCTGAAAAGTAGGTCATTGTCTGAATAGCTTAATGAAACTCATGTTTCGGTTTGTGTTGTTTTGAGTGAGTGAGTTTAGTTTTACGATGCTTTTAGTAATATTTGAGCAATATGACGGCAGGGGACACCAGAAATGTTCACACATTGTACCCATATGGGGGGTTCAAAACCGGGTCTTCGGCGTGACGGACGAATGCTTTAACCACTAAGCTACCCCTGCATTCGTAGTTACTATAATTCGTTACATATAACTATCGACCATGTGTGGTTTCAGAATATGCGTCTGATAGTACAAAGCTGTTTTGACAGAAAGGGTCATCGAGAAGTCATTTACCCTGAATTAATAATTGTTCTTTATGATAATTTTTTGTAGGTTTCTTTTTGTTTCCAAAATGTGTTTATGATTGAACTGTTTTTCAGGCTCAGGAACAGCTACAAAATGGACGCTCCATTAAACCCGAAAGTCGTGTTTTTGTCGGTGTTGAACGACGTGAATAGAGCAGAGCACAGCTGGGATCTTCATCTGATCTGCTAACCTGTCAAAGGAAAGGGTTGTGATCGTAGAAGTATTGTGACATGTGGTTCTGTGTAGGAATGGAAGACGCTTCTCGCAAGTCGATTCTGTGAGTGTCCCATGGAGCCGGCTGTAGATGTGATCTGAACTGCTGGCTGACCTGGTGTTGGTTCAGACCCGCGTGCTCGGGTGGTGATAAATGAACGAGTCATACCGATGTTTGGTGCGGAAGGAATCTCACGGAATAACTGTATATAACTGGATTCTATGTCGAATCATCTATCTATTTCAAAACAAGATATAGCTTAGATTAGCGAGTTTCTAATTCTGTTTATTACTCTCCAACATTAAATGATAGGAACTGCCTACAGTGTGATAACTCTCAGCTCTCCGCGAGTCAAGCAAGGTCTAATACCATAGTGACAGAGGTATTAGCATAACTGCAAACCATTTTGACGCTATAGATACGTGTACATGTGCTACACTAGTGTAATGTTGCCGTGGAAACATGTTTCAGTTCAGTGAAGTAATAAATCAGATTTTAAGCAACGTTTTCGTCGATTCAGTCATTTCGCTGAAGAATAGGATTTCGAATTTGTTTACCCTTTGATGGGTCGTAAGGGTGGTCAAGTGGTGAAAATCTTGTCGAACCTATCCACGAAGCCGCGATATAGCTGGGATCTTGCTGCAAAATACCCAAGTTCTTCATCTGGTATGACTATGCTGCACACCTACCATGACAGAGAGCCTGACCACGAGATCCCGACAGTTGCATTGTACGACAACGTTTCGATTCAGATTCTTGTTCGTCGCACTTACGAAATAAAAGAGGTTGTCATCCATAAACTTTGTTGACATTGTACCCCCCCAACTTCTATAATGCTAAGAATATACAACGCCGTGCAAATGTACACTTTTCATTTCGGGGGACAAAGTCCGTGGTCTAGACTACAGTGGTCCGACTTCCATTCATTTGCGCTGGCTGAGTGGGTTAGACGACTGACTTTGTGTGCTGGCGATTAGATGCCTAACCCTGAGAGTGTGGGTTCGAATCCCAGATGAGACTCAATCTGATCGTTCACCAAGCACAGCCCCCAACATCACAGCCACCTGCTGATGAACCAATCTATGAGAGGCAAATGCTCATGACATGCCTCCGTCTTAGTTAGGTGGCCTTCTGTACCTGAGGGGCAGTGAGGTAGCCCAGTTGTTAAAGCATTCGCTCGTCACGCCGAAGGTCGGGGTTCGCTTCCCCACATGGGTACAATGTGTGAAGCCAATTCTTGGCGTACCTGCCGTGACATTGCTGGAATATTGCTAAAAGCAGCGTAAAACCATACTCACCCACCAGAATTTAATCAAGTGTGTATTGTCATTGAAGAGGACGTAAGTTGTCATATTACACAGGAGCAGATCAATGGCAACTACAATCATCAAAAACATACACGATAAGTTAAAGTGAAACAGTTTATTGACGGTGAAGGCACATACCGCGGTGATGAACGGACCTGTGACTTGGTGTATATATGTGATAATGATGAACCATCTGGTATGATATAACAGAGTTAGCTTGCTACGACAGCTACAGCATGTCGCGTTGCCCTATTGTGACTTGGTGTATATACGTGATAATGAGAGACCATCTGGTATGCTATAACAGAGTTAGCTTGCTATGACTGCTACAGCATGTCGCGTTCCCCTATTGTGACTTGGTGTATATATGTGATAATGATGGACCAACTGGTATGATATAACAGAGTTACTCCCCTCGAGTTCCCCTATTGTGACTTGGTGTATATATGTGATAATGATGAACCATCTGGTATGCTATAACAGAGTTAGCTTGATATGACCGCTACAGCATGTCGCGTTCCCCTATTGTGACTTGGTGTATATATGTGATAATGATGAACCAACTGGTATGATATAACAGAGTTAGCTTGGTATGACCGCTACAGCATGTCGCGTTCCCCTATTGTGACTTGGTGTATATATGTGATAATGATGAACCATCTGGTATGATATAACAGAGTTAGCTTGCTATGACTGCTACAGCATGTCGCGTTCCCCTATTGTGACTTGGTGTATATATTTGATAATGATGAACCATCTGGTATGATATAACAGAGTTAGCTTGGTATGACCGCTACAGCATGTCGCGTTCCCCTATTGTGACTTGGTGTATATATGTGATAATGATGAACCATCTGGTATGATATAACAGAGTTAGCTTGCTATGACCGCTACAGTATGTCGCGTTCCCCTATTGTGACGTGGTGTATATATGTGATAATGATGAACCATTTGGTATGATATAACAGAGTTAGCTTGCTATGACTGCTACAGCATGTCGCGTTCCCCTATTGTGACTTGGTGTATATATGTGATAATGATGAACCATCTGGTATGATATAACAGAGTTAGCTTGGTATGACCGCTACAGCATGTCGCGTTCCCCTATTGTGACTTGGTGTATATATGTGATAATGATGAACCATCTGGTATGATATAACAGAGTTAGCTTGATATGACCGCTACAGCATGTCGCGTTCCCCTATTGTGACTTGGTGTATATATGTGATAATGATGAACCAACTGGTATGATATAACAGAGTTAGCTTGCTATGACTGCTACAGCATGTCGCGTTCCCCTATTGTGACTTGGTGTATATATGTGATAATGATGAACCATCCGGTATGATATAACAGAGTTAGCTTGCTATGACCGCTACAGTATGTCGCGTTCCCCTATTGTGACTTGGTGTATATATGTGATAATGATGAACCATCTGGTATGATATAACAGAGTTAGCTTGGTATGACCGCTACAGCATGTCGCGTTCCCCTATTGTGACTTGGTGTATATATGTGATAATGATGAACCATCCGGTATGATATAACAGAGTTAGCTTGCTATGACCGCTACAGTATGTCGCGTTCCCCTATTGTGACTTGGTGTATATATGTGATAATGATGAACCATCTGGTATGATATAACAGAGTTAGCTTGCTATGACTGCTACAGCATGTCGCGTTCCCCTATTGTGACTTGGTGTATATATGTGATAATGATGAACCATCTGGTATGATATAACAGAGTTAGCTTGCTATGACTGCTACAGCATGTCGCGTTCCCCTATTGTGACTTGGTGTATATATGTGATAATGATGAACCATCTGGTATGATATAACAGAGTTAGCTTGCTATGACCGCTACAGCATGTCGCGTTCCCCTATTGTGACTTGGTGTATATATGTGATAATGATGAACCAACTGGTATGATATAACAGAGTTAGCTTGGTATGACCGCTACAGCATGTCGCGTTCCCCTATTGTGACTTGGTGTATATATGTGATAATGATGAACCATCTGGTATGATATAACAGAGTTAGCTTGCTATGACCGCTACAGTATGTCGCGTTCCCCTATTGTGACGTGGTGTATATATGTGATAATGATGAACCATTTGGTATGATATAACAGAGTTAGCTTGCTATGACTGCTACAGCATGTCGCGTTCCCCTATTGTGACTTGGTGTATATATGTGATAATGATGAACCATCTGGTATGATATAACAGAGTAAGCTTGATATGACCGCTACAGCATGTCGCGTTCCCTTATTGTGACTTGGTGTATATATGTGATAATGATTAACCATCTGGTATGATATAACAGAGTTAGCTTGCTATGACTGCTACAGTATGTCGCGTTCCCCTATTGTGACTTGGTGTATATATGTGATAATGATGAACCAACTGGTATGATATAACAGAGTTAGCTTGCTATGACTGCTACAGCATGTCGTGTTCCCCTATTGTGACTTGGTGTATATATGTGATAATGATGAACCATCTGGTATGATATAACAGAGTTAGCTTGCTATGACTGCTACAGCATGTCGCATTCCCCTATTGTGACTGTGAAAATTGTCCAGTAAGGATGTTGAACAGTTGGCACATTGTAGAAACCGACGCGTCGTGAGTGGTGCTTACAGCCCTAGAATCATCATGAAACAGAAGGTGGGATTGGAATTGGTACGTCCAGCAGCAAATGGTCACACTTTAAGATCTGGTTTAAATACTATTATATGTTTAGTTCCGCACATGTTCAGCCCAATAATGGAGGCATCTAGGTTCTTTTGTCCACTCGGAGGTAGATACCGTTCAGTGCCCTCACGAAGCCTCCTTTCTCCAGTTTGGGAGGAATCTGAAAATATACACGAAGATTTTGAGTTCACATTTGTTTTCCTTGCTGGAGCCACAATTGTAACAATATTTCATCCCTAACACAGAGTACCTGTAATTGTTCATTGAAGCAACTGTGTATATGTGTATTGAAACAATCTGTACTTGTGTAGTAATTACGGGAGTTGGGGATTGGGTGTCGTAAAGTTGGGGATTTTTGTGTGGACAGCTGGGCTGAGGGGGCGACGGGATGACCTAGTGCTAAAAGCGTTTGCTCGTCACGGCGAAGATCCGGGTTCGATTCCCCCACATGGGTACGATATGTGTACAGCCCATTTATGGTGATATTGCGGGGATATTGCTAAAACTATACTCACTCATACCTGGGATTGTGCTGTGTGTGGCGTTAAATAGACAAACTGGGATACAATCACATGTACATTGCAATACATGGAAACGCGGAATGGTAAGGAGGATTTTCTAGAGTAAGTGAGTGAGTGAGTTAGTTCTTCCAATTTTCCAGCCAGATACTCGAACATGTTTCGACTAGGCAAACCCAGTTTATAAGATAAGCATCAGCCCACACTGTCCTGGCAGAGTCACACATTAGGAACACCCATCTTCACGATGTGACAACGGGTTAGCTGTAACCAGGGCACAATTCTTGGATCCTGGTTTGATACTTCAGTGCTAATGTGTCTACTCTACCTCAGTGTCCGGCGCTGTACGGAACCGGAAGTGCTGCAGAACTGTCACAAGCGCCATCTTGAATTCTAGAAACGCCAGCCTCATGCCCACACAGTTCCGGGGACCGACGCCAAACGGAGCAAAACAGTAGTCGTGCATAGCTGTCTTGTTTTCTGGCAGAAACCTAGAACAAACAGAGTCTGGTTTTGATCTGGTAGAGGTATTTCACGACTTGGCAGGTTGATGTAGGAGAACATGAAATTATCATGACGAAAGAATCTTACTATTTCCAGTACAACCAAGGGACGCAACTCTGTACAGCTAACTGTTCAGTGACTCTGTGAGTGAGTGAGTGAGTGAGTTGAGTTTTACGCCGCACTCACCAATATTCCAGCTATATGGCGGCGGTCTGTAAATAATCGAGTCTGGACCAGACAATCCAGGAATCAACAGCATGAACATCGATCATCGACATGTGCCAACTCAGTCAGCGAGCCTGACCGACCGATCCCGTTAGTCGCCTCGTACGACAAGCATGGGTTACTGAAGGTTCATTCTAACCCGGACCTTCAGGGGTTCAGTGATTCTGTAGCCACGCAAGTATCACATGACGTGTAAGGTTTAGCGAGCCCTCTCAAATACAACCAATATGCCTTCTAGCATGTGGACGACCCTCCGCAGGTTTTGTATACATAAAAAGCAACTTTCACAGCTAAATCTTCATTTTCTACAGTCTTCCTGTACGATTAAATGTATGCTATCTTAAATGTGGATATCTGCCTACCTCTGTTTCAATAAGAGGCATTTTGACTGGCTGATTTCAAGATTATGAATGGGGAAATTCTTTGATTAGTTAGTGATAAGAGGGAGGGAAGGGGTGACGTCACTTCCCAAAAAAAGCTATGACGGCGAATTGGTGAAGAGTAATCATCGAATGGAGATACGATGAACTATATGATGATCATGATGATTGTCATCACATGTCAGCCTCCACATGAATAGCAATAACGCGCCGTGGGAAGTCAAGGCTCACCTGTCAGGCTGGAACTTCTCTGGTTCCTTCCAGAACTCCGGGTCGTGGTGCATGGCGTAGATGGGGAAGTTGACGGACGTTCCGGCCTTGATCAGGTAGCCTTTGATGGTGATGTCGTTCTTCGCCATTCGAGAGAATCTGGAAAAGATAGTAGCAGATGTTAAAGCCATTCGATGAAGTGCCGTGGAAGCTGTATTTGCAAAACTGGACAAACTCAACATAATGTCTGTGACAACTAATTACTAATCACGGATCCTGGCATGACAAGGGACATAACTTTGAACAGCTAACTGTGGCCCCTCAGCTCACATGGTCATCTAGCTGCTGGTGCCATTTGACGACGGCCTGTAAACACGCACTCACTCACTCACTCACCTACCTCACTCGCCTCACTCACTCACTCACCTGGACGCTGGGGGATACAGACGTAGAGTCTCCAGGAATACACGCTCTAAGTATGGCAGGTTCATCACATTGTCATAGGTAGCCAGGTCCTGGTAACAAGTAAACTCTCAGCTTAATCAACATCTTTATACCAACAACATTATCCATAATATGAATGTTAAAACAGGAACGGCAACAGACGCACGTATTCAGCAAAGTTCAACCTATCGATAGCATAATATGAACCCATTTTGG
The DNA here is from genome assembly GCF_003918875.1 of Haliotis rubra. NCBI lineage: Eukaryota > Metazoa > Mollusca > Gastropoda > Lepetellida > Haliotidae > Haliotis > Haliotis rubra. The sequence goes on along the minus strand of NW_025766337.1, from coordinate 1,089,886 downwards.
GAGTGTTTGTTTCAAGGCAGACATGCATTCAAAGCAGTCATTTATCAGAGGCGTTTATCTAAGGCAGACGTTTATTCAAGGACGTACCTTCCCCAGATGCTGGTCGATTTCCTGAATGAGTTTGTCCTGACAGTCGAGATTTGTCGCCAGCAGGTATGAGGCGAATGACAGTGCTCCTGACGTGGTGTCATACCCAGCCAACATGAACACTACCGAGTTGGACATTATCTCGTCGTTCGTGAGAGCTGCAAGAGACACATGAGTTTTATTCAAATCTGCATAGCCAGTCCTTAAAACAATGTTTAAAAAGTATTTGTTTACGACTGCTTATACATCTGAGTAAAGGTTAACACGAGCAGATATATATATCTACATGAACATGCCTCGAATCGCTCAGCATACATTCCCCTCGCCACATTCATGAGGCTTACGTCGACATTTGCAGCTGATGTATTGACGACAACACGTGTAATTCTGGGGCAAATAGAAGGATCTTCTTGCAGCATTTGTCACCACCCGCCACTGTCCTCCACCATCAAGAGTTGGTCCCGAATGTTTCTGTCCAGGATCCGGAAGGAGTAGGGTAGGGACGAATGAAGATTCTATTCAGGTACCTGAGCGATAGAAGATATTGTGCTTTGTTTCGACAGCAGTTGCTGTAACTATGTGTTTGAAGATGAAGAACTTACGCCGTTTTCTGATCTTGCTGAAGTCCAGCTGAGCGTCCTGGACATCGTCTGCCTCCATCTTGTTCTCCAGTGTGTGGGTGTTGAGCATCAGCTGGAGTAGGTCCCGTCGATCCTGTAGAGTGAGTGACTGAGTGAGTGACTGAGTTGGTGGGTGAGTGAGTGAGTGACTGAGTGAGTGACTGAGTGAGTGAGTGAGTGACTGAGTATTCACTTTCACCAATATCATGTTGGACAATGCTGGAGGCATAAAGTGAGAGAGGGGAGAATTACCGACGGGTTCTGGCGTCTATCATCAATAGCTTTATCCATGACGTTGAAGAAGAATTCTCTACTGTTCTTCGACATGAAGCTCCACCCCAGGGCCTCGAATACGTCCCTCATAAACGGAAACAGCACTGGAGAAGAGAACGAACACAATTCATCCACTGTGATGTCTTACAAATATAACACCGTGTGCCACTATCGACGCATACCGACGGACCAATGGGTGAGACCCCTCAGGCATGTTATTGGAGCCAACACATGGGTTGGTCACGGCAGGTAGATACCTAACTCGAATGTTTTATCTGATACATGGGTTGGTCACGGCAGGTAGATACACTACTCGAATGTTTTATCCAATACATGGGTTGGTCAGGGCCGTTAGATGCCCAACTCGAATGTTTTATCCAATACATGGGTTGGTCAGGGCAGGTAGATGCCTAACTCGAATGTTTTATCCAATACATGGGTTGGTCAGGGCAAGTAGATGCCTAACTCGAATGTTTTATCCAATACATGGGTTGGCTACGGCAGGTAGATGCCGAGTTGTTCCAACCAACAGAGGCGCAGGTTTCATATGATCAAATTGAAAGTTACTTGAGCCATAGTTCATCAATATTTCCTGTGACATATCAATAGATGTTTCTGTTTAAAGTAGTGGTAAAATCTAAATCAAACTAAGTCATTGTCAAGTGGACATACGTGACGTGACGTAAGGAAACGTGAAGCTGGCGGACATGGCCTCTTTAGCGTTCTTCACGAACACGTTCCTGGGGTTCTCCTGGCTGTTCACCTCCATCCCAAACCCCGTGCTGGCGATCACATCCAGCGTGTAGCAGCCCATCACACTGTAACAGTGTATCCAGTTTACAAACTACAGTAACTAAAGGCAGCTATTGAGCGACTCTTGAAGGGTTGAAGACCTAAATAACACCTCACTTACGAACGTCACTTTCTACGTAGCGGTAAAATCACGGTAGTATCAGAACTTGTATAAATGGGCGTTTAATATCTACCGATTAGAAACCGCGTGTGAAGTAATGCAAATACCTGAGAGAACCGCCGGGTATACAATGAAAAGAGTAGTAGCAAGAGAAGCCCTTACAATTGTGGACTGATCATGTAGACATCAAATGCGATGGATGTTATATTCTAAGATTCGATCTAAACTTACGTTGGTAGTAGAGGACTACCGTCCTCGTGCTTTAATTATAATAGTTCAGGGCAAAACTATACTTTATTACAAAACACATTGGGGTAGAGCGAACTTTATTTTCTAAATATTAAGACGTTCTGCTCGACACTCTTATTTGCATATTTAATTAATCGTGACACCCTCATTTGCATATTTAATGAATCAGCATCTGTTCACTGCATCAACACTTTACACACAAAAGCCCTCACTTTTTCATCTCGACGCTTCCACCTCCCCTGGACTGGCGTTCTAGGTTCTGGACCAAACTCGCTGTGCACTTCTGGATCAGCGGAACCATCTGCAAAAAGTGAAATTGTTACTTGAAAAGCCCACTTCGAATTGTTGAATACTAAGTGAGTGTGTAAAGTTACATGTCGGTTATAAATAGCATTATCTTACTTTCATATAAAATACTTTAATTTCATTGTTCAATGACGGTTTAACAAGTTTCCGTGTCAGCTTGAAAAAATATTACCCGCTACCACGGTAACCGCCAAGCTCTCCGCCGAGAAGCTGAAGCGCTAACAATTGTATGACGTCATAATATGACGCATGCCGTGCCCGGAGTTCGAAAACCGTTCGATCAGCTGCTTTTGTGTTCACTTTGTACAGATTTGTTTTACCGACTTTCACTGCTTTATTTAAGCTATTTAATACATTGAGTGGTTTGCACACTCAGCTTTAACATAATGAACCATTTTTATAGCAGTTTTATGCTTGTCAGAATATGTTTCACTGATGTTAAAAATCCAGTCGAGAGGCGGACGCCATTTTGTTTGCATGTCATATAGTTGGTAGCGATCTTTAACATAAGATAAAATGCTATTTTGTACATTTAACATGGCGGTAAGACAAATAGGTTGTATGCTTCTCCCTCGGGTAATAGTCTGATGTACGCCTTTTTTGTAGCAGTGTCATGCCTTGCCGTCTGGCTCGGGTGACACTGCTACAAAGAGGCGTACATCAGACCGTATTACCCTCGAGAGAAGCATACAACTTATAATATTTCAGATACAGCACGACGGGGGACACCAGATAAGGGCTTCACTAAGTTATCCCGCGTTACAACTCGAAGCCGGGCTTTAGGTTACGGCGTGTCAGCATAAACTGGGAGGAAATCTCAAGTGAAGCAAGTCTTGGCCTCTACCACTTTGGTTGTTTGTTGTTTATGTCATCGTGTTCCAACTGTGTAGATGATGATCTGGTCCAAGCTCGCATGCAATGTTCAGTGATTTTCCAACTACATGAAAGCAGTCTGTAACAAACGATCTACGCATTTGGAACAGGATAGCCTACATCAACCCAGTCAGCGAGCCTGACACCCGATCCCGTTAGTCGCCACTTAGAACATGTATAGTCTCATGTTCTGACAAACGCGGGTTGATGTAAACCCATTCTGACCTGGTCATCAAGGGTCAATACTTTGGTGAAACCCATTCTCTTCCCACAGAGGTTACTTGTCATATCTTTCGTAGGAAGATATGACAGACAAGCAAGTAATCTCTGTGGGAAGAGAAAGGGTGAAACCACGATCCGAAAAGAACATGATCCTAGCACAATAAGCATGAAGCATCGTGCCGAGGTCTCACAGTAGGGCTAGCCGTGTGACGACGGGTTTTGTTAACAAATCACGGAGACACGAATATTAATCATATGTTATCTAGTGTGAGTGAGTGAATATTGTTATACGCGGCAGTCAGAAATATTCCAGCTGTAAATAATCAAACCTGAACCAGGTTTGTTGTATCGGCAGAGGACCCCTCGAACACAATGAACTGTAACCAGCGGTCTGAACTAACGACAATCTGGGCTTCAAATACATTCTGGGCCTTAACCACAATCTGGGCCTAACGACAATCTAGGCTATAACGACAATCTAGGTTTTAACGACAAACTGGGCCTTAACGACAACCTGGGCCATAACGACAACCTGGACTTTAAAGACAATCTGGACTTTAAAGACAATCTGTGCTTGAACCTCAGTCTGGGCCTTCTCGGCTTTAACGAGAATTTGGTACTTAGACATTAATGTATGTCGGGGTATCCTGGTGGTGTAACGTGCGGCCGTCAGCTAGCTGTATTGGTAAGGTACCTGTCGCATCTTGCCAGAGCTGAAAGTGGGACTCAGGACGCTGCGACTGAACTTCCAGTGGTCGTCCTCCACCACCGACACAGCACTCTTGAACACCTTGTTGATGGGTTCAGGCCGCTGAAGAAGAAGGATTATTAAATGAGTGAGCGCGTGAGTGCGTGCGTGCGTCCGTAAGATTTTACTCCGCTTTTAGCAATATTCCAGCGGTGACACCAGCCTGGCTATGACAGCAACTAACCATGAGACCCTGTTAAGACTGACTGGCATTCGAAATCCAACTAACCCAAGATGACGACATCCTACCAAAAAAAAAGAAGCACCTTCCCATACCCTTTGCTCATATGAATCATCCTGAATCATAAACATGACTATATTGTGCAATGGATTCTGTATATGATTCTTCATGATTAATAGAATTCAACCTTGAATATGATTTCTGCTTTTTCCAAATATCAACCTCCATCTCAACGCCTGCGTTGCTTCGGGCAATTGGTATGTATCTAAAGCCACATCCAGCTATATAACAGTCACATTAGTGAAACACCCATGAGTGAGTGAGTTCCAGCTATATGGCGGAGGTCTGTAAATAATCGAGTCTGGACCAGACAATCCAGTGATCAACAGCATGAGCATCGATCTGCGCAATTGGAACCGGTGACATGTGTCAACCAAGTCAGCGACCCTGACCAGCCGATTCCGTTAGTCGCCTCTAACGACAAGCATGGGTTACTGAAGTTCAATTCTAACCCGGACCTTCACGGGTAGAAACACCCATGAGTCACCGTGGTACCATTTATCAAACTCTTCACACAGTCATTTGGTCCCATTTTAAGCGGATACTGGAGGGGGCTAAGGGAAGCAACTCTGCATAGGGACTTTCGGCACATTTCCTGTGCAAACATAATTCCACGCTTTCACCGGATTATCCTCGTCTACGAGACGTGTAGCAGACTTGTAGAGGAGGGGTCATTTACCTTCCTGTTGGTGAAGTTGGAGAATTGTTTCACACAAATCTCTTTAATCATTTCCGGGTCAGACACCAGCATGATGGGAAGGCGACAATGGTAAATCCTGAAATATAACATCAAACAACTAAGACCAGGCAGTGGAGTGCGCTATAATGATGTTTTGTAGAAACTGCAACTACTGCTGCCACGACTACTACTTCTAAAGCTACTTCTACAACTATTACTACTACTGCTACTACTACTACTACTACTGCTACTACTTCTACAGCTACTGCTGCTTCTACAACTATTACTACTACTGCTATTACTACTACTGCTACTACTATTACTGCTACTGCTACTGCTACTACTACTACTACTACTACTACTACTACTACTACTACTACTACTACTACTACTACTTCTACTACCACCACTACTTACTGACCGCCTTCGCGGTGTAGTGGTTAGAGCGTCTGCACGGAGAGCGGAAGGTCGCGGGTTCAATCCCCGACCGCGTCATACCAAAAGACGTTAAAATATGGTACTTGTTGGTCCCTGCCTGGCGCTCGGCATTAATGGGTACAACTGGTCGGCTCGGAGTCAGTATAATGTGTGTGAGTGGGGTATTCATGCTTCACTGCGGCGTGGTATCTCAGTGGGCTAGCACTATAAAACCAGCTTCAGTCTGGGCTAGTACAAGCAGCCGCACATACACACACACGCATGCATGTCGTCATATGAGCGAAATATTCTCAAGCACGACGTTAAGCCCAGTTTCACCTCACCTCACCCACCACTACTTACTACTACTACTATACTACTACAACTTACTACAACTAACTTCTACTACAACTACTACTACCTCTTCTACTGCCTTTACTACTAATACTATCACCACCACTACGACTGCTTTTACTCCAACCAAAATGTCAGTGACACCACGCCAGGTTTCACAATAACACGATGTCAGACTCGGACCAGGGCAGTCTCAGTTCCCTGGACGGGTATTAGGACAATTAAAACCGGCAAGTGGAATTAAGGCCACCATGTCTTCCATCCTATGTGTACAGTATGTGACTCTGTGCTGCATAGGTCTTTAAAGGACACAACAGATTCTGCAGTTTGTACAAAATATTAACATTATGCAGATGAACTGCACGAGGATCTCGCATCAAATTGCTGAAAAGCATGTGCAAATATTGTGAACAGCTGCGTTTTGGTGTAAACTTTTCTTAAGAATTCGCTCATTGTTACTGATTTTTATCATTTATTGAACTCATGACAATAATCTTTTTTCAACGTTACGAATTTGTTTTACAATACATCAGTTCATGTGTAAACAGTACCTTCAAACAGTATTGAATATTTTGCAAAATTTAGTTTAGAACAGTTGACTGAAGTAAGTGGCCATATTTACACTAGTGAGTCTAAACTTTTGATGGGATGTATATGTAACTATGTGTTGGTTAGAAACTTACCCCACAACTCTTCCGTATTTTCTCACCAGTTCCACGTCGTTGCCAATGACGCCCTGTGTCAACAAATATTAAAGTGATCATTTTCACCCCGATTATCCGGACAGTAGTACCCAAGTGAAATCAGTTACCAATATGCGGATCAACGAATCGCATGTATTGGTCGTGAAACTTCATTCGTCTAATATTCTTTTATGGGGCTTCATTGTCTGTGATTCTGATTGTATTTCAAGTATCTTGTCCTAATAATCTCCCCGTGCTAAATATAGTTAAAAGAGCATACTAATTAAAATAGATCATTTGAGTAAATGTTGTTTTGTGCCGCACAATAGCTATAACAGCTACTTAAGATTGTGTCGTATCAAAGTATGTGTGGCTCTTACCGCCTTTTTGTAGTTGCCCATGTTTCCCGTAAGTCCTGGCTTCGGGCCTGGGATACCTAACTTCCGGAAGTAGTCATGGCTCCATGTCACATACCTGTGAATTATTGCATGATGGGAAATACATATTTCGACAGATATGACGGCGTTGGTGTGACATAAACCAAAGGGGTTGTAAGTGATCCTGTAGATCGCAGAAGGCTGTGAAGATTCCGATTATCTATTGCTCTTAGTTCGAATCCAACATTCGCCATTAGTTTGTCACCAATGAAGATCCGGGTTAGAATTGATCTTCAACAACTCATTCTTGTCGTAAGAGTCGACTAACGGGATCGGGTGGTCAGGCTCGCTGATCTGGTTGACAAATGCCATCGTATCCCAATTGCGTAGATCGATGTTCATGCTGTTGATCACTGGATTGTCTGGACCAGACTCGATTATTTACAGAACTCCGCCATTTTGCTGGAATATTGCTGAGTGCGGCGTAAAACAACAATCAATCACATCGCCGCAAGCTGTCGTCCAATCACATCGCCGCAAGCTGTCGTCCAATCACATCGCTGCAATACATTCATCAGTGAGAAAACGTTTACAATAAGAGATGTGGGTATGGTGACGTCACAAACGAAGATTTAATGGTTAGAGGGTATTTGTCTTAATGAACTGGATATAAGATACTCTTGATATTAGAGTGAGTGAGTGAGTAAGATTTTACACCGCTGTTAGCACTATCACGGCAGGGGACACAAGAAATGGGCTCCATACATTGTACCCATCTGGGGAATCGAAGCCGGGTCTTTTGAAATAACTTGATAATCGAAACAGGGTTCTTCTTTCTTATGCGGACACAGAGAAATGGTTGAACTGTGTGTGCTGGTATGCTGCAGTAGGTCGAGCTTTCCAGGTGACAAACAACAACACAGGCCCCTCATGTTGTGCCTGTATAGGAAACTCAACCTCCCGGCTGCCATACGCTGGGGTAGATTCACTTCCCTCCATCCTTGGTCAGCAACAATCAGGAAAAGCTGTTGGGCGGATTGTTTCTTGTGTTTCGTTAAGCGCACATGCACACACACATACACATACATTATCTCCCTACAACTTGACCCCAACACATACATCACACACCCGCGCATGAAGGCACACACATAGATATAACATACATGAGAGTTTAACACACACTAACACACGCGCACGCGCGCACATGCAGTGGCACACCGATCGTAGGCACACGCACACCACCTCTCTAGATCAAGAGGCGGTGGGGTAGCCTAGTGGTTGAAGCGTTCGCTCGTCACATCGAAAACTCGGGTTTGATTCCCCACATAGGAACAATGTGTGAAGCCAAGTACTGGTGTCCCAGAACATTGCTAAAAGCTGGAATATTGCTAAAAGCGACATAAAACTAAAACTCACTCACTCTAAGTCAACAAATTACATGTGTATGTTCACACTAACTGGACACTTACATGTACACTATGGCAAGAATTCCCACCAGAGTGACCAACAAGGGCGTGAGGGCCGTCAGCAACCACGTCAACAACTCCATCGCTGTCGGTACTAGACCTCTGTCTCAGCTGTAATGTGCCTTCAGAGGAAACTGTATCTACAAGATGAACGCGGGCCTTTTAAAGCAACTATAGACCAGTCAGAGCTTAGAAACCTAACAAACCAACCAATCAGTGAAGAAACAGTATCACCTTGACCAAATAGAGGTTAGATTACTCACTAAACTATGACTCACTGGCCTGCTTGGAAGATCAACACTTTGACCTGTCACGTTTCAACGGGTCAAACGTTGAGGTCTTTTCGGCTGATTCCGCCACCTACATGGATTGGAGACGAGTTGAATTGTACAGAAGTCTACATGCCATTGGTACATAATACATTTTGAAATGACCATTTTGTACAATTTTAGAGTTAATTCACAGCTCAACATAGCACAGAAAAATATTTTTGAGAGTGCAGATATTGTGTGGGGAAAGCAGGCTAGAACATGGGTGCAGAGTAAGGGTTATATACTATTTTCGTGTGAACTAGTTCTATCTTTCATTTTATAGTTACTGCAGACTAGCAAAATGAGACTCGTCTGTTGCTGTGAGCAAGCGACCACTGTGTTCCTGGATACGGCAGATTCACGTAACATGTCGTTAGATATTCCATGATGTGATGTCTGTATAATATCGCCCCTGACACCCGAATCGGATACATCACCATCGAGCACCAATTTCGTGTTAAAGCGACCACCAGTCACGAACTTACAACGACTGGTCATACCCGGCATCTTCAAGCTTCACCTAAGAGCTACATCTATAAGCTGCATCTACAACCTACATCTCAGTCAACTGGACAAGTGCAACTCTAACGACTTTCATTCAGTATGCTCGCCCGCGCGTGTGTGGTCCGTCCTAAACTCGCATCTCATAACCCGATCTACAACCGTTAAGCAGACATTTTACCGCCTATTATATAGTCAAGTTTCCATGTTGTCCAAACAACCGTACGTATAACGCAGACACTGTCAACTTCGGTGTCTAATACAGTGACCTACATACTTCAATAAACAGGTGTTGTTGTGTAATAGGTGAGAATGTATACTGGCGGTGACTCAGGCACATGATATCATTTAGCTAGAATAGATCACACTCATTCTGCGTAATTTAGGTCATGTCGTCCTGCCACGATAGAGAGGCTGTATCATGTATGGACATAGCAATAACAAATCTTATCGACTTGATCTTTTAGCACCTTGTCATCGCCGGCAACCAGCAGTCTTAAAACAGTATTTGTTTTAAACACAACACTCAGCTTTATAGCAGTTATATATAACCGCGATATGTAAATATATTTGTCTGGATCGGACAATCCAATGATTGACGTCGTGAGCATCAACAAAGGCGTTTGGTCATCGAGTCGCTCTCACCCATTTGTCAGATATATTAAACTCACTATACTGCCACGGTTGACATGCCCCATAATACTATGTGTGTTTCCCAAACGTTAAAATTGAATGCCTCCGATTAAACCTCATTTGTCAGACATCTCGTCAGAATAAAAAAAATCAATTATATATATTTTATACAAATAACGATTTTCATTGTTTCACAGGTTTTGATCGTCACATGAGGAATTAAACAAGGTGCAATACCTTACAATAATGCACATTACATACGAACGTTTTCAGTTCTAAGGAACCCATTACTACAGTCAGCCTATTTTCAAAAGTCTGACCACAGCCTCCAAATACTGCACTGAGGTGTGGACCCCTTGCATCAACTGGCCGGAGTCGACCCGGAGACATGAACAGTGGATGGTGGCTCTTCACAGGGTCACCTACTGTCCTGCATTTCCCTGTACGTCTTAATGACGCGGGGCGGTGGGGTAACCTAGTGGTTCAAGCGTTCGCTCGTCACGCCGAAGACCCGGGTTCGAGTCCCCACATGGGTACATTGTATGAATCCCATTTCTGGTGTTCCCCACCGTGATATTGCTGGAATATTGCTAAAAGCGGCGTAGAGCTACACTCACTCACTCCCAGTGACAGTATTGTTCCTGCTGTAGAGGTGATATGGAAGGGCCGTGTGGGGCCTGCCTCTCTGCAGTGTTAGTCAGCTTTCTGCAAACCTGCCATGGTTTTTACCAAATTCCGATATCCCATATGTGCCAATATGTTCAGTATAAACGAGTAGACTTAGAAGTTCACTATTCTAATGAGAAACCAAGATGAAAACTTACACAGGAATACGTAGTTCTTACAATCCAATGATTCTTTAGTTAAATAGACTGAAGTATAAAAGAAAGTACATACTTAATGCTTTGCGATCATTTTCCCAAAAGAACAACGTAAACATTCTGAAAAGTGTTTTGATTGTGAGAAGTCACAAACATTGTGTACAAGTTACAAAAACACCAGACTTATTTTACAATACTCTGAGTGGAATTTCATGAAAATCCCAATTTTATTCAGTTGCACGTTCATGTTACGCGCCAACAGTATGAAACACAGTCGGTTGAGATGAGCAGTGGTATAACTGTTAAAGGTAGAATGACACGGGTGAGGTGAAATTGGGTTTAACGTCGTGCTTGAGAATATTTCGCTCATATGACCACGTGCATGCGCGTGTATGTGTATGTGCGGCTGCTTGTACTAGCCCAGACTTAAGCTGGTTTTATAGTGCTAGCCCACTGAGATACCATACCGCAGTGAAGCATGAATACCCCACTCAGACACATTATACTGACTCCGAGCCGCCCAGTCCTTGTTGTACCCATTAATGCCGAGCGCCAGACAGGGACCAACAAGTACCATATTTTAACGTCTCTTGGTATGACGCGGTCGGGGATCGAACCCGCGACCTTCCGCTCTCCGGGCGGACGCTCTAACCACTACACCACGGTCGCAGAATGACACGATTACCAGCAGCAGAAGACGAGCTAGTACATTGTGACTGTTGCCATACATTCTGTACAAAGGGCCTGTGGCTTGTACAGTACTGAATAAAGAAAATTAATTTGATTTGACTTTACCAAATTTCACAAAATTGGATTTGTTCAGGTGAAAGACAAAATTTAAAAGAGATAGGGATAGAGAGTGAATGTGTGTCATTCCATAGTCAGCACCATAACAGTTATATTTCACAAGGTTTTCACGTGCTTTCCGATATTTACACAAAAAAATATCATTAGATATCGCGACGATAGCTATTCAACTTTAATGTCTAACATTGGGCTTACATTTTACATATCTGGGGATATTTTAGTCTGACGTTTCTGGGGTCCTCCATATTTTTTCCAGCGTATTCATGTTAAAATTCTACCCGGCGTGTGGCAGCATGGTTACACGAATGTTCATTTTGAGAAATCATTTTTGAAGTAATTTTTGAGTATCTGTTTTGACATTAAATGTAGCCGAATTTCTTTAGCTTTATTTACATAGTCAATCATACAAATCCGTTGCGTGCTTCTCAAACTCTATTCAGAAATATACATTTGGAAATATAAGTTTAATAAATATTTATTTTCCTTCTCTAATTTGTATCAAAAAGGTTTAATTCTTTCAACGAAATACTTAGATACACATACAAAACTGCAATACAATCTGCTTCTGTGATTCTATTGGAATCAAACAGGAAAAGAAATAGTTCTGATATTCATACGCCAATATGAAATCCTTCCACGAGTCGGTATTCGGCTTGTCCTGGAATAACACGAGTTGGTCACGAATGATATGATATAAGCCTTAATCATGGCCGCAATACTTCAGATATCCCTCACTTAGATATTAACATATACACTTTTATTGCATCAACGTAACACCAAAACTTAGAACTTACAATTCTGAGGAAATGTAGAGATGATTAATTGTTATGTTTCAACAGTAGTTTACAAGTCATCCGTTCAACTAAGTCATACAAACAAATAACACAAATACAAATTAAACATTGATGGTGTTGTCATTCCTAGTAGGTTATTGCACGTCTAGTAAACTATAAGTAGGTTATTACACTTTCAGCTTCCATCGACATTTTAGCACATTTTAATCAGAAGACATTTTAGCGGTATGCAAGGGGAGGTCACTCCCATTGAAGTGAGGGGGAAATATGAATATTGGAATGACAAGCGCTGAAATGTGTCGACATTACAGGTGAAGTATTCTTTAGGACGTGGATACATGACGTGATGTATTAACAGCTCGTCGTAAGAATTACTCACTCATGGGTCAGCTCTAGTACTTCGACCTCGTAAAATATTTACATTTGCCGTTCGTGCCACAATAAGGTCGAAAGCTTTGCTGTCTTCCAAGCGACTGCAATAAGCAATGCCAAATCGGGACTAGAGCAACTACAACGGCCCAAAAGACTAATTGGAACCCCGAAGGTAAGCACACCTAAAAGGTTAAGCGTTGCGAGTCAACTGATTTCTTCTGTAGAGAAACTAAGAATTAGTGATGAGTCCACATCCCTGTCAGACAAATCAGACCAAAAGGAATCCAGAAGAAAATTGTTTTCGGAGGATACAACATCTTCTGCTGACAAGAGAAATGATTCGTCACAGAGTGTTGACATATCTAAGCACGATCATCTCTACGCAGCAACAACACAGCCACAACATGACCCTATGAAATTTGAACATGTATATGCAAAGTGTACTGTCCAATCTGGTTCAGAACAAACTGACAGACAAAACAAGTTGTCTGCAGAAAGACTTATTGAGACCAAACCAGATACAAGTGGATGGGCCTCACACATTGATCATATGTGTCAAGTACTGACTCAGATGTGTGCACCAGGAAAGAGCGTTCTCTATTCAAAGTCCCCTCAGTATTTGTCCACCTGTGATGTATTTTCGGAGGCAGTGTGTGAACTGCAGAGGGTGTCCCCTTTTCTCTTTTCCATTCTGCATTCTGCACTAGGTGACAAGATAACTCTTTCCTCGAAGATTTCTACCATTGCTACCATCTATGGTATGATACTCCACTCAAATAACAATAGAGTGTCAGCTGTTCAGAGACTATTTACGACCACAGCCATCAGATATCATGCAGATAACATGGTACCTTTATTTAAATAACATTTTAAGTTTGGTTTTATTTACAAGCTCTTTGGAAGCATGTTAAAGGAGCTTCTTTTTTTTATCTTTTGAAAAAAACAACTTGAAATTGATGTTAGTATGTTGTTATTTATAAATATATATATATATATTTAAAATCCTAACGTATTACTATTAATCTTTAGCATTCATTCAGCTTAAATTTGTTTTAATTTCTTGAAATTTAGATGATGTTTCCCACTGATTTAACTTCCTAATCTATGTACAATAAACACTTTTAAATTTGAACATTAAAGAATATTATGAAATGGTAATATGACATTGATAATAATACCTTGGAATATATGAACCATCAACATATAGATTTAAATAATGGTTTTGTTCCACTTTCAATTGAATGCTGTTCCAAGTTCCATGCATGCCTGCATGCTGTTCATTGTTATTTATGGTGGGGTTGTTTTTCATGAAAACAAAACAATGATTTCCTTCACTTTGGAAATGTCTGCGCCAAAACATCTTTGGTATGGACTTGCATGATGTACTGAATAAATTTACCAAATAAGCCAGATATACTTTCAGACTTTATATAACCTTGATAAAGTTTATTTGAGATAAAGTCATCAGGGTTGTTTGTTATATTTGGTTACACAGTTTACACCACCATAGATTTGATATGTTTATAGTATTTGTTACTCGTTCATTTGTTTCCTGTTCTTCGTTTAAATTCAAGCATGGCTGACCACTAAACTGAAGATGGTATCCTGATATATCAAGTAAGTGATCTTTTTAAAAATGTATCTGACATGTATTGGTAAATAAATGTTTATTTCATTAATAAATTTATAATTATTAAAGCATATTTGTGTACATACATAACTTTATTTTCATAATGTAAAAATTGTTTAACCTATATATATATTTATGTGTTATTTAATAATGTTTCCTCAATCTCTTTGGAAAATGTGTTATTACCCAAGTTTGGATTAAGCTAAATCTTATGATAAATATTTCAGCTTCTCTCAGTTCTGAACAAGATCCATGTGACATTATCGGACAAGACCAAGGACCAGCTGCTGGACAGTTATGCAGCCCACTGTGAAGATAACATCATACAGGCAGTTTCTTCAGGTTATCTTGATATTGACAATTAATTTCAGTGAAGGTACTTGTAGAATCAAGCAGTAAGCCAGTAAATCCTTCCCAAAGGTCTAGATGCCATGGCATAAAGATTTTGTGAAACACATGTTCATGTTCAAATAATCTGTGTAATACAATATGTACATTGTGAATGTATAAATTCTAAGGTAACCAGTTGTGCAACAACTGTTATAAATATCTGTACTGTCATGCGTTACAGGATATAATAATAATCAGGAATGAAAAGTTTGGATTTGCTTCAAGAAAAATTGTGTGTTTAAACTGATCTGTAATTGACTTGTACAGGTTTGGATGGGAAGCTAAATGGTGACAATCTAGAT
Source organism: Haliotis rubra (assembly GCF_003918875.1). Classification (NCBI taxonomy): domain Eukaryota; kingdom Metazoa; phylum Mollusca; class Gastropoda; order Lepetellida; family Haliotidae; genus Haliotis; species Haliotis rubra. The sequence goes on along the minus strand of NW_025766337.1, from coordinate 1,074,817 downwards.
CTGAGAGTAACAACGAACGATGTTCGAATGACAAACAAGAGTAAAGACTATCATTTCTTTGCTTCCGACTTTGTCGCAGACAGGATTGATACTTCACTCTTGTCAAACCAAGCTCCTCAGAAAGACATGGAATCAGTGGGTGCAGATGATTTCCTGCCAACTTGTGAAGAAATCAGAAACTATAAAGAAAATTTAAAGATCTTGCTGGCAAAGGAAATTGGTGGAGCATGTCAGTTCATTCAGCTGGATGAAAAGCCTCCTTCCAACACATGTACCACACGATAGACAAGTCGAGATGTCAAAGGCTTCATCAATTTTCTTGTTGCCAATTATTTTGAAAAATGAGGCATCATACTCGGGACTGTATCGACATAATGGATGCCTACGTCCAAACACATCAACCAGTGGTATGCCAAAGCAGGCAGAGGTAAATGTTTCACGTTTCTTAAAGATTTGGTTAATCATTGCATCTATGCATATATATATATATATATATATATATATATATATATATATATATATATATATATATCTTAAGAAACGTAAATATATATATAGAACAATAACATTTGTGGGATTATGTAAATCATTGTCAATATAGCTATGAAATATTACCTAATGTTTGTATTCATAAGCTTACATATAAGAGTTTGTTGTTGTTGCATGATTTTCCTTTGATATGTATCCAAACATTAATAATTCATTTCAGGCTCAGAGCTTGAAACACTTCGAGTTCCGGTTGGTGGCGACCAACTGACCAGAGTCAGACTCCAAGGAGCAAAAGCCTTGAGGGAAGGGACACATACTGTGCAGTCAAGATTTGATCAGCTTGAGCCAGTCATTGTGGAAATGTTCCACACCCTTCAAGATTTCCTTGAGGTAGGGATAATATTGTCACAAGTATGTAGCCCTTATTCGTAAGTAGCCAACAGTTATGGGGGTTAGTGGGAATCAAATGCAAAATAACTTCCAAATACCTGTGAATTGAGCCTAAAGGGTTCTTGAATGTGCTTACATTCTAAATTAACCTTTCGAACAATGTCGACTATGCCAAATGAGTGTAAGTGCCTTATATGTATTGATCCAACATTTTGATGACTTATGAATACACATTTAGAAAGTGATTAAATGTATCATATATTTGGGATTCAATTTGCCTTGTAAAGTACAGATTCTGGTGCTTTTGTTGGCTGACTTTGTGTGCTGGCGATAAGGTGCCTTACTCCAAGGGTCTGGGTTCGAATCCTGGATGGCACTCAGCCAAACATTAGTACTACAATCTGTACTTTATGACACAAAGTGTAGTAGCAGATATGATTTATGTTACAATGACTTTCATGAAAGTTTCTTTGGAAATATTTGCAGAAATTATGCAAGAAGTTTCTCAAGCTTGACAAGGGAATGGACAAGGGCACACTTGGACATTTGAAATTAGTCATTCAACGATCAAATGTTAATGGGAAAGTCAAAGTGCGGTTTAAGGTATTTCTATTTGATTACTTACATAGAATTTAGCATTGTAGCAAAAGAATGACCATAGTTACAAAAGAGTAATATAGAAATCCTTCCAAAACTCTGTATACCGGTATTTCCTAGTTTCTCATTTTCCATATGTATCACAGTCATGGGTGCAAGTTAGTGTTATCACGGTTGAACATCATAGGTACAAAACAGCTGGCAAAAAAGTCCTGTCCTCAAGAAAAATTGAGTCACCGAGCTTCTCCCCACAAGATGGCTGGCCACACTCAATTAACTGACCAAAGCTGAATTAATCAAACCCCAAGCTGTACCTCTTAGTAGTTACATAACTCCCACCCCAACCCAGCTAAATCTAATTACACCCAGTATACTCATCACTATCTAAAACTGTACATTATATTTATATGTTTCATCGGGGTGGTGGGGTAGCCTAATGGTTAAAGCGTTGGCTCGTCACACCGAAGACCCAGGTTCGAATCCCCACATGGGCACAATGTGTTCTTCAAGCCCATTTTCTGGTGTCCCCTGCCGTGATGTTGCTGGAATATTGCTAAAAGCGGCGTCAAACCAAACTCACTCAGTCAGTATATGTTTCATCACCTATAACAGTAGACATGAACCTGAACACTAAAATGTATGTTTTTCAGGCACATGAACAGTTTGTAGATGTCGTAGGCACGTCATACTTTCTTCAACTGACCAAGCACATGTTTGGACTCAAGGAGTTGAGCGATGAATTGAAACACCCAGATATCCCACCAAAGGTGAATTTGTGGCACAACAAGAAGAAGGAGGAAGTGTTCCACAGAATCATGGACCAACTTTTGGATACCATGTTCATTCCACCATTGGACAAGAAAAAGGTTTGTGTTTTTCTTTCATTATGTGCAAGCCTTACAATTCATAATTTCAGTTAATGAAATGGAGTGCTGTTATGATTTTCATTTACAACACAAGTACAGTATTTCTCAATGAAACAACATGCTGGAAGGATTTCAAAGGTTTTGCTAATAACAGTTATGGTAACAATAAGTTTCGTTATGTTTCAATTGTAGGCTCTTTTCTGTTTTTCTCAACAGTAAAAGGTAAAAAGGTTCTGTAATGTTGTTTGAAATTGTACTGTTTATTCATGTGTGTATGATAATATCATATTTCAAACCGGTGTTGTTTTTACCCCTAGAAATCTGAAGCAGGAACGTGCAACTTGACAGTCACAGTGGGGCAGACTAAGACAAAGTTGACTGTTCCGGGTGGTTAACAACCAAATACAAGTCCGAGTTGGTGCTCCGGGGAATATTTTTGTGCTTACTGCGACTCTGACACAAGTTGAGCATGGGGTATCTGTGCCTCTCCCAGGTTTAACAACCCCAGTTCTTATCAACAAAGATGTGTTAATGGAAGATGATCTCCACAATTATGTGGTTAACTTCATGAACTGGTACTTTGTCATCCTTGTTCATCAAGATGCTATCTCAGAAGGCAACATGTACTTGAACAACATCACTCTGAAGTTCATGATACCATATTTCTACTCACACTCCGCTCTGTCAAAATACATGTCGGAGTGTATTGACTATATTCTGAAAACTGAGATCATGCTGTCCTCCCGCATGGCTATGAGAGTACGTGCTGCATCATTTGTGAATCCCACTGGCAGACAGGGCCACAACAAAGCAGCGGATATGCAAAAGGAAAATCAGGTCCTGGTATTAAAAGGTCTGATAAAAGGTCTTGGTGCCAACAAGACAGAGAGGTCAATTGTTAAGATATCCAAAGTTGCTCCAGTTGTTGAAAGCATCAATGATAACGTTGTCTCAATGACAAAATCTGCTGACTATCACACAAGTCACAGACAGAGATCATCTTCGGATGACATCAAGGAGATACTGTCTGTCCTGCAGGCCAGTAACCCATGGAAAGTTACTCCTGGTAGGCAACTGAAAGGTTTCCAAGGAATTAGTCAGTCCCCATTTTCCTTCAACGTGCAACAGATGAGAAACAGCATCCAGACTAATGTGGACCGTCTGAAAAGGGGAGTTGTCTTTCTGCCTGATGATGATGACGTGGAGGAAAACTGACTCTAAATAAGGGAATGAAACTTAGACACTATCACAGTTCACACAATATTCTTAGATTCCATGTGAACAGGTTCACTCAAACTTGTAGTTTGTGAAAGTAAAGCCACTTAAGGATTCATGTTGCTCAAGTGACTGTGCCAGTGAAATCAAGCTTTACTTTTTCTGTGTGTAACATTAGAACCTTAAATATTCTTTGTGCATACAGTTTTTGGTGATATACAGGGCAAGGACTGTACTGTGTTATCACATTGGTCAGGATTAAAGGACAGGTGACAATATTTGTATGATTAACGTTTGTTATTTCAATGTAAATAGTTATGATAAATGATAACAGAAAAGGCCAATTAACCATAATAAGTATAAAAATTTTAATTCTTGGACTTTGAGACAATCTCCATCATTCATTATGATCATGTGACATGTACATATGTTAAGAGAAAACAATTGATACTACTGTGGGTTGACATGTAATTTGTCATGAAAGTAATTGCAACCCCATATTTATGTATATATATATATTAAAACCGGTAAAGTGTAAGGCACAAGATTAGGTTTTTTTGCACAGTGTACTTATATAACCTCACCTAAAAGGATCTTAGATTGGGAAAATTTCCAACGTGATACAAAACTCTGGTTGCAATTACTTTCATGCAAAACTATAGTATTGAAATATTCATCAATTGTTTGACAGAGCATTATGATGGAAATATATATTTTCTAGTCTCTTACATTTGTTGACACACTTATTTGTAATATGATTGGTTCTGTATATAGTCAGTTTGATAAGCCTATACCACAAAATAATGACAATGATGGGCTAAAGATAACTATATTAAAGTTAGAACAAATTCAGCGATAGTTATTCATGCTGGGTCCTATGGACTTTAAGCCACCGAGTCCTCTATCTCAGATCCTGAGTCACTTCCAATTATGTCTAGGCAATTATTCAGTAAATAAGTGTTCCGTGGGACGCCTGACGAAGTATAATAATGCACCCTTCTAAATGTAGTTGCGAACAATACTCGGAACTCACAGGGAGATTCATCACTGTCAGCATGGTTAGTGTAAGCAGCCCCTTTTTACAGAATCCGCAGGTACCTCTACATTACATTTGTGAGGCCATACTCGTTCTGTGTAGTAGAACACCCAGTCAAGTTATATAATCACAAATTTCACATTCCTGTCTTAGTTGTCCTGCAGTTAATACAACAATCAGCTGGGTTATCCGAAAACATGACTGAATCGAAACCAAAATATGAAACAAGCTGTAACCTCAAGCAAGTGGTCCTGTTTGTGCAGTACTTGATCATTGCCTCTGACATATCCTCACGATTCTTTGCAATGTCATTCTTGTTGTAAAATAGTTGGGCACTGGACTTTTTGCCGTCTCGTCCTGCCCGACCTATTTCCTGGAAATACTTCTCAAGGGTTGTAGGGGTTGAAAATGGATTACACGTCAGATGCTAGGTGCATTCAGACCCATGCCTAAGGCAACAGTGGCCAGGACCAACCTAATTTTTGGTTTGTATTTCCTCAGTTCAGACACAATGTGTGTTTTCATTTCATCTGTGTATGCCTTGTGGTACTGAGCAAAAATCCGGTTTTCTGGAATTGGTGATTCTTTAGGAATGTATGCCTTTTCCTTTAGATGTCTTGCTACGTACTGATAGCAATATCCCAGTGCCTCATCATTGTTGATGTAAACAACTGTAAGAGGGAACTCAGCCAGACGATCACACAGGTCTTCAGCAAGTGGTTGAATTAGGTTGTCTAATTTTTCTTGTTTCCTGATATTTGGCAGACGAGTTTGAATCTGAAAAAAAATCAGGTCCAGATATAACAACCACACAATCTTACTTGTAATAGTCTAAACTTTGTATAACTAATCTTTCACATAATATGTGGTTGCTAACATTCAGGTGAATCATGCTTCATCAAAGCAAGTAATGTTCAGATAAAAACTAACTATATGGTTGGATATTTCTTCCATAACTTCCAAAACATACATTATGTTCATGCTTATATTAAAATGACATACAGAAATAATGCATGCCCTACATACATTGTATTAATGTTGGGACTGGTGTCTGGGCATAACCATCAGAGTATCAAGTATAATGATTTTGAAAAAAAACATACTTCCAGAAAAATGTTCACCCGATCAGGGTTTATTCTGATCGTCTTAAAGTCGACAATCTGAAGATCTGCAACAAGTTCTTTAATGGCTTGAGGGGTAGCAGTTGCAGTCAGTGCCAGATGAGCAGCATTTGGAAAAATGCAGATAACCTCTGATAATTTTTTGAATGCTGTTCTGAATTTTGGCCCCCTGTAGAAATGAAACAGGACATATAGCCGCATTTCCATAACATGGTATACAATGCTTTTGGTATCATTTGTTTGTCTGGATAATCATTGTTTTACCAATATTTTGGGACTTACCAAGACATTTATAATTACATGATAGATGGTCAAAGTTTGTTCACTTCGAAGTTAAATCTTTCTGCTTATCAGTCAGAGATAAATATTATCTTGGTTATGTTTGAAGGATATGATTGACTATATGTGATGCCTTCGAGGCAATTTCCTTCTATACATCAGCCACTGCCAAGAATTCACTGCCAGTCAAAAGTGCTCATACTGATATAGAATGCACACAAAAGAAGTTTAGATAATTCATTTGGAATAACGAAGTGAGTGAGTTTAATTTTATGCTATGTGTAGCACTATTTCAGCAAAATCACTGCAGGGACACCAGAAATTGGCTTCACACACTGTACCCATGTTGGGAATCGAACCCGGTGTTCAGCATGAGTAGCTTAATGCTTTAACACTAGGCTACCCCACCACCCCACATGTACTTTAGAATCATAAAGCAAATATTTTTTACATGCTAACTCAGTATCATATACAAGTGATGGTTTGTATTTCGACCATGCTCAAGATACAATTCTTCCTGATTGATACAAGCCTGAATTTTTCATGTTCATGCTCACCATTCGGATATCATGTGCACTTCATCAACAACAACAACAAGCAGACTTTTTCTTGGAAAAGTGGAGATCTGAGTAGACGTCCAACTGTCTTGTTGTTTAGAAGAGTCTCTGGATGAGCATAGATGATGTTGAATTGTCCCTGCTGCAGTTCTTTCATCTTGACATAAGTTGGTGCATGAATGTCATTTTCAGTTGCATCAACTTCATCTTGATCATTGTCGTCCTCTTCTTCTAGCGTCTCCACATCAATCTGGCGTGAGATCATCTTGTATGTCTTGCCAGCAGTACCTGTGAATACAGTATGATCATCAAGTCAATACTTAAGAGTAAAATGGCTTGGTTACTTCATGTTATTACTTGTATATATGTTGAAGTATTTAGAAGACAAACACTAACTACATACATACAGTTACAAGCCAGATTTGACTCACATACATGTTCTTTATACATTGCATGGTGATTCCAAATTCTTGCTTCATTCCTTTCCAAATTGATATGAAAGCAGCTTCAGTTTCCAGTTCAACAATATATATCAGATAGTTTTCACACAAATAAAATTCATTACTCTCTGAGTAGCTGACAGTGCCAAAGTTGACACTGGAAAAGTACATGTTTAAGTATATGTGTTAGATCTTTTAACATGTTTAAGATCATTCTCACCTTCTAAATGCACAAAGAAGCTGATGTGCAAATAGTTCAGATTATTTCCCATATTGGTAATACTACAATTTGACCATGTTGACTAAAGACTGAGATGATGAAAAGCTGTCATTTTATATTGACTAAACATGGGGTTCTCTTTTTACTGAACCTTTAAAGACATACTGTAGATCAATGTTAACTTACATGTTAATAAGATTCTTAATGTGTCTAAATATTTGTAGCCATGGCTCATTGTCTTCTACCTCATCTGAAAGGGTAGGAGTACATAATTGTTTGAGAAACTTTAGTAAATTGCATATTACAGATATCATTGTTTTGGTTGGAGGTCTTATTCATCTGAATTAACAAAAATGTCATGGTGCTAGAATAGATCTATAGATCTACTCGGTATGGATGGGAAAGTGTTTATTATGAAAACATGCTAAGTCTAAGCACAATCATCAGGTGGAGGTAACAGTCTGAATGGTAATTTACCATCTAAATAAAATTAAAAAAACACGTACCTTGTGAATTAAGGAAACAGGCTTTGATCCCTCGGTCACACAATGACATAACCTGGTCCTGCATCAAGGAATTAAGTGGACACACAACGATGATCATCCCTGGAACTGACAGATCCTTTTGCAGCAGCCATGGTAAAAGTTGAAATATAACACTTTTGCCATATCCCGTAGGCAAAACAGCTATACAGTCATTCCCTTCGTAAAGATGTCTTAATGTTGAAAGTTGCTGATCCTTTAGCTCAAAGTTAATGTTTAATTTGTGCTTTGCATAGTTTAGCGAAGTCTCAAAGTTTGGCGGTATAGCCATGCTTCGAATACATCAACAATGTCATACGCTAATTAATTTATATTACATCCCAAAAATCACTGTAAGTAGGTTTCTTATGCCGTTAACAAATATACGTCACAAAATAATTTTTTAATCACTGAAATAATAATGAAAACCGATAATCGCAAAGAAACTATTTGATGCCTTTTCACGTGTTACTACGCGCGATTTGATTGGTTTGACACGATTCTTGGCAAACATGGCGTACGATAGGGGTACGAGTCTTCTTGCAGGTCACGGAAAGAGGCGAGTAGTTACGAATGCCCGACCTCAGTCAGTGTGGGCTGAAACCAAGGTCATGAGGGTTGCCTCAGTTTACGTTGATTTGAAGCAAATCCCTTCTACAAAGATGGGAAATAGTATGTGCACTACAGGCTGTGGTAAATGGCAGATGTGTAATAACTATATTTAGAGCTAGACTTGGTTTAATAGTTTTGTTATGATAAAATATGTTTTTGAAAATTTGATTTTGTGGGGAAAATGTCTTATTACACTAATGAAACTTTCGTATTTTAAAGAAAAAAGTATATACTTAATAAATCATACCTTAAAATAATTTTTTTCAAGTGACAAAGGCATTTTTAAACAAATTCAAAATGGATGACTTTCACATGTGGTCTGCATTTTTATCAATTTCATGATCGAGTTAAAAGTTTTTGTAGCTTTTTCAATGAGAAAGGGTTATCAGTCCAGAAAAATTAGACAATTTGCAAAAGAAACAAATTGGGAAAATCTGAATGCAAAAATATAAAATGATCAGCCTTTGTCTATTAAGAGCCCATGGCCTGTCTGTCTTGGTAATTCTACCATATCATTTAATTTCACATGAGTAAATATTTAGTAAATTAGTACATATATTTTATATTTGTTTTAAAAGTAGTTATTATATCAAGTCAAGTCAAGTCAGGTTTATTCTATATCAATGTGACAACAAAAATCATCAGAAGATGACTATCCCACCAGTTCCACCTAAATCCTAAGATCATTTTTCTGATCCATAAACAAACCCTTACCCAGAAGCAATTCTAAGTCTAGCCATTGAAATAAAATTTTAGTATTCTGAAAATATCAAAAGGCACCACTTCAGTACTTGGCTGATGCATACAAAGTTTCAGAAATAAATAATGAACGGTTTTCAAGTTCTGCTCCGGAAACGAAATGAATTACAGACGGACGGACAGGACAGACAGACTGACAGACAAGGTATTACATACTGGTGGAATATTACACATATTTTTCACTGAATAAATGATCATCAAAATTGTTATACATTCCCTAAATCAAAGATTTATCATCAAGTAGGGCTAGACTAAACTGACGAACGGTATCATAATGATAACCACTGATGACTGCAACATATTACACAAGACAGGAAACTTGTACTCTCACTCACTGCATATGCAACTATTCAATACAAACACATCTTCCACTTAGTTCCTTTAACATTTCTCCTTTGAATTTGTGGTTGACATACTGAGTGCAAAGACATTAATGCATGTTTTGGGAGAATTTCATTCATTTCCGGCTATTTTTTCTCCACTATTTTTCTATTTATAAAATCACATTGAACACCCTTGACCTTAAATTTTGTTCCCACCAATCAACATTGATAAGGACACATTTGTGATTTAAAGATTTCATTTTTTCCACCCAAAGTGAATATTTTATGTACGGTTGTCACTTTTTCTGTTTTGTCTGTTTCTTGGGGTCCTGACGGTGCCATTTTTGTAGGTTTTTTCACATGAGATATATGGACAATATAATTCAATAAAAAATATGGTTTTCTTTCTTAAGGTTCATATGAGATAAAGCCATTTTTCTTATAATAAAATCACATGTTTGGAAAAATCACTGAGCATAGCTACTATAGACACACATGATAATTTTTTATATGCCCCTATACTATAGTCGTATAGAGGGTAAGACTTCAGCCCGTATCCCCCCTAAATTTTAACGATGAGAGAAATTTCTTGAGTGACATTTATAGATGTTGGATATATCTATCAGTATGTACATATAATTAATGAAACATGTTAAAACTCATTCTGATCAGATGACGAATGTTATTCTGGTGATGTGATTTGACTATTTAGAATGAAATTTAAGGGGGCATACGGGCGGAAGTCTTTCCGCCAAACGTTTATATGCATTTCGATAATCAATGTTTCTGACAGGTTCCGGTGAAGATGGAGGATGATGGATCGAGTCAGTATCACCAGCGGGAACTATGGGGGCTGGACTACTATCTACGTGTGTACAACAAAATGTACATTCAAGATATACTCAAGCTACGACTTTACCCACACTTCATAGGTACAACCACTAGGGTTTTATTTTGGCCTGATCAAGAGGCCAATATTTAGTCCAAAGTCGGTTAATGTCTCATGTCTGCAAAAACTACCAACCTGGGCCCCGTTCCTCAATGCGATCGTAGCGCTTACGACTATCGTAAGTCTATGTTAAAGTATGGGAGTTATGATCATCATGGCGCTATGATCGCTTTGAGGAACGGGACCATGGAACTACAAGTTTCCCAATGCATGTTGTAGGGTAATAACTAATGTATCATTGAATTGATAAATATATAGAGATCTTTTTTCTGTGCCAAGGGCACTTAATTCATAGTCCTGAAGAAAATCCTTAACAACAAACCAAGGTTAGCATAGCCTAGTGGTTAAAACATTCATTCATCCCGCTGAATTATGCTGAAGACCGGGGTTCGATTCCCCACATGTGTACAATGTGTGAAGCCCATTACTGGTGTTCCCTGATATTGCTGGAATATTGCTGGAATGTTGCTGGAATATTGCTAAACGCGATGTAAAACCATGCTCACTTACTCCTGTCCCAGCTGTACTGAGGGTTTGGTCTACTAATGCCCACAGGGAAAAGTAGCTACAGGGAATAATAGCTACAAAGTTTGTTGTGACAGCGATATGCTTACCTGCACACAAGTAGACTGTACCGGTTAGTGTGCACTAATGCCTACAATGGGATTAGGGGAGTAGAAGGCAAAAAGCAATCAGCAGAGGCTATGCTTCATCTCACACGGTTGAAGAATAGAAAAACATATTGAGGGATAAAACAAAGTGAGAAGGAGATGTTTCATTTATTGAGAGAGATTTTTCTTATTGAGAATGAAATGTATTGCTTTAAAATGCTTGTAATCAAAGTCTTCTGTGCTAACCATGGCAAACCAAAAGAAAGTCAAGTACTTCACATCAAAGAAAGGAGGACAGCAGATACTACTCTAGTCTGTTTGGCTCAAAATCGGACCTATGAATTGCAATCTAACTCGAAAACTAATAAACATAAAATACTCATTGAACGCTGATCATAATCAAAACATCATATAAACTCTGTGGGGTATTTGCAGAATTTTTGTCCTAAAAATAAAAAATTTGTTTAACAATCTATCTTTAAAATATTGACACAGTTCACTATTTGTTACGAGGGAGGAGTGCAGAGAAAGGGACAGCCAGGTGTTCGAGAACGGATGGAGACGGCACAGCACAAGTTAATGAATAAATAACTTTGTCTGTGAACGTGCTTCTCGAACACCTGGCTATAGATAGCTACAGATACAGACTCAACAACCGACGACAGACCTGTGTACACCTGAGGTGTGTTCATGGAGGCTGCTTTGGTAAGTGCACCACAGTCGGACAGTTTGTTCGATATCAGTCCTCACACAACCATCCACAGGAAGATCAAGCAGCTCTGAAGATTGCCAGTGCTCTGCAGGGACGGGTATGGACTAAGACAACACCAGTACCGACCATCTACGATGAGGAGATTTCAAGACTGGACTGAGATGAAACAGCGACAGTCAAGTCCTTCTATTCAGTGAAGAGTGGACTCTAAAAGCAGAGACAAAAGACGATGTCGCCTCTTGCCCAGACGCTCAGCGAGGTGATCTACCAGACTGCTTCAAGGAGTAGTATATAGAATGGGGATTCTGTGACAGGCCAACTAAGAGCGCCTTTATATGCCAATTCCTCTCCCAGCCCCCAAGTATAAATTAACGATTTCGAGCAGAGACATCATTCGATGCACAGCCCAGACCCCCGACATGCACCTCAACGATTTCGAGCAGAGACATCATTCGATGTACAGCCCAGACATGCACCTCAACGATTTCGAGCAGAGACATCATTCGATGTACAGCCCAGACATGCACCTTCGAAACTCCCCCAGGTGGTGGGATTCTGTTACAGGCCAACTAAGAGCGTTATTATATGCCAATTTCGTCACTCAGTAGTGGGCCTCAGAAACTCCCACCCACTGGTTTATGAGCATGTGCCCGTACACGTAAGTCTTGACGCCGTCGGCAGCGATCCACCGTTTGGTGTCCATGGGCGACAGCGACGTCTTGTTGAGGGTGATGCCGTAGATGTTGTGTTTGTCGCTTCTCAACGCATTCATTCGGTGTTTGAACATCTTATTCTTGAACAGAGCTTGTTTGAAGAGGGCGTGCTTGATGTGTTGTTTCACCACGTATTTCTTGACCCCCTTTGCCTTTCGGATCTCACCCTTGTCAGCTTTCAAGATGGAGTACATCTTAGGCCTCAAGCCGACGTATTCGGCGATGGGTGTGCCCGCCGCGATTCGTCCTTCATCTTGCCGAGGACCTTTTGTTGATCGTGCTGTGTAGGGGGCATGGTCCTTGGGGTAATCGCTGGTGTCGTACAGGTGTATGTGTTTTGCCATGTCCTCGTACACATCCTCGGTGCGTATATCCAGCAACAAGGAATCCGTGTCCGTGTACAACAGCCCGCATCGATCACCGTATTGCTTCTTGAGCCGGTTGTAGTAGAAATCATACATGAGATGTTTGGACAGGTCGAGAATGCTCATCCCCACGTAGACGGGTCGGTTGAGCTTGATGTGACTTTTGTTCATGTGCAGTGCCGCCAAGTCGTTATCGAATAGCTTGCTTCGGTTGAAGGCTGGGCTAGCGATCAGTTTCCTGAGTTTTTTCCTCCTGGTGTGATCGCACGAGTTTGACCGTCACCCGTTTTCTCAGGTTCTCCATCGTCTTACCAAACACTGAGTTGTTCATGAGCTTATACAAGTTCTTCTCGAAGTCACTGGTGGCCAGCTTTCGCAGGTCCGTGTTCATTCTGATGTAGGGCTCCATCCAAGGACTTTGGTTAAACTTAAGCACCCTATGAATTTTGGTCAGATTCATAGCCAACGATAGGTACAGCTGCAGGTTGCGATAGTGCACGACGTACTTGGTCTTGTTCATCAAGTTCGGGACGAGTTTTTCCACCCGAGCCAGGGTGTTCTCACCCAACAAGTCCCGCTGATAGTCGGACATCCAGTCTCGGCAGACCATCAACCATTCGGGGGCCAGCGAATTGGGTAGCGTGTAATGCCTGGGGATACTCCAGATCCACATCGAGGATGTAACCCTTCCCCGAATCCGGCGCGATGCTCGTGATATCGATCTCATCGTCCAACCACTCAAACCCACCAGTAGGCAGACACTGACTCCTAGCCCAGCCGTACAGGTTGTTGGCATCGAGATAAAGGAGATGATTGGTGGGCTTGCTAGAGTCGTAGCCTTCCACGTACTTATTGTTGGCTCTTGCGTACCGTTTGGCGGCCATGGAAATCCCTCCTCGTAAGCCTTTCTCGATGAACAGGTGCATGTCGTAATCCGTGAGCAATTCCAGCTTAACTCCGGTTTTCTTCAGCAGCGCATCCCACGATAGACCGGGGCTGGTGTAGTACCATGCAGGGTCGAGTTGATACTGTTTCAAACACATCGTCCTGAACGTCTTGAACACATCGGCTAGCAGGAGCACATCCGTTCTCAAGTACAGATCGTGGTAGTCACCCAGATTCTTACAGCTTAGTTTCTTCCACACGTTCTGCGCATGGTCGTAATCGTCCTGGGAGATATGGGATTCGGTCAGGTTGCTGTAAAATCGGCCGATGGGAGGTAATCGGGTCTCGTCAAACTTAAACCAATCATCCATGTACTCGTATGGGTACACACCCTTCCTCATCAACAGGGGCCGAGTCTCGGCGTTGGTGTATCGATCAGTGATGGGGAAGGTGTCATTGGCTTTGACCAAACTATCGAGCGATGACAGGAGGAACTGAGCGCTGTCAATGAATCTCAGACCGTTGAGCGAGAACGAGATGTATTTTTCCATGTTGTTGGGGATGCACTTGATATCACCACCGACCTTCGAGATGGCCTGCATGATCAGGTTGGCATCGTACCCTCTCAGATTGTGGAAGACCACGGGGATGTTGATTGTTTTAGGGTTGATTCTAAGCTGGAGGCTGCACACGTTATGGGCGACACCTTGGTACCGGCCGGTGATGTGTCAGTGATCTCTCACGACATCCCAGTTCAGCGGTCCCTAGCATACGTGGCAATTCTCAGCACGCTTGTGAGCGACTTGGTCCTTCGGCGTCATGCGCATGAGAGCGACGGTGTACAGCCTTTTCCTAATGATTTTCTCTTCCTGTTACAAACACATCAGGAATCGTTCGGCCGCTCTAGGACCTCGGTAGATGACTGGAGCATCCGTTTGTCCATCGCATCGGACGACCACGTACCCGAACCCGCAGGCTTGGTGTTCTTGGGCCTTGCACGTAAAACTTTGCTCAGTGTTGGGCACGTCGTGCTCGACCCGTTTGATGAGGGCTTCAAAGTCTGTGTAGATCATGTAAGGCACAGGCATCTGATGTTTGTGGTTGGTGAATTTCAAGATGTTGTCGCCTTCCTTAGGCATGTCGATTCGAATCGCCGTCTCTCCTACACCTAGGCAATCCCCCTGGTGCGCTTGCAGCAGGTCGGCGCGTGAAGCCGTGCAGACATCGTTCGCAGAAGTGTTTCTTTTCTCTGTGCATCGATTGATCGTGCAACAGCCGGCTCAGATTTTTTATCACCGTGTAGTGATACTGGCCGTCTTTTTTTATGAGGAATATATTGGTTCTACGCACAGTTTTATCACCCACAGGGCTTATCCTATGCACGATGGTTTTGTCGCCTTCGTGGCCGAACACGTTGACGGCCACCTTGTTTTGCTTTTCGAATTGCGCCCAGTAGGAGATGGGTGTTAAGCGTTCTACACCCGTGAAGTCGAATCCAGATTCTTCGATCGATGGATAGCTGGAACACCTGCCCGGATTACCCGTTGGTTCATGCATAGCAGCTATGACCGCCACCACCGCACAGTAATCGTTAACATTGTCGCCTTGGGTTTTGGGGTTAACGAGGGCCTTTTTGGTCCTGAAATGCATGGGCACCGGTATGTGCGACCCACCTCTGAGCTGCATGTAGTTCGCTATGTCGAGATAAACGGTGTTGTCTACCACCCATCCAGAGCCCATGTGGGTATATCTCTCCAACGACTCTTGTATTTTCTGCAACGACGCGTCGATAGAGGATTCAATCAATTCTGGTTGGGTAAGGGCTTCCCGTTTGCCTCTGAAATAAGGTACAACGGACTCCGTACTGCCGTCCGTATTCTGTTTTTGGAGCTCCATTTTCATCGTTAGTTGGTACTTGATGCTTTTCAAGTCGCCTAGTTCTTCACGGAGTTTACTAGCGATGGGGGGTTTGAGTGTATCGGTATCGATATTGGAATCAACCATCATTTTCCAGCCCCGGAGATACTTACCCACGGCGTGCTCCGTCAGCATGAATCTCAACTCGACTGGCCTGGTGTCTTCCAGCAAGGTGATCAGCTCAGCTCTTCTCATGCGGGAATAACCCTTCAATCCCCGTTCTTTAGCTCGGAGTTTGAGGTCTCGCACGGTAGGGGGCTTGGTATATTTCATATCAAGCAAGGTGAGCAGTTGGGGTTTCCTCATGCGGGAATAACCCCTCAGTCCATGACTTTTGGCGAGAGCTTTGAGTTCGCTGATGGTAGTCATGGTGTATACCTTATGCGGAGCCAAATGTTTAATAGGGTGTTTTCAATGTGCAGATAACCCTGTCAGCCTTCAAAAAAAAAATGAAGTGCCCATTAAACTTTCATCCTGAGCAGCCGGTTACGTTTGTTGAGGTAGTCTTTCTTCTTGTCGTAAATAAGTTGGTTTCGAACTAAGTCCCTTCCGTGGGATTTACATAACCTAGAATGTCCTTTGATCCCTATACCGCATACTTTGCATACGTAATTGACATGACCCTTTCTCGCACAGTTGGCATGCGAGTGGCAATATTCAGCCATACAGCATTTACCGCTTGCCGAGCAATACCCATTTGCAATAATAAGTTCCCACGGGCCACATGGTGTATACCTTATGCGAAGTCAAATGTCTAAATGAATGTTACTACATGTGGAAGGGGTCCCGGGGCTTTGGTATTTCTGCCTTCTTGTCGGCTGGTGGGTGGAATGGGGAAACTGGTTTGCTGTGCTTCCAGGTCTTGTGGAGGACCTTCCAGAGAACAACAGCGGCTAGCGAAATGTAGGCCCATCTTTGGGCCGATTCCACCATCTGCCCTACCTTCTGTATGTCGAAATGGGTCTCTTCTTGTTCCTCTTCTATTTCCTCCAGGAGTTTGGAATCGTCCTCGTTGTCGTCGATGTCCAGCCTAGACAAGACGTCAACCAACATATTTGTCGTTTGCCTCACACGAGTCTCGATGTTGTAGAAGTCCTGGATGTTTGGTAACATACTATCGGGTATTGCTACTTTCGATCTATCCCGAGTCACCTTTTGTGTCAATGGTTCGTCGACCGGCAACGATACTTCTTCTTCGGCTGGCGGTATGGTTTCCTCGATCGGATCTCGCCATATGTCGTAGAGACTTGTGGATCCAATACCGAAGCGCTTTTTGACCTCGCTTGCTGGGAGCACCCCACGAAGGGAGCGTATTTCTTGGATCTTGTCTGAAGACAAATCTCTTCTTGGTGGCATGGTTGTTTTTTCCTGGGCATATATATACCCATACTTCCTACTTGTCTATATGGGAATCCCAATCCTCTCCCAGGAATCCCAATCCTCTCCCAGAATCCCAATCCTCTCCCAGGAATCCCAATCCTCCCCCGTAAACTTCTAACAATGCTTAGCAAATACTTGGCAACGGTGGATCGCTACCGACGGCGTTACGACTTACGCGTACGGGCACACGCTCATAAACCAGTGGGTGGGAGTTTCTGAGGCCCACTACTGAGTGACGAAATTGGCATATAATAACGCTCTTAGTTGGCCTGTAACAGAATCCCACCACCTGGGGGAGTTTCGAAGGTGCATGTCTGGGCTGTACATCGAATGATGTCTCTGCTCGAAATCGTTGAGGTGCATGTCTGGGCTGTACATCGAATGATGTCTCTGCTCGAAATCGTTGAGGTGCATGTCGGGGGTCTGGGCTGTGCATCGAATGATGTCTCTGCTCGAAATCGTTGATTTATACTTGGGGGCTGGGAGCGGAATTGGCATATAATGACGCTCTTAGTTGGCCTGTAACAGAACCACAAACCCCCCGGGGGGGAGTTTCTAAGGTGCATGTCGGGGGTCTGGGATGTACATCGAATGATGTCTCTGCTCGAAATCGTTAATTTATACTTGGGGCTGGAAGCGGAATTGGCATATAAAGGCGCTCTTAGTTGGCCTGTCACAGAATCCCCATTCTATATACTACTTCAAGGAAACTTCTGATGGAGTGCCCTTCCTTTGCATAGATGATGGAGACGACAACAAGATCATCTGCTTCGCTATGGCGCCCGTCCCCCACCTCATAAGAGGATCTACACAGAGACCGACCAGGGACTCACAAAACTGAAGGACCAACTGACAACTGAAATCACGACCCCCATGGAGTTCCTCTCAGCTGCTGGACATTTGATTAAGTTGGCTTAAATGACTCAAACAGCTCGAATGACTTCAGCTGTCATCAGAAATGTATATTTGTATGTTTGTGTATTTGTACTTATGTAAATAACTCATGTTGATTAATGATGTAATATATGATTTAGAATGTAATGTAATATAATCTCAATTAAGAATTCAATAATATGTAATGTAATGTAATTTTGTGTGAAGAAATGAAAATGATGATATGATTAAATCTTATAAAATGTCATTTAAAAGTCTGTTGTAATCCCTGTAGGCATTAGTGCACAATGAAGTGGGACCTACCACTTTAATAAAAGGGTAGAGGCACTGGTGTGTAAAATCGTTATTCAAGACTGTAGGAGTTATTCCCTGTAAGCATTAGTGGACTCGACTGTATTGAGGGCTGGTTGTGTGTCATCGTGACCCAGATATGGTGGAGCGCTGCTCATGCTTCCTTCACTGGCTGGTCTGGTCCAGACTAATTGATTATTAGGCCACTGTGATATATCTGGAACATTGCTGACGGCAAGTGGTGTTATTCAACATTCACACTTTCTAAAGGGTATGAAAACATTTTGTTCCAGTACATTTTGAACAGACTAAGTGACTTTTATCTGTTAGAGAGAACCCTCAGCTACCAAATATTTAAAAAAATTAAAAGATGTGTTTAAGTGGAATTAATTTAAAACTCATGTTTTTTAAAAGAATATTTTGACCAACATATGCATGACTAGAGTGTGAACAATGATTTACCTTTTCCAGAAGCATTTGCCTACAAGAATCATCCAATACACAAGGTGGATATCCTCGGGGTGGTGGTTCATGTAGACGAGAGAGACAGGTGCTTTATTTATGCAAGTAAGCATTTGCTAAGCCAGTTGTAATCTTGTAAGTTTTGTTTTATCACTTTTATCATGTTTAATGTTTAATTTCATGATGAAGCCCCAGTGTTTGGACAAAATAATTGAATATATTCAAGTGACAAGGGAGTTAATGCATAGAATTTGGTATGGTATTTGTCCTGTATTTGGAATAAAGATTGTATTCAGTTTCTTATACTTTTGTTTGATCATGATAACAATTATCCCATTAATTTCCCCAGATTCCAAATGGTGAATTCTGAGTGAATTTTGCAGATTGACACAGCCCACAAAAATTTGTAACCACTGAAAGAAGTAGCGTCCTGACCGTTCATATTTGCATTTATATCCTTGTGAGACCACAATGTATACTATTTGTAACAGTTGACTTTATCCTGCTGGACAATGTTTTTAATATACAGGGAGGTCTCCTTGTTTTCGTTGATGTCACAGGGAGGTCTCCTTGTTTTCGTTGATGTCACAGGGTGGTCTCCTTGTTTTCGTTGATGTCACAGGGAGGTCTCCTTGTATTCGTTGATGTCACAGGGAGGTCTCCTTGTTTTCGTTGATGTCACAGGGATGTCTCCTTCTTTTCGTTGATGTCACAGGGAGGTCTCCTTGTTTTCGTTGATGTCACAGGGATGTCTCCTTGTTTTCGTTGATGTCACAGGGTGGTCTCCTTGTTTTAGTTTATGTCACAGGGAGGTCACCGTGCTTCAGTTGATGATGGTTAAAGGGAGGTTTCCTTGTTTCAGTTGATGATGTTTACAAAGGAGGTCTCCTTGTTTCAGTTGACGATGTTTACAAGGGAGGTCTCCTTGTTTCAGTTGACGATGTTTACAAGGGAGGTCTCCTTGTTTCAGTTGACGATGTTTACAAGGGACGTCTCCTTGTTTTAGTAGGTGATGTTTACAAGGGAGGTCTCCTTGTTTCAGTCTATGATGTTTACAAGGAGGTCTCCTTGTTTCAGTTGATGATGCTTATAAGGGAGGTCTCCTTGTTTCAGTTGACGATGTTTACAGGGAGGTCTCCTTGTTTCAGTTGACGATGTTTACAGGGGGGTCTCCTTGTTTCAGTTGACGATGTTTACAAGGGAGGTCTCCTTGTTTCAGTTGACGATGTTTACAAGGGACGTCTCCTTGTTTTAGTAAATGATGTTTACAAGGGAGGTCTCCTTGTTTCAGTCTATGATGTTTACAAGGGAGGTCTCCTTGTTTCAGTCTGTTTACAAGGGAGGTCTTGTTTCAGTTGATGATGCTTATAAGGGAGGTCTCCTTGTTTCAGTCTATGATGTTTACAAGGGAGGTCTCCTTGTTTCAGTCTATGATGTTTACAAGGGAGGTCTCCTTGTTTCAGTTTATGATGTTTACAAGGGAGGTCTCCTTGTTTCAGTCTATGATGTTTACAGGGAGGTCTCCTTGTTTCAGTTGACGATGTTTACAGGGGGGTCTCCTTGTTTCAGTCTATGATGTTTACAAGGGAGGTCTCCTTGTTTCAGTTGACGATGTTTACAGGGGGGTCTCCTTGTTTCAGTCTATGATGTTTACAAGGGAGGTCTCCTTGTTTCAGTTGACGATGGTACTGGAGTAATCTCCTGCTGTTGCTGGAAGCCAGACCTTGGACGCACCGGTAAAGGGGGAGATGGGATGCTTGGTGTCTCAACCACCAGCTGCAGTATATCAGTAGCATGTGTTATATATGTACAATGTGTAACTATTGGTATAATCTTTATAATAATGGGGCGGTGGGGTAGCCTAGTGGTTAAAGCATTTGCTTGTCACGCTGAAGACCCGGGTTCAGTACCCTACATGGATACAAACTGTGAAGCCCATTTTTGGTGTCCCCTGCCATTCTGTTGCTGAAATATATTCCTAAAAATGGTGTAAAATAAAACTCATACTCTTTATAATAATGATTTAAACTTTAAAACATGTATGAAGATATTGTTCTGTGTTGACAAAGGTAACGCAAGATGTAAGATTTGTGTTGTCAATGTGATGTTAGATGTATGTTATGTGTTGTCAAGGTGATGTTAGATGTAATAGTTCTGTGTTGTCAAGGTGATGCAAGATGTATGTTATGTGTTGTCAAGATGATGTTAGATGTATGTTATGTGTAAAAAGCAGAACAGAGCCGTACTCTGGGTCCGTGTATTTTATTTATACTGAAGACGGTAGACCTAAACAATAAAACAAAAACATTCAATATACATGGTAACATCATGGATGGCCTGTCATAGATGAAACTTGTACATCGTAATCCCATAGAATTTTAGATTAGCACAGTGCATAAAAGTACAATATAAACATTCACATGGAAGAAAGCATCTTTTACACACAAAGTCAGCTGTACCAATAGCACTTGCATAACTTCCAGCAAAGATACCAGACCCAGTGGGTATGTCACCTCTTATTTAATAGTTTTACACAAGTTAATCTAACTAACAACTAATAACATACAATAACTAACATGAAAAATAAATGAAACTTTACACCGTTTTCCAGTTGAGGTGTGTAAACTCATCCCCACCTACCTTGGATATCTGTCCACAACCGGACGGGGCTTCCTTGCCTAGTAGGATGCGACTACAATACAATGAGTAAACTGACAATTTCATGCAAACACATCGTGGCGATTATAATGATAAATTGCATATTTTTCTACAAACAATATCACACTTGAGGCTAATCTAAGTGCTCCCTCTAACACGCGGTTTTGAAACTAACAAGTTGGAACAAATCAAAACAATGGAGTTGGAGTGAATAATTACGGTTCACGGAAACTGTAGAATGGCAGTGAGCAAGGTAGATAACTGCTTACGGGGAGTGACATATAAAATAACAGTACAACCTAAAATTGTCATTAATTAGTGGATCACTTAATACAAACAACATTTTATACACTATTCGTTCTCACACAACCATTGAGCAAAAACATGCTTTCAAGTTACAATTCTACTCTATAAACATTGATGACAGTACATTTAAAAAATGAAACATTTTCCACATAACGAGTTATACATGGATGGCTACGAGATAATCACAATTACTCAAACAATCAACTTTCTGATCAATTCAACTTTGCCAGTGGCGGTATCACAGACAAATACACTGTTATAGCATAACAACACAATTGATAAGCGAAGGGAGTGTACTTACTAGTACATAAGTTGGCTCATTAGAGCTGGACAAAAACAATGCCCTCTGTGGTCAAACAACGTGCTGCTCGGCTGGCTGGCTAAAACAAAGGGCCTGCCTTGGGCGCGAGATGAAGCGATAAGAGCAGCATTTCGGGTAACCTCAAAGTAATTACTTACGGCCTGTTATTATTCTTTTGTGAATGTGTAGAAATTAAAAGGGATCTTAAGCAAAGACCTCAAGTACAGATGTGAAAATATTGGAAAGGTGACATAAGAAATGACCTCTTAATCAGGAATGTTTACAAAGTTTTCCGAGCCCTGACGGAGTGTGTCGAAGATAATGTGAGTAAAGACGTGTGACTGATGGCACTTTACACTCCCCTGCTTCCTAGTTGACTCCTGGCAACTAGACACTGATTACCACAATGTAACTATCATGTCATACAATATATTACTTGAGGACATCACGGTACTTATCCTTGGTAACTGGACCAAATGCAATACAAAAACGTGGTAGATATAAATCTAACCATAAAAAAGTCCTATATATCATACACATTGAAAAATCAGATCATAAATGTAAATTATGAGCACCAAAAATCAAATACTGTTTTGGTAAATACTGTTCAAAGAATGAAAGTGTACCTTTCATCACTTCTGGACGGACTTTGAAAGCAGTTGAACCAGTAGTAACTGTGTCTTAGTCATGTCAGCAATCACAGATGGATCCAGCTGCATCACTGTGGCATTAGTTGCTTCTTGGTGGAGAGCTGATCTTGGTAGATTGAGAGGGTTAGGATGTTTTCCAGCTGTGCTCCTTGTTGATCTCCGTGGTGGCGTTACAGCCTCTGGCTCCCCTACTTCGCATGGAGTAGTACCTCTTTCCTCCCCTGCTTCGCATGAACCCGTCCCCTCTGACGTATCTGTGTAGTTCCACTGGTGTGTCTTCTTCCCTGAGAATTTCAGCTCCTGAAGCTTCATCCGGACCGACAGACTCTGCAGGCATCTGTCTCCTGTGGCATGTTCCTGCCCTTGGTCCCAGCTTCTACTGTTTCCACGCCAGGGATTTCACTAACGATAAAGAAATCATAGTCATTTCCAAAATCGTCATTGTCATCACAGATCAGTTCCATCTCCTCAGGTAGATTATTTGGCAACCTTTCTTCCTGTTCAGGTTCACTGTGGATGTCATCCACTAGGGTACGTGAATCAAGCAACTCTTTCCTGTGAACTGTTTTAGTATGTTCATCTCCCTGTAGTGGCTGAATGACATACTCGTTAAATGGTTTCTTTTCCACTACTCTGTATGGTGTAGGGCGCCATACATCTTGGATTTTATTTCGGCCTGGGGGGGTGATTCCTGAGAAAGAATCTTGCACCTATGCTGAGTTCTCTGTCTCTGGCGTCTTTGTTGATCCGGGTTCTTCTCTTTAGAGCTTCACATTCTGTCCTCTCGGATACCAGGCGATAAACATCGTGTAGTTTTTGATAATGTTCTGCTGTCCACTCTTCTTGCACTCCATCACTTGCACCAATTAACATGTCGATGGGAACCCTAGGTTCTCTCCCAAAGAACAGGTAGTGGGGAGCATATCCAGTAGTAGCATGGGGAGTTGAATCATAGGCATAAATGAGTTCTGGCAGTTGTTCGGGCCAATGGTTCTTCTTTTCTGAGGATAGGGTTCTAAGTAAGTTGTGCAGCGTTCTGTTAAATCGCTCACAGGTGGCATTTCCCTCAGGATGATAGGGTGTTGTTTTGGTTTTCAGTATGCCACAGATGTTGCACAACTCGTGTATAATTCTACTTTCAAAGTTCCTACCCTGGTCACTGTGCAGACTAAGCGGAACTCCGTAGTGCACAAACCACTCCTTGACCAAGGTACGGGCTACTCTCTTTGCTGTCTGGTCTCTCAGAGGTATTGCTTGAGTGAACTTGGTATAGACATCTGTCATAATCAGCACATTTTCAATTTTGTTGGTTCCTGGTTCCAGCACTGTGGAATCTGCCAGAATTTCCATTGGTTTCTTAGCAAGGATGGATCCAATGGTCGGCTTGACGATCTCCCCATGTTTTCCTAGCATACACCTGGAGCACTTTGTGCAGTAGTCTTTGACGTCTTTGGACATGTAAAGCCAGATACACCTACTGTGCAACAAGGAAAGTGTCCTCTTACAACACTGATGACCATGGTCGTCATGCACTGATTTCAACACTTTAGTCCTCAAGCAATCTGGCAATAGGAGTTGCTTGATCGTGTATCTGTCGGTAAAGCACATCTTTTTCCTCCACTATCTGTTTCCAATACTGGAACAGTCGCCTGGTGTAGCACGATAACACGACGAAGGATGAAAAGTTTCATCACTGTTCTTTAATTACCACAGCATATAACGTTAACAGTCAGTAATGCAACAATCGGAATATGGTGGAGACCGTGAGAGAGGCTAGGCACTTCCCAGGCGCTGACCAGGTGAGACCAGGGTTGTTCTTCGGACTTCTCTGCTCAGCTGATCTGCTAGCCTTGGCTGTTGGTGCTGTCCGTTGGTCTGTGTTCAGCTCCCTTCTGTGCCTCAAGTTGCCTTCCTCTCTGTAGACTACCTTGACGGTGCTGCTTATATAGCAACTTCGCCACAGGATCACGTGGCGATTAGTCAGCATTTCTCTTGACCGTTCAGGTACACGTAGTGACCAGTCAGCATTTCGCTGGACAGTTTGCCAAATCATCACAACACAGTTAAATCGTTATCTGTCCAATTAGTTAGTCATTAGTGGTGGTCAGTACAATCATATCTTTATCTGGTCAATTTGACCTTATCTTCACCTACTGTTGACCAGCACTGACCGACTTTTATATTCCATGGAAAACAAGCCTGCCCGTCTACACAGCCTCCAACCATAGTGTTACATTCGCCCCATTATACATTAGAATTTTTTTAATTTTTTTTACGTAAAAAATTTCTAGCAATCGTTAAATGCAATTAACACTAAAACACCCATGCCAACAAGCATTACAAGGGTACCTGTGTACATTGTTATTTATAATCATTATATTCATGTTAACAATCATTATATGGGTACCGAAGTCCATTGTTAGTTACAATTCATTATGCTCATGCCAGCAATCATTACATGGATACCTGTGTACATTGTTATGTACAATTCTCGACACTATTGTGCTGTTAATGCAACACTCGACCATTCGGTCGGCTCCATATATACGTGGTTCGACATACTATATGTCACAGACATGTAAACAACTATTGACCACATGAAGTTTATAATGTGTGTGCACCATAGTCCGTTATCTTCGAACTTTGCCTTGTGTTCACTGAACTGCGTGTAGCGATCACATCTGTAAGTCAGTAGTTCCATGAATTAGTTCGTCTCACGCGTGTTTCGGGTGACCGTGTCCAGCGTCGGATAGATGCTCCTTATGGCGGTTGTTGGTGGAAGTTCGCTTGCTGGATCGGAGCCCTGTAGGAGTGGCGCAGAAGGTAGTGGTCCTCTGTAGGTGTGATCTGCACCCCCAGCGTTAACTGGCACCATCTCAACCTCAGTTGTAGCCGAGACTTTCCTCCCACCCCTTCCTCGTTTGGCAAGCCAGGGTCTAATGACTCTTATGTACAGAAATATCCCTACCAATATTCCCCCTATAAGTAGAATTATGCCTATAAAATATTTCCAGTCAGAAGTCTCATCGTCTGGTATCATGTTATGTAGTTCATCAAGCTTATCAATAAGATGATCCATCAGAATTTTCTCAATAACTCCGAGTTTCTCAGGCAACCTAGTCAAGTTCAGTCTTTTGGCAGTTTTCATAAAAGGTTTCCAGAGCAGCATGTTCGAAACATTCACGGTCATCACTAAAACTAGAAAATTATCTCTTGATTGATATTGACTTTCATTATGATAATAAGGGAGTAAAGTCAAATGATCATTAGATGCTGAACACGAGGCGTTCAGTTTAATTATCTCTAATGGTGGAGAGACCATGATAGTATAGGAAAACCGGTTATTACTATCACATACCACTACAAAATCTAATTTCTTATGAGTCGTCACTATCCAACGCCCTGCAGCGAGGTATTCTGCCATAGGTAGAATTGCGTTTGGTCTGATTTCTCTCTACAGGTCTTTTGGACTTTCGTTTCATCTTTCATAAATAGAGCAACTACACATAGATGGCTTAGATTGATTGGGTAGATGGGACTCTGGATATGGCAATAACCCGTAAGGGGTTTTGTGCATGCCTGTACCTCGGAGGGTTTCAATAATGCATATTTCGTACGCTGTGCATTGACTGCAACTACATCAGTTTCTAAACGATATTCTGCTACCATATGACCGATACCATCTGTTTTCGTGTCTCTGCCGTTCCCGATCAGTGGTATAGGTAAGTTATGTGCCTGGTATATCCCAAATTGTCCATTAGCATCTAGAAGCGGAATGGACGTAATTACCAAGATCTTATTTTCAATAGCACGGTGGTACATAGTAAGGACTTATAGAAACCCCATAAGTTGTCTTCGGGATCATTTGCTAATCGAAACCTATTAGGAAGATGGACTTGTATGTCCTTTAATAAACTTAGTAACTGTTTTACGCTATTGTACTGGGTGCAAGATGTCCTAAGGCCAACATATTAACTTGAAGTTGGAGGTGTTCTAGATAGGATAAAAAGGTTTGTAACATGCCTCGAATATTCTCAATGACAAGTTCTGCCTGTAAATAGGTCTTTGTGACCCATTCTAATTTTGCTATCTGATTTCCTAATGTCATTGATACATTAGCAATTTCACGTTCTACAAAATGTAAATCATCAATAACTTCATTAATGGTCTGTCTATTCTCCGAGACTTGAATTCTAGTTGTATTGAGGATAGAGAGCCCCTCCTGTATTACGTGTGTCATATCTACTTGGTTTTCTGCAAGCCTCTTCACGTTTTGCTTTATAGTGTTTAGGTCAGCATCAGACACAGTGCCAAACAAGAAACTTAAAGCTTTACCAACAAATGGTAATAGTGAGCGCTTAGGTCGGGCATGCAACCTGCTATATTCAGCAAAGTTTTCTGCTAGATTATTTAAGGTGGTACTCAAACGTATTATTTCTTCGTCTAACTTTATATACATACTTAAAATTCCCTCTGATTTATCTGAGTAGAAACGGTTCATAAATTGCCTAACCATCAGTGCAACTTGATCAATGTCATACCTGCATTGCTCAATAAACTGATTATATGGTTTTAGATCAATAACAAAAGTTACCAACCATTTTGACCTAGTGGTAGTGATATCATTTATCTTTTGGAAGATAACATTTTCATACATTACATTACCCTGGGCAAAACCAAACAGGAAGAGGAGAACCGGCGGAAACATGTTCTCCCTGAAACATAAGGATATCGAATAATAGACGATGAACTGATAACCATTAATCTGGATAACCCTATAATAACCCAACCATTGCTTGAAGCAGCTGTTTAACTTGTTCTCCTTTGTTTGTATGTGTGTTTCTAGTAGAGATTCTAGATGATTTTCGTTCAATAGATTCTATTAACATGTCTTCTTCGTCGTTATTAGCTGCAGAATCATGGGCTCTACCCGTTCGTCATGCTCCTCATTTTCATAATCAGTTTCAAGTGGTTGATTCCTGGCTCTTAATCGTTTCTGTAATTCTGCCAATGGTATGTAGTCCTCTTCTTCTGAATCTGATCGCTCTTGACGATATCGTCTCGCGATCCGCTTTGGAATCAGTGATAATGACTGGATCTGACTCTTCACTACTGGACTCTTCTGGAGGAACAACATATTGGGCCTTCCTTCTGGGCCTACCTGTTGTATCCTTGGGAATTTCCCAATCATCTATTTTGCTATCCGCAAATGTTCTGCATGTGCTTTTGTTACTGTCCCATCAAGTTGATTCCGAATGATGAATGTAACAGGTGATGTCCGGCTCAATTACTCGGTAGTATGGCTTCCATTTGGATTGTAATTTGCTTTTTCGTTGGTGATGTCTGTAATACACAGGATCACCAACGTTTATCTCAATTGGCTTGCTGCATCTGTCAGCATATTTTGCTTGTCTTTTCTTTGCCTTTTTCATATGTCTGTGTACCAACAGAAAAGATTTGTGTTGCTGTTGCAGGGCAATTTTATGTTCCTCCTCCCCATGGTATTTCTTCCTGGGTTTTAGAAGGTTGTCCAATGGTAGGACAACATCCCGGTTGTATAAGAGGAAAAAGGGTGAGAACTTGGATGACTCATATATGTTGAACCGGATTGCTGCTAAGGTCTGGTTCAAGTACAAATCCCAAGTAGTTAGATCATCATCCAATTTCTTCGCCAGGACATCATGCAGTGTCCTATGAAAACGTTCTACTCTCCCATTGGCTTGTGGGTGGTAGAAAGAAGTCGTCACATGGTGAATTCCCAATGTGGCAAGAATTTTCTTCACGACATGGTTTACATTTTCCGTACCATTGTCGGTGACAATCTCTAGTGGAGAACCATATTGAGGAAATATTTCTTCAATTAGCAGGTGTGCAATGGTTTCAGCAGTCTTGTCTGGTACTGCAAAAGCCTCCGGCCAACCACTATAATGATCTACAAATCCCACAATGTACTTGTTTCGTGACAGAGTGGTTGGGTAAGGGCCTGATAGATCCATGCTTATTTTCGCAAATGGATAGGGAGGTACATCAGTTTCTTGGAGGGTGGCTTCTGTTTTCGTGAGAGATCGGGCCTGGCAAGTGATGCAGCGGGAAACATACTCATACAAATCCTTGTACATGTTCGGCCAGTAATATTTTGTTTTCAATGCATCAAACGTTTTATCGATTCCCATATGCCCATTCTCATCATGGTACTGATGGATTAGTTGCCCTTTTAAATGTGTGGGTACATACAATCTTGGGACGGGTTCATCATCCACATCAGTGATGTAGTATAGCAAACCATCCATCAATAAGAACTTCTTGAGGGAATGGCGACCATCCTGACCTTTTTCTAGCAAGGTTTTCGTTCTTTGTATCTCTTCATCTTTTGACTGTTCTGTTGTCATATCAAGGTTAAAGTCCAAGGGTATTGCCTTTTCCAGAACATCTAATCCTGGACCTTGACAGCGAGCATATGCCTTGGGCTCAAAATTGGTCATGTCAAGCACATTGATTTCTAAACTGTTATCATTCTCTACAGATTCAACCATCTCATCCGACCGTAAATTATTACCATCGGGCGGAACCCTGGAGAGAAGATCTGCACAGGTATTTTCTGTGCCTGCAATATACTGAACCTGACAATTATATGGGTGACTCCAACAGATACTTCAACGGTTTATGATCAGTTTTGATCACAAAATCTGCATTATGCAAGTAATGGTCAAGTTTCTGTAAGCTGAAGTGTATTGCGTAAGCCTCTTTCTCTATGGTCGCCCAGCGTGTCTGTGTGTCACTCAGTTTGTGTGACAAGAAATGAATGGGTTTTTCCGTCCCATCATCGCTTAATTGGGCTAGACAAGCACCAATGCAGCTGTCACTGGCATCTGTATACAGGATGTATGGTTTATTGGGGTCTGGATATGTCAGTAAAGGAATTACTGTCAGTCTTTGTTTTAGGAACTGGAAAGCTCGCAGACATTCATCTGTCCAGGAAAACCTGGCATATTTCTTCGTTAACCGAACAATTGGTTCAGCAATTTTAGAAAAATTTGGAATGAAGCGCCGATAGTAGTTACACATCCCGATGAAACTTCTGACCTCTTTGACAGATGTTGGAGCTCCCATAGACCGTATGGCTTCAACTTTCTGTTCCTCTGGCTTGATCCCACTCTGGTTGATCACGCGAATCCTAGATAGTTCGTTTCAGATTGGACAAAACTACACTTAGAAAGTTTAAGCTTCAGCGAATGCTGTCTCAGGCGATCAAAAACAGTTTGTATGTGAAACATATGATCCTGTAAGGTTTTTGAGAAGATCAAGATATCATCTAGATATGCTATTGCAAATGCTTCTAGATCCTGTAGTACTATATTCATGAGTTCCATGAATATTGAGGGAGCGTTACAGAGGCCGAAAGGCATAACAGAGAATTCAAACAGTCCACGGTGACATGCAAAAGCTGTCTTTTCCTTGTCTTGTTCATCCATCAAGATTTGCCGGTACCCCGACTTTAAATCAAGAGTGGAGAAGTATTTTGAATTCCCCAGTTGTGTGAAGATATCATCAATGAGTGGGAGAGGTGTGGAGATGGGTCGGGCAATCTTGTTTAAGGACTGGAAGTCCACACAAAATCGTTTACTTCCGTCCTTCTTGTCCACCACTACAATGGGAAAGCTCCACGGTGATCTAGACCGTTTAATAATCTTGGCCTCTAGCATGTCATTGATGGCTTTGTCAACCACTTTTCTTTTATTAAGTGGTGTCCGGTATGGCCTCAACTTGATAGGTGCATGGTCACCAGTGTCAATCTTCATCTGTACTGTACTTGTATGTCCTAAGTCCAAGTCACTTGCGGCAAAGAGGTCCTTGTACCCAGCTCCTAAATTCTGTATCTTCTCTTTATGCTCTTGTGGAGCCTTAACGTCTAACAATGCATCGTCCACAGGTTGGTTTGTTGAGTGTCCTAATTTCTCTGCAAGTGTTACTAAGTTTTCCTCCGGTACCTTATCTAATCTTCCTAACACACACCCCCTTCTTAACCTGAATGTTTTGTTTGTGGTGTTCACTATCATAATTGGGACATTCCTATCTTTGTTCATGCACGCTAATGAGTTAATTACTATGAGTCCTGGTTCACAAGATAAATATCCGGTATCTATTTCTGACACTTGGTAAAGTGTGTCATCGGGGAAATATGGCCCTTGTTTTACTTTTGCTCTGCACAGACTTCTACTTTGTGGTTTTAAAATAGTGTCCCCAGCCAGACGCACAATGGAGGCAATGTGCAGATCATCTTCCAATGGTACATAGGTTTTTCCTATCCTTAAACTTCCAAGGTCGTAGTAAAGTCGGACGCCATGTTGTTTTAGCCAATCTCTTCCCAAAATCATATTCCTATTCATGTTGCCTACCACATAAAATTGGTGCGTTAATGTCACTCCTCTCATTTTAAAAGTGATGTCTACACAACCATCTACTTCTAAACCATTCCCATTGACAGATTGTAGTGAAACCTTCTTTTTACTTAACTTATAGAGTCCTTGAAGTTTGTGAAAAACCCTTCTGTGAATAATAGATACTTCAGCTCCAGAATCAATCAAACATCTATAATGTTGTTTCCCTATCCTAACAGTACACGAACTTGGATTTCCTGCTAAATTTATAGTATATACTGTTCTCTCCTTCTCCTTCTGATCGGTTTCATCATGAGAAGGAGTTTTTAGTTTAAAGGTGTTCCATTTGGTGTTCTCCTATATGTTCCATAATTCATCCCATAATTTTTCTCTCTGTTTGGGCAATCCCTTTTAAAATGCCCCGGTTGGTTGCACTAACACAACATTGCTCATGGTCTACCAATGGGTTCCGCCTCTTTATTTGTCACTGCATTGACACTATTCCTATTGCCTGACCTACAGTCCCTCGCCTTGTGGCCTGATTGCTGACATTTATAGCATTTCGGTCTTGGGCGGTAATGGTCTACCTCCATGGGCTCTTCCCTACGTTGATCTTCAAGTCCTCTATTGCCCCTTCCTAGTCTCAGGTTAAATCGGGTGCGTAAATTCTGTTCATGCGTTGCACATGCAACAGCTGCAGCCATGTTTGGAGGGTTTTCTCTCATTACTTTCATTTTAAGATAGTCATAGGCTAACCCATCTGTGAAAAAACCTACTAATTGGTGTTCTATGGCAACACCATCTCCATCCCTACCTAGTCCTGTGTAAGCCTCCTCGGCTAAGTTTAGCAGTCGTTCGGCAAACAACTGTACACTTTCACCGTGTTTCTGTCTCACGGTTCTCAACAGCATAAAGGCATGTTGAGCGTCAGTTATTTCGGCAAATCGACGAGTCAATTCATGCTTTAGCTCCGGCCATGTTGCCTGATCATGGTCTTGTAAATAGCGATGAATAAAATCGCTAACTGCCCCTGAACTTGACTGGTACGTCACTAATTTGATTCTATCTTGACCTGAGTTAGTCAACACGGCGTAGTTTTCAATACTTTTCATCCATTCTTTAAACTTCGTAGGCTCCCCCTCAAATGGTTTTATAATTTGGGCTATAACCTGTGCGCCTAACGTCGTGGACAGACTGGCTAATTGCCCTGTTATTTGCCCTGCAATTCCGGTCAAAAAGTCACCTATATCCTGGCTTACCATAACGAAGTCGGAATAAGGAAGAAGTCAAAGCCACTTACCAAGCTGATCAGGATCCAGTCCACGTTGTTTGCGGCTTGTCCTTGTTTGAGGGGGAATCCGGGTCACGGCACCAAAGAAGAACCCACACGTGCTCTATGTAGCACGATAACACGACGAAGGATGAAAAGTTTCAACACTGTTCTTTAATTACCACAGCATATAACGTTAACAGTCAGTAATGCAACAATCGGAATATGGTGGAGACCGTGAGAGAAGCTAGGCACTTCCCAGGCGCTGACCAGGTGAGACCAGGGTTGTTCTTCGGACTTCTCTGCTCAGCTGATCTGCTAGCCTTGGCTGTTGGTGCTGTCC
The DNA here is from genome assembly GCF_003918875.1 of Haliotis rubra. Lineage (NCBI taxonomy): Eukaryota > Metazoa > Mollusca > Gastropoda > Lepetellida > Haliotidae > Haliotis > Haliotis rubra. The sequence goes on along the minus strand of NW_025766337.1, from coordinate 1,042,307 downwards.
GTTGGTCTGTGTTCAGCGCCCTTCTGTGCCTCAAGTTGCCTTCCTCTCTGTAGACTACCTTGACGGTGCTGCTTATATAGCAACTTCGTCACAGGATCACGTGGCGATTAGTCAGCATTTCTCTTGACCGTTCAGGTACATGTAGTGACCAGTCAGCATTTCGCTGGACAGTTTGCCAAATCATCACAACACAGTTAAATCGTTATCTGTCCAATTAGTCAGTCATTAGTGGTGGTCAGTACAATCATATCTTTATCTGGTCAATTTGACCTTATCATCACCCACTGTTGACCAGCACTGACCGACTTTTATATTCCATGGAAAACAAGCCTGCCCGTCTACACAGCCTCCAACCATAGTGTTACACTGGACCAGGGGTGTTCTCTGAGAAGTTGTCGCTTCGATGGCTTTTTACCTTGATCCCAATAGTGCTTGAATCTCCCAATGTATTCATCTTCCATCTGAAGTTTGGCTATATCTTCTGTTGAAAGTGCGGGCATGTGGGTAGATATGATGGGAACTTGCCTTTGAACAGTTGTGTTCATTTCTTCCTCCGTTATCTCATGGATGGTTGATCTAAGGACTCCTGGAAGTTGTGTAGAGTCACTCAGTGATGCTGTTGAGGCTTCTACTTCTAATGACTCTAGTCTGTCTGTCTCTGGAGAATGCTTTGACTTGCGGCTGAGAGAATCTGCATTCTTGTTTTGTTTGCCCGACCTATGCCTGATCGTAAGGTTGAATTGAGCCAGTTCGCCTACCCATCTCATCTCAGTGGCTCCAAGTTTTGCTGTTGTCTGGATGTAGCGGAGTGGGTCATTGTCTGTGAACACGAAGCACTCTGTTCCAAGCAATAGATCTCTGTACTTCTCTGTCACAGCCCATTTGAGTGCAAGCAGTTCCAACTTCATGCTGCTTTAGTTCTCCATGTTCCTCTCATTCGGACGAAGGGAACGGCTAGCATAGCTCAGGACTACTTTACCCTGTTCTTGCTCTTGTGACAGTACAACTCCGAGTCCTGCATTGCTGGCATCTACCTCCAGAATGTACGGTTTGGTGAAGTCTGGAAAACCTAGAATCGGCGCAGAGGTTAGCTTTGTCTTCAACTCCCCAAAGGCTTTGTCACATGACTCGTCCCATGAAGACATCCCAAGTCCTTGAGGCCTAACCTTCCTCTTTCCCTTCTTGCTGGTGTTCCTGCCTTGAAGCAGAGCGTGTAAAGGAGCAGCAATCTTGGCGAAGTCTTGAACAAACCGCCTGTAGTACCCAGCTAGTCCAAGAAATCCTCTTAACTGTGTTTCTGTCCAGTACTGCTTTCACCTTGTCTGTATCTGGTAGTACACCCTCCTGAGAAATCTGGTGACCAAGGTACCGCAACTTCTGCTTGAAAAGTTGACACTTCTCAGGTCGAACTTTCAGGTTGTATGATGCTAACCTTGTGAGAACCATGTCCAGTCGGTGGATCCAAAAACTAAGATGTCTTCCATGAAAACTATCAGGGTTTGGAAGTTCTGGTCACCGAAGATTTTGTCCATCAATCTCATGAACGTTGCAGGTGCTCCAGTCAGTCCAAAAGGCATCCTTGTATATTCATACAGTCCTCCCGTGCCTACCCGGAATGCCGTCTTCTCAATGTCCTTCTCTGCCAAGGGGATCTGATGAAATCCATGTGCCAAGTCCAGACTGCAGAAGAACCTTGCTCCCTTGAGAACGTCGAGAGCTTCCTCTATCCGAGGTAATGGATATGCATCTTTCCGAGTCTTGGCATTAATGGCTCGGTAATCACAGCATGTCCTTAACTTTCCATTGCTCTTCCTTACCAAGACAACCGGTGATGCGTAGGGACTTGATGACTCACAAATAATCCCCGAATCCAAACTTTTGGCAATGTATTGTCTAACTTCCTCCCATAGTTGTGGTGGAATTCTTCTGTGAGGGTCTCTAACTGGAATCTCATCAGTTGTTACAATCCTGTGTTCAACTGCATCACAAAATCCTATATCCTCGTCAGATGTGCTGAAGACAGATTGGTGCTTTATGATCATGTCGGTCAGATTCCTTTTAGCCTCTTGACTGATGTTGGTCCCAAAATCCATCTTCCCCATTAGATCCTCTCCAAGCTGCCTCTTCACTGAGTCTTGCGATATGTCCTGGATTTCAACTTCTTGCGAATTTAATTCCACAATCTGGTATCTTGGTTCAAGGAGAGCTTTCTTGAGCTGGGCAATAGGAGTCCGTGGCTTGAGATATACATCACTGTCGCTGAAATTTGCAACTTGTACGGGGACTGTTCCTGTCTGAGTTACCTTGACATGCGAGGGTCCAAGAGTCAATCCGTTAGGAAGGTGTTCAGTGTCTCCATCTAGTTTCTCTATGAGAGCTTGGTAGGACTTCGTAGCCTTGCGTACACTTCCTTCGATGACTCTGATGGTCCTTGCTGGTATCAGTACTGGAGCAGGTCCTGCAACTCTGACTCGTCCCATATCTTCTCTCTGACGGTCAGCGCAAACTTGCTCGTACAGGGCTAGGATCTGTCTCCAATCTTCAGGGATAGGTCTTGTCTTAGCATGCTCTTGTATGTCCCTAAAGATGTTCGAGCCTAACACTCCGGGTACTCTTTCCTTCCTTTCTCTAGTAGTCTCATCTTGTGATTCCTTCGCAATTAAAAATCCTAAATTTTTTAATTCCTGGCCGAAAATATTTACTGAGAGCTCGATATAGCCCAGGATGGGAATCTCCTCTCCATTTGCCGCCTTGACCTTGATGAAGTTAGATACATCCAACCAGTCTCAACAACCGTCTCCGGGCAGGTTCCCACCGCCCTATGTAAGACTGAGCCTATATCCAGCTCTCCTGTAGTGTGGCTGTCCACTACAGGTTCGAACCGTTTCCCTTTTCCCTGTTGTACATTCTCTGGGGACAGTCCCTCTTCAGGTGATCTGGAGAGCTGCAGATTCAAAATTTAAACGGTTTCTTGTCTTCCTTGCTGCCGCCACTGGTTCTGATGGCATTCCCCTGGCTAAGAGCTTTCAGCAGCCTGTCGATCTGCTCACGCTGTTGGTCGATGAGCGGCTGTTGCTGCCTGACGATGGACTCCTCTGACTTGACGGCGGCGGTTTCCTGGGCTTGAACTGGTTTGGGCTTCTGGTAGTCCCCAAGCCAGGCCACAGCTCTGTCCCTAAGGTCAAAGAAGGATAATGTTTGTTGTTCGATGTTGAGCCTCCTCAGCTCTCTCTTCAACCCTTCATCCGTTACGACCTCGGCGAGCCTCCCCTTGAGTGTTTGATCCCTGTTCTTTCTCTTGGAGGGATCCAGTTCAGCAATTCGGTCAAAAAGTTCCACCATGTTGAGGGAGCAGGTGACAAGATCCTCTCGTCCTTGTCTCAGGGAGTAAAATCTTTCCTGGAGGAGGGGTAGCTGGTCTCCATCCCCAAAGACTCTTGTCAGGACCTTAAAGATCTCTTCCGGCTAGCCTTTCAGAAGGTCTCCACGCCCTTGGATTTCTTGTCGGGCCCTTCCTGCCAGGTTGTCTATGATCACAGCAGCGGTGTCTGAAGGATTCAGTCGCCTAGATTCAGCGTGGCTCCTGATGTCTGAAATCCACTCAGCCAGGGTGGGGTCACCCGCCCTCTCTGGCCTTCCCCTGAAGCGGTCCAGCTTCCTCCCTGTGACCATCATGACTGGCTTTTTTGACTCCTCTTGCTGGTTCCTAATCCAGACCTCCTGCTCCTTAATTCTCATTCGGAGCCTTTCCAACTCCGAAGAGAGTTCCTCCACCTTGTCAACTCCTTCATTAACTTCCTGTTCTCCTGTTCCTCCCCCCTCCCCTTCACCCTGTGGTCTATCTCCGGGCATCCTTAACTCAAGACCCTAAGATTTAACCTGAAGGTATCTTTAAGGGAAAGAAACAGGAAAATACCCAAACAACATTTAACAAAATTAAAGTATTATCTAAATTTTAAGCTTAATCTTCTACTGCTGATGCCCGTTGGTCTTCATCTTTCTGCTTCTGGCAGCAGCGATATCCTGCAGTCCTGTGTCCTGTCAGGCCAGCAGTTGAGGGTCAATCCGTCGAGTCAGTATCCAACTTCTGACACCATGTAAAAAGCAGAACAGAGCCGTTCTCTGGGTCCATGTATTTTATTTATACTGAAGACGGTAGACCTAAACAATAAAACAAAAACATTCAATATACATGGTAACATCATGGATGGCCTGTCATAGATGAAACTTGTACATCGTAATCCCATAGAATTTTAGATTAGCACAGTGCATAAAAGTACAATATAAACATTCACATGGAAGAAAGCATCTTTTACACACAAAGTCAGCTGTACCAATAGCACTTGCATAGAGTTGGAGTGAATAATTACGGTTCACAGAAACTGTAGAATGGCAGTGAGCAAGGGAGATAACTGCTTACGGGGAGTGACAAATAAAATAACAGTACAACCTAAAATTGTCATTAATTAGTGGATCACAACATTTTATACACTATTCGTTCTCACACAACCATTGAGCAAAAAACATGCTTTCAAGTTACAATTCTACTCTATAAACACTGATGACAGTACATTTAAAAAATGAAACATTTTCCCCATAACAAGTTATACATGGATGGCTACGAGATAATCACAATTACTCAAACAATCAACTTTCTGATCAATTCAACTTTGCCAGTGGGGTTATCACAGACAAATACACTGTTATAGCATAACAACACAATTGATAAGCGAAGGGAGTGTACTTACTCGTACATAAGTTGGCTCATTAGAGCTGGACAAAAACAATGCGCTCTGTGGTCAAACAATGTGCTGCTCGGTTGGCTGGCTAAAACAAAGGGCCTGCCATGGGCGCGAGATAAAGTGATAAGAGCAGCATTTCGGGTAACCTCAAAGTAATTACTTACGGACTGTTATTATTTATTTTTCCTTATCCTGACTCATGCTATTTTGCTTGTCTTCTTCTTCTTGCGAACACAGTGGAACACTTGTATCTCCCAATTGAAGTTCCCTTCAATGTAAAATCACTAATTAGTACTCACCAAGAGTTATCTGTCCCCTCAAATGCGCGGGAACAAGGGCGCCACCTCCCGCCATGTGCCTCACTCTCTCCTTCTTCGTCCAGTGAGCAGGATGTGAGAGCGCCTGTGTCTCCCTACACATTATATCCTTTGTTTATTCTTAGTTATTTACCTCTTATAGGCTTCTATAGAGGTGTAGCTAGTATCCTTCAACATAATGCATTGATATTTATTCGTGTTTCTACTGTTTTATTCACGGTTCGCCGTGTTTGTTCAGTAGATTGCGTTGATGAAAATCTGCACTATTTGTAAATTACGTTTCTCTGCTGCTGATCCACATTTAATATGCCCTAGTTGTACTACACCATGCTCTACTGTTTCACGTTGCAATTATTGTATTAATTTATCCAATTCTGCCTTTGATAAATATTTATTTTGCGTCTTGAGACGCGCAGCAGATAGGTCACGTAAACAGACCTCAGCCATGGCTAATACACCAGAGCCTGATATACCCTGTCAACTGCTGGCGGACGACCCCCTGCCGTCTGGTGTTCCGCTTGAGTTACCCTCGGAGGAGAGGCGTGGGACGCAGTCAGCTATCTCCAAGAAGCGACCTGCATCCCCGGACATCCGGTCGTCCCAGCCTAAGACTAGGAGGGCCTCCACGTCGTCACAACGTAGACTCCGCACCCCCAGGGCTACATCTACGTCGAAAGGGAAATCTACGAAGTCCAGCAGTACCTTCTCAGCAGAGATAGTTCCAGTTACAGAGTTGGGCCTATATGATGACGACCAACCGATCATCATTCCAGATGTACGGCGAAAGAAGCGACCAGTATCAGCTACCGTCACCTCAGCGCAGATCAGCACTCAGTCGGAGATCCCTACACTGATGGCAGAGAATCTTCCTGAGGGTCCCGTCGCTACCATAGAGCAGGCAGCGTCTGCTTCTCCGCAGACCGTCCCAGACGACCTGGTGAGCCACATCATGAAGTTGATGGAAGATCTATACGGTCTACAGAGGCCTTTGAGCCACGGGCGTCTCAGCCCACCCCCCTTACAGTCGTGTAGGGCGTCTCAGCCCGCTTGCACGTCTCCGCGTAGGGCCTCTGAGCCCATACACGCGCCTCCATGAAGGCAACCCAGGCCGTATCGGAGCCTTCGTGGAGGCAGGCTGGGACGTCCTTCGCGAAGGCTTAGATACGGCCTAGGTCGCCTTCGTGGAGGCGCGTGTATGGGCTCAGAGGCCCTACGCGGAGACGTGCAAGCGGGCTGAGACGCCCTACACGACTGTAAGGGGGTGGGCTGAGACGCCCGTGGCTCAAAGGCCTCTGTAGAGGCCTCTGTCACCATTCGCGGAAGGCTTCACTGAGGAGGAGTGAATCACCTACCTCTGACCTTGATGACCACAGAGGACGTTCGCGAAGCAAGATCCTCTGATCCCATGACTCGGACTCAGACTCGCAACCTTCACGAAAGCCTTCACGAAGGTTAAATGGCTCCAAGTCATCTTCATCTAGAAGATCAACAAGGGCTTCACCGAGAGCTTCACGAAGCTACCACCTTTCGCCAAGGAAGTCTCCACGAAGGTCTCCCTATAGACGCCACCCGTCAGTCCGTTCACCACATTCATCTGGTCGATCCTCATACAGATCATCTAGGACTCCACCTCAGTCTCTATTGGAGGAACAGCAACACATTGTCTGTGAACCGATGTCAGAAGAGGAAGATGGTATCGTATTTTCTGACGCAGAAATTAGATATTGGATGGTGAATGGTTTGGAACTTTCCTCCCCGTCTAAGAACGAGAACTCAGCCCACACTTATCTTATGAAGGAAGATGATGCTGACACTATCTCCTTACCTCCTATTGACCCGATAGCAGCGGTACCAGCTAATCTGGATGACCCTTTTAGTAAAGCCACAAAGTCTCAGACAGCACATATGCCGTATTTCAACTCTAAGAAGTTTGCAGGTCACAACATGGAGCCATTTTACAAGGCTCAAGACATTGATGAGAACTTTAAGTTAATCAGTGATACCAAGTCCAAGACTTACAGAATAGATGACCGCAAGCTTGCCCAGATGGAAACCATATCAAGGAGGATGTTTTTTGGATTGAACAGATCTAGAACAGTCAATGAAACTCTCCTCACTAAGTTCAGAGACTCTACAGCCGAAGAAGACAGGATGATTTACTCGGCTCTCCTCATGCAGAAAAGAGACCAGCAGTTCCTAACAGATCACTTGACAGCACTATCTGCAGCTACTACTATGGCTCGTCGTCAAGGTCTCCTAGCCTCCTGTAATTGGGGTGATCAATTTACTGAATCACTCTACTCTGCCCCGTGGTCATCACCGTATATCTTTGGTGGTAACATAGACAAGGTCTCTAAGGAAGTCTCTAAAGACTCAAGAGAGGTGCTAATGATTAAGTCTATGGATACGTTAGCAAGCGTCATTAAGCAAACTTTGCTGAGATACTCAGGCAAGTCGGAGTTCTCTGGACTACAGAAAGCACGGGACAAGAAAATGGCTACTGTAAAAGGAACTAAGGAGTCTTTTGCCATACGGCAATTACAGGGGAGAATCAGCAAGAGGCAGGTCATCCAGAGGCTCCCGCACTTATAAACGATGAAGGACAGGTTTGGAACGACTGGAGCCTTCCACCCCCAGCCGTTCCAGTACAACCATCTCAAGTGGGTGGACGCCTTCATCTGCACTGGGAAAACTGGGGATTCCTACAAGATCCATATGTATCCAACATCCTACAGCACGGATATCAAATACAACTAAAGGCCAGGCCTCCGCTGACAGTCATCCCTCCAAGGTTCGACTTCCATCCCTTACAACTACCAAAGTTAAGAGAAGCAGTATCAACGCTCTTAACCAAGCAGGCCATAGAAGTTCTGGACCAAGTAAACATCGTCTTTTTAATAGAGCCGGAATTGAAAACACATCTCTACGTAGACGCGTCACTACAAGGTTGGGGAGCTCATCTCGCCAACAGGACGATATCAGGGTTATGGAGCCAACAAGAGAGCAAATTACACATAAATCTGCTAGAGATGCATAATCCACTGGAGCAACTTACTAAGGAATGCTCAGTTGATGATTCACACAGACAATTCAACAGTGGCGTTTTATGTGAACAAACAAGGCTCAACCAGGTCCCCGAACCTATTGACTCTATGTTTTCAATTGTTCGATTTAATCGACAATCTCAACATACATGTCAGAGCACGTCACATTCCAGGAGCAAAGAATGTTATAGCAGACACTCTCTCTCGGCCTCAACTACCTTCGCCGACAGAATGGATGCTCCATACAGAGATATTCGCACAAATTATCAAGGAAATAGGAGCTCCACTAATAGACCTATTTGCCACTCGCTTCAACAATCAGCTGACAACATTCGTATCACCAGTTCCAGACCCACTAGCATGGGCAACGGACGCACTAAGCATATCGTGGAAGGACTCAACGCTGCATCGCTGCCCGCACGCCAGCGCAATCCCACAAGTGTTACTCAAAATCAAGCAAACTCAGAGCCTCCAAATGATTTTGGTCACGCCCTACTGGCCAGAGAGAACGTGGTTTCCAACTCTTATTCAAGAAATCGGACAACCAATACTACAACTTCCAAAGTGCCCGAATCTGCTAATACATCCTCACACCAGACAAGCGCACGGAAAGCCAGAAGCATTCCCACTTCACGTATGGACTGTATTAAGGCGTGTCTAAATAAAAGAGGTTATTCAGCCAGAGCGGCGAAAGCAGTCACGCTTGCCTTGCGTAACTCCACTCGCCACTTGTACGATGACAAGTGGCACAGTTTTGTAAATTATGCTGCAAAGAAAGGATTTACAGCTAGATATGCTACTCATCCTCAAGTGGCTGACTACTTATGTTATCTACGTCAGACTAAACATCTAAAAGGCTCCAACTTATCTACATATCTTGCAGCAATAAGCTCTGTCATAACTATGAGAACGGGTGTCAAGTTAACCAAGACCCCAGAGTTACTGGCTTTACTACGTGCTTTCCGATTGGAGGATCAGAAACACAGATTTCACACTCCAGCATGGGACCTAAATATAGTGCTTCGACACCTCACAAGTGAGGCATATGAACCATTAGAATCAACATCGTTCGAATTTCTGACTCAGAAAACTTTGTTCCTGTTATCTCTAGCTACGGCAGCCAGGATGTCAGAGATTCACACACTAGATTACGAGAGAACACGCTTTGATGACATTCATAACATCGTGCATATGGGACTACGTTGGGATTTCATCGCCAAGAACCAGTTACCAGGTCAACCAGACAGGTTATTCCACGTCCCAGCTCTCTCATCTATTCTTGGACCTCATGATACGATGGATCTATCACTATGCCCAGTGAGAGCACTGAAAATATATCTACGCCGATCAAAACAGAGGAGACAAAAATTCAAGAGATTATTTATTCCTCTATCGACAGCTACGCAGACTGAAGTCTCACGTACTACTATCTCGATTTGGATCAGAACTGTCATACTACGTGCCTACAAGGTTGCAGGACTCGACCCTCCAAGAGCATCTAATCCTCATGAAATTAGAGCGCTAGCTTCTACACTTGCTCTTCACGGCAACTGCTCTTTGAATACCATAATGGAGGGCTGTTTTTGGAGATCGGATATGGTGTTTGCCAACCATTATCTGAGAGATATCACCACCGAGGACGTCTCAGGTATTCACCATTTCGGTCCCATGGTCCTCGCACAACAGTTGACAGTTCCCCGGAGAAGATAAGTCAATCTTACAGATTTTACTACTTATCTCATAACAGTACTACATAGCCAAAAACTCTATGAAGTTTACGCTATTATATATTTAGCTTAAGTTCAATCATAATCTTAAGCTCAGTACTATGGTTGTTATATCATAACAGTATATTAGCTAACAAACTCTATGAAGTTTATGCTATCATATTGTCAAGCTTAAGTCTATTTTAGTCTTAAGCATAGTATTCATGTTGTATATACTTTTATCATAATATTTATATTGTAATAACCCATATATGGCAGCTGATAAGTTAACAGCAGGAATTCATCAATTCAGTGCCTTTATGAAGTTCCCATAAGGGTTATTACAGTCAGTACAGTACAAATCACTAATTATCTAAATCCAAAGTATTCTGTATTCCCACCTCCGTATCCGTAGGATTCTACAAGCAAAATAGCAGTCAGGATAAGGAAAAATATGTAATTTTCTGAATAAAATTGATATTTTATACTTATCCTGACTCATGAGGTAAGCCCTCCCATCCTCCCCACATAACACTTTGGATTTCCCTGAAAATTCAAGTGTTGGGCTCACTATATAAGGAGAGAGTGAGGCACATGGCGGGAGGTGGCGCCCTTGTTCCCACGCATTTGAGGGGACAGATAACTCTTGGTGAGTACTAATTAGTGATTTTACATTGAAGGGAACTTCAATTGGGAGATACAAGTGTTCCACTGTGTTCGCAAGAAGAAGAAGACAAGCAAAATAGCATGAGTCAGGATAAGTATAAAATATCAGTTTTATTCAGAAAATTACATTTTTGTGAATGTGTAGAAATTAAAATGGATCTTAAGCAAAGACCTCAAGTACAGATGTGAAAATATAGGAAAGGTGACATAAGAAATAACCTCTTAATCAGGAATGTTTACAAAGTTTTCCGAGCCCTGACGGAGTTTGTCGAAGATAATGTGAGTAAAGACGTGTGACTGATGGCACTTTACATATGTGTTGTCAAGATGATGTTAGATGTATGTTATGTGTTGTCAAGATGATGTTAGATTATGTTATGTGTTGTCAAGATGATGTTAGATTATGTTTTTTCACCAAGATGATGTGAGATGTATGTTATGTGTTCATAACTCTCTCCTTCATTTGACTCTTTCAGATCCATACTTAAGACCTTCCTTTTCCGTGAACACTATGACCTTTGAACTATGTGCCGCTTTGAGCATACTCGAGAGTATGGAATCTAGCGGGAGACCACATCATTATTATTATTATCATGTGTTGTCAAGGTGATGAGACTACCTACTCCTCACTGCCCCCCTCCCTACTGAAGAAGTTGTGTGACATTCAGGGCGAGGAAAAGCAGGCCACTTCAGGCTACACTCACGGCGACCTTGTGCATATAAAGGGCAAGGTCAAAGTCTTTAGAGAGGTCAATGAAATCACAGCATTATATCATGGTAAGGTTTGAAGGATATCCATTTCAGTGTCCTGTAAACATGTCTTTTAGCGGCATTTAGAAGTTGTTATAGATAACCAAGATATTTTATGGATTTAAGCTTCTTTATTCTTTCCGACACAACGTTTCGCGGAATCGTTACAGATCCCTTCATCAGGTGAAGTGACAGCTGACACTATGATGTCGACACTGATGTCAGCTGCTCTACCTCCATGTATAGGATAATAAAGTACAGTTTTGCCCTGAACTATTAGTTTAAAGCACGAGGACGCAACCATTTATTACAAAGTGGTGGAGCAGACTGTATTTCCTAATAAACAATAACAGTTGGGTTTTTTTTACTTTTTGTTTTTTGTAATGCCACATAAAACAATATTCCAGCTATATGACACTGGTATGTAAACATATATGTTTGGACTAGACAATCCAGTGACTGACATCATCATAAGCATCAATCTGACAATGGCATGCATCAACTGATGCAGTGAGCCTGACTGCCCACTTAAGACATGCAAGGGTTTCTGAAGACAAACTCAGACTTATCTTTGCTGGGTAAGCAACGTCAGTAAGACACACCATTGCTTCATTGGAGGAGTGTGAAGTCCATTGCTGGTGTCTCCTGCCGTGATATTGCTGGAATATTGCTAAAAGCAGAGTTAACCATACTCACTGACTCACTCACTCATTTGAGGATGTGGTCACATGCGTTGCCGTGATACAAAAATGCCAGAAATCTATGAATTTGGTTTGAATCCTGGATTGATTGTGTTTCAAGGTTTGTCAGCTGACATTCTGTCTGACTAAAGGGGTAAACGACCATGACCTGTATCTCTCTCATTGTTCCACACGTATCAGCTGACATTCTGTCTGACTAAAGGGGTGAACGACCATGACCGGTATCTCTCTCATTGTTCCACACGTATTTGCTGACATTCTGTCTGACTAAAGGGGTAAAGGACCATGACCTGTATCTCTCTCATTGTTCCACACGTATCAGCTGACGTTCTGTCTGACTAAAGGGGTACAGGACCATGACCTGTATCTCTCTCATTGTTCCACACGTATCAGCTGACATTCTGTCTGACTAAAGGGGTGAACGACCATGACCTGTATCTCTCTCATTGTTCCACACGTATCAGCTGACATTCTGTCTGACTAAAGGGGTGAACGACCATGACCGGTATCTCTCTCATTGTTCCACGTATCAGCGTATCAGCTGACATTCTGTCTGACTAAAGGGGTGACTAAAGACCATGACCTGTATCTCTCATCATTGTTCCACATCGTTGTATCAGCTGACATTCTGTCTGACTAAAGGGGTGAACGACCATGACCGGTATCTCTCTCATTGTTCCACACGTATCAGCTGACATACTGTCTGACTAAAGGGGTGAACGACCATGACCGGTATCTCTCTCATTGTTCCACACGTATCAGCTGACATTCTGTCTGACTAAAGGGGTAAAAGACCATGACCTGTATCTCTCTCATTGTTCCACAAAGGGTTATCAGCTGACATTCTGTCTGACTAAAGGGGTGAAAGGACCATGACCTGTATCTCTCTCATTGTTCCACACGTATCAGCGACATCAGCTGACATACTGTCTGACTAAAGGGGTAAAAGACCATGACCTGTATCTCTCTCATTGTTCCACACGTATCAGCTGACATTCTGTCTGACTAAAGGGGTACAGGACCATGACCTGTATCTCTCTCATTGTTCCACACGTATCAGCTGACATACTGTCTGACTAAAGGGGTGACCATGACGACCATGACCGCTGATATCTCTCATTGTTCCATTGTTCCACATATCAGCTGACATTCTGTCTGACTAAAGGGGTAAAAGGGGTAAAAGACCATGACCTGTATCTCTCATTGTTCCACACGCGTATCAGCTGACATTCTGTCTGACTAAAGGGGTGACGACCATGACCATTTGTTCCTGCGTATCAGCTGTATCTGTCTGACTAAAGGGTCTCCATGACCGTATCTCTCTCATTGTTCCACACGTATCAGCTGACATTCTGTCTGACTAAAGGGGTGAAGGACGACCATGACCTGTATCTCTCTCATTGTTCCACATCAGCTATCAGCTGACATACTGTCTGACTAAAGGGGTACAGGACCATGACCTGTATCTCTCTCTCTTGTTGTTCCACACGTATCAGCTGACATACTGTCTGACTAAAGGGGTAAACGACCATGACCTGTATCTCTCTCATTGTTCCACACGTATCAGCTGACGTTCTGTCTGACTAAAGGGGTACAGGACCATGACCTGTATCTCTCTCATTGTTCCACATGACGTATCAGCTGACATACTGTCTGACTAAAGGGGTGAAAGGACCATGACCTGTATCTCTCTCATTGTTCCACACGTATCAGCTGACATACTGTCTGACTAAAGGGTACAGGACCATGACCTGTATCTCTCTCATTGTTCCACACGTATCATCAGCTGACATACTGTCTGACTAAAGGGGTGACAGACCTGACCATGACCTGTATCTCTCTCATTGTTCCACCACGTATCAGCTGACATTCTGTCTGACTAAAGGGGTGAAACGACCATGACCTGTATCTCTCATTTGTTCCATCAGCTGACGTTCTGTCTGACTAAAGGGGTGACAGGACCATGACCTGTATCTCTCTTGTTCCACACGTATCAGCTGACATTCTGTCTGACTAAAGGGGTGAAAGGACCATGACCGGTATCTCTCTCATTGTTCCACACGTATCAGCTGACATACTGTCTGACTAAAGGGGTGAACGACCATGACCGGTATCTCTCTCATTGTTCCACATGTATCAGCTGACATACTGTCTGACTAAAGGGGTACAGGACCATGACCTGTATCTCTCTCATTGTTCCACACGTATCAGCTGACATACTGTCTGACTAAAGGGGTACAGGACCATGACCTGTATCTCTCTCATTGTTCCACACGTATCAGCTGACATACTGTCTGACTAAAGGGGTACAGGACCATGACCTGTATCTCTCTCATTGTTCCACACGTATCAGCTGACATTCTGTCATAGTAGTAGAAAGTTAATGCTCAAAACAATGTCCTGCTTGATCACACCAGTATGTTTCTGTTCAAGCCAGGGTAGATAATCCTACAGCAGAGAATGTGCGTATGGTGGAGCTTCCCAAGCTGTACAAGATGTGTTATGACAAACCCTTCGAGCTGCCTCACAGAGTGAAGGCGGAGCTGGACATGATGAAGGAGGAAGACACGACTGGAGTCAAGAGCCGTGTGAGTCAATGAGTGAGTGAGTGTTTTAGTTACGCCGCTTTCAGCAATATTCCAGCAATATCACGGCGGGGGACACCAGATATGGGCTTTACATATTGTACCCACTAGGCTACCCCACCACCCGTGAGTCAATAATGGGAGGGAGCAGGGGTTTGCACATTTTGCCCACTAGGCTACCCCACCACCCGTGAGTCAATAATGGGAGGGAACAGGGGTTTACACATTGTACCCACTAGGCTACCCCACCACCCGTGAGTCAATAATGGGAGGGAGCAGGGGTTTACACATTGTACCCACTAGGCTACCCCACCACCCATGAGTCAATAATGGGAGGGAGCAGGGGTTTACACATTGTACCCACTAGGCTACCCCACCACCCGTGAGTCAATAATGGGAGGGAGCAGGGGTTTACACATTGTACCCACTAGGCTACCCCACCACCCATGAGTCAATAATGGGAGGGAGCAGGGGTTTACACATTGTACCCACTAGGCTACCCCACCACCCATGAGTCAATAATGGGAGGGAGCAGGGGTTTACACATTGTACCCACTAGGCTACCCCACCACCCGTGAGTCAATAATGGGAGGGAGCAGGGGTTTACACATTGTACCCACGAGGCTACCCCACCACCCGTGAGTCAATAATGGGAGGGAGCAGGGGTTTACACAGACCTTGAAAAAAGAGAGTCATGGTGACCCACTGTATTTCTTTTTGGGAGTCATTTTCAATGTTTATGTGTGTATATCAAAAGGCAATGATTTTATTGTTTTGTGTTGTATTGTTATTCATATGTTAGTTAATAAACAGTGTATGTGTCACAGTTCAGTTCAGACATAACAAACTCGAGTATACTGAACACATAATCAGGCTTGTGATTTAGTCGCTGCAACATACATGAATTGAAAGAAAAAATCTAAATTAATGAAGACCTCACGAAAACTATCATTGTATGCTTATCAGATCAATTTTTTTTACTCTGGACTGAATTGTGAGGTTAACTCATAAAACTTGCGTCAAGGTTGACTCGTATGATAATATTTTGAGAGTCTTTTACAAAATTGTTGCGTCAAATATGCAGGAATCATGCGTCATGTAAACCCTGAGGGTGGGGAGGACAGAGGGCGGAGCTAAACATGGTAAGGGAGGGGAGGGCTGAGGGCGGAGCTAGACATGGTAAGGGAAGGGAGGGCTGAGGGCGGAGCTAGACATGGTAAGGGAAGAGTATAAACATAACTGAAGGACGAATAAACAAGAAAGTCAATGAAGGAGTAATATTTAAACATTTCTCTGAGAGTGCACACACTGCAATGATGACATGTGCTCGACACCTTTGAATTCCAGTGTGCTTGGGTATGATTGCCTGTTGGGTTCAGGTGGTGCTCATTATTTATATTACACAATAAGTTTGTCCCAAGCAGCATTTAACATAACCTATTTTGATTGGTATCAGAGACGGATCATCCAGGAAGTAGGTGTGGCAGTAAGTGAACACCTTCGTACAGCACCCTCTGTGACAGAATTTACTGCCAGTCAGATGTGTCGCCTGCCAAACATCGCTGCCATTCTTGCTCAGCAGCAGTCAATGGTGAGTGAGGAACTAGATGAAAAAACTGTGTTTATTGGATCAAGCTGTCTAGATCAGTTATTGAAATTTGGTGGTGGGTGTGTGTGTGTGTGTGTGTGTGTGTGTGTGTGTGAGAGGTTCAACCATGTTATACATGCTCTATATTGTAGCAAATGCTGCTTCAGCAAAACAAATATCATTATGATGCCATTTCCTCATTCGTCACCACTTGCCCCTTTCCGTAACCTCGAAGAAGACTTGTCACCCTCTTGATGCTTGTTATGTGTGAAAATACGACAAACCAAAAAGTCATGAAAAATATACATCGTCATTTTGAAAGTGCTAAGAATGTACCTAACAGAATTGTGCTGTCTAATGTGAAGTTTTTTTATTAGAATCATGCGATTGACAGTGAGAGATTCAAATACATGTACACGCACATGTGTTTGTTGGCATAGCGGCTCTCATGGGTCCAACAGAGTGTATTTCTGATGATCTTGCGGGCTTGTTTTGCAGATTGTACATATGTTTCTTTTCTAAATATAATTATTTAAAATAATATTATATCTATATATAACTGATCAACGTTAATCTTTAACATTGTGTTTATATTTCATATCTCTGGGAATATTTTAGTCTGATCTTTTGGAGGTCATATTTTTTTCAGTGTATTCATTTTAATATCCTACCAGGGCTATGGCAGCAAGGTTACACAATGGTCAGTTTCAGAACTATTTTAAAGTCAGTTTTGAGTATTCGCTTTGGGATTTGATGTAGCTGAAAAAAGATTATTTTATTTGCATATTCAATAAAACAAATCTCAATTGTGATTCTTACACCCTATTTAGAAATAAACATTTGGATATATAAGGTGAACAGCTGGTTAGGATTAAGTTAGAACATTTCTTATACAAATATTTTTCTCCTTTTTAGTTGTGTCAAAAAGGTTTATTTCATTAGAAGAAATGAATAACGGAAAAAACTAAACTACCCAGCAATACGATATACAAGTGCATCGGTGATATTAGGTACCATTAGAATCAAACAGGGATAGAGTTATCATTCTTGTTTTAAGTAGTTCTGATGTTCATATGCCATTATGAAATCCTTCAAGAGGAGCACGAGTCGCTATTCGGCTCGTCCCGAAATAACACGAGTCGGTCAGGAATGAACATTTTCTGTCTATTTCAGTTCCAATTTGTTGAAAAATTAACTCCTGAGAACCAGTGAGTGAGTTAGTCAGTTGGGTTTTACACCACTTTTAACAATATTCCAGGAATATCACAGCGGGGGACTCCAGAAATGCCTGGTTTCATACTTCGTACCCTTTTAGGGAATCAAACCGAGGCCCTCGGCATGATAAGTGAACACATTACCCCAGACACCCTCATACTTTCTTTTAACAGTCAAACATTGTAGTTTTTTATCGAGGTGGGGAAATTTGCACATTCACCTGATTTTGATCTTAATTTGTATCAGAAAATATGTACAAGTATTCTCAAGCATGGCAATATCAAACGGATCATTGAAGCATCATGCACGTTAAACTTGTGACAGGATAGATCTTATTGACAATACAGACATGTGAGAGATGTGTCGATTAATACACCTGAGAGATGTGTCGATCAATACACCTGAGAGATGACTCGGCCATTACACCTGAGAGATACGTCGGCCAATACACCTGAGAGATACGTCGGCCAATACACCTGAGACATGTATCAGCCAATACACATGAGAGATGTGTCGGCCAATACACCTGAGAGATGTGTCAGTCAATACACCTGAGAGATATGTCGGCCAATACACCTGAGGCCCCAAAAAATAAATGTTATGGTTCCGATTTCCTACATTTCAGAACTAGGGTAGGTAGGTAGGGTTTTTTGGGTTTTTTTTCAAAATATTTTTACATTACTCATCATGAGTCATGTGTCAGAAAATAAATTTAATTTATTTTTTGGGTGAGTAAAATTGTTAGGCTCAGCGGGAATATTTAGGGTCGGTCGGGAAATCGGAACCACAAGCATTTTTTTATTAGGCCTGATAGATGTGTCAGCCAATACACCTGAAAGATGTTTGACAAATACACCTGAGAGACATGTCAGCCAATACACCTGAGAGACGTGTCAGCCAATATACCTGAGAGATATGTCAGCCAATACACCTGAGAGATGTGTCGACCAATACACCTGAGAGATGTGTCAGCCATTACACCTGAGAGATATGTCAGCCAATACACCTGAGAGATGTGTCGACCAATACACTTGAGAGAGATGTGTCAGCCAATACACTGGAGGGATGTGTCAGCCAATACACATGAATGTGTGGCCAATGAGAGACCTGTGAGAGCCAATACACCTGAGAGATGTGTCAGACCAATACACCTGAGAGAGACCAATACATCGTGAGAGATGTGTCAATACACCTGAGAGATATGTCAGCCAATACACCTGAGATACACCAATACACCTGAGAGAGATGTGTCAGCACCTGATACACCTGAGAGATATGTCAGCCAATACACCTGAGAGATGTGTCAGCCAATACACCTGAGAGATGTGTCAGCCAATACACCTGAGAGATGTGTCAGAGATGTGTCATTACACCTGAGAGATATGTCAGCCAATACACCTGAGAGATGTGTCAGCCAATACCAATACACCTGAATATCTTAGAGATGTGTCGCCTAATACACTGGAGAGATGTGTCCGCACCTGAGAGATACACCTGAGAGATGTGTCGACCAATACACCTGAGAGATGTGTCAGCCAATACACCTGAGAGATGTGTCCACCAATACACCTGAGAGATGTGTCAGCCATTACACCTGAGAGATATGTCAGCCAATACACCTGAGAGATGTGTCGACCAATACACTGAGA
Source organism: Haliotis rubra (assembly GCF_003918875.1). Taxonomy (NCBI): domain Eukaryota; kingdom Metazoa; phylum Mollusca; class Gastropoda; order Lepetellida; family Haliotidae; genus Haliotis; species Haliotis rubra. The sequence goes on along the minus strand of NW_025766337.1, from coordinate 1,023,344 downwards.
GAGATGTGTCCGCCAATACACCTGAGAGATGTGTCAGCCAATACACCTGAGAGATGTGTCAGCCAATACACCTGAGAGATGTGTCGACCAATACACCTGAGAGATGTGTCGACCAATACACCTGAGAGATGTGTCAGCCAATACACCTGAGAGATGTGTCAGCCAAAACACCTGAGAGATGTGTCGGCCAATACAGAGAGATGTGTCAGCCAATACACCTGAGAGATGTGTCCACCAATACACCTGAGAGATATGTAGACAAATACACCTGAGAGATGTGTCTGCCAATACACCTGAGAGATATGTCAACCAATACACCCGAGAGATGTGTTGACCAATGCACCTGAGAGATATGTCACCCAATACACTTGAAAGATGTGACACCCAATACACCTGAGAGGTGTGACAGCCAATACACTGGAGACATGTGTCGACCAATACACCTGAGACATGTTTTGACCAATACACCTGAGACATGTTTTGACCAATACACCTGAGACATGTGTCGACCAATACACCTGAGACATGTGTCGACCAGTACACCTGAGACATATTTTGACCAATACACCTGTGAGACATGTCGACCAATACACCTGAGAGATGTGTCAGCCAATACACCTGAGAGACGTGTTGACCATTAAACCAGAGGGATGGCTTGCTTAAGACCAGTTCTAGCCCGTTAATAGCTTTTAGTGTGAGACCTCCTGATTTGGCATGTCTGGATCTGACCCCCTAGAACAATGCTCATGATGTCACCCTCCTGTTTTCCTTGTACTGATGTCATTAATATACAGGTCGCTAAGGTATACATGGAATATGGCACACTGTGGTATACATGGAATATTGCACACTGGGGTATACATGGAATATTGCACACTGTGGTATACTTGGAATATTGCACACTGTGGTATACATGGAATATTGCACACTGTGGTATACTTGGAATATTGCACACTATGGAATATACATGTGAACATGGAACACTGTGGTATACTTGGAATATTGCACACTGTGGTACACTTGGAATATTGCACACTGCAGCACAAGCAGCCAAATGAGAATTGATGAATAGGACATACAGATGACATACTGAAGTGTGTAGCATGAAGGTCCACTCCACGGCTGGTCCAGTGATCTGTTCATGATGTACCTATCCTGTTTGCTTGTGCAAATAGTATAAATGTTAGGAATCTGTCTATATAAAGATTACAGAACTATTCAATCTTTTCTTTGATGATACACAAGGTTTGCATCCAGGGGAACATTGGGTTGCTATTGTTTTGTAACATGTATGAGCTTATGAAGTTGGGATATGTCAAACACTTGTCAAAAACGTTACCAAATGGATTTTGTCTTCTAGCACCAGTTAGATGTATTTCATACATCAACTATGTAAACACTTCTCTGTGTGAAGGAGATCCCAAGACAATGTCATGAAGGCGTGGCTCCTGATTCAACACTTCTCTGTGTGAAGGAGATCCCAAGACAATGTCATGAAGGCGTGGCTCCTGATTCAACACTTCTCTGTGTGAAGGAGATCCACATGATCACTGGGATTCCAGTTCTTTCTCAAATACACAATTAATGTGTCTGTACTCGACCATCTCCGTGGTCTGTATGACTTCAATTCCCGGAGCAGTGACGCACACACGCATGCACACACAAAATATCCATGAAGCGATTGTGCAGTAACGTACGTTCTAAAATCAGAAAATGTGTTTGATGTTGAAGGAACAATAACACACCCTTCAACAATACAGTAAACTTCTACGTTTATTTCTGTTGCTTAAAGATGGCATGAATATCCAAACAAATTAGTTTGCTTATCAGAGTTGCTTCCCTTAGCAGCACATGACTCCGATAATCCTGGCTGGTTGGTTGGTTGTTTAACACTACTGTCAGCAATATTCCAGCTCTATGGCGACGGCTGATGGTCACGTGAGCTCTATGATTATGATCACTGGTATGTAAGTACATTCCTATGCAACTCTGTTTCACCAAAGTGGCCAGCATAGAATACATGTGTCGCTTTGGGCTTCCTCTTTCAAACATTACCAGTGGTGATTGTACTAAAATACTTTCCAAAGCACTAATCTCAATGTACTCTCTTCCACTGACATTGTGCCAACACGGATTTTCCTGCACTCAGAAAACTCATTAAGATTGCCTCATATGTTAACAGCAACCTGTGGGCATTCTTGTTTCTTCTCTCCACAAATACAGTCAGTATATTGCAAGTTTTCTTCCTGGACAGAGGGGGTCTGTTTATTGTTACCAAGATTCACCATGGTTACTATGGTTACAGTTCAATATTCTTGTAATAGGGCATGCACCTGGCCTCGGCCTCCGCTGGTGAGTATATTGGATTATAGCCCAGCAGTTTCCTGGCTTTCTTACTGCTGAAGTATAGGTTCATGTTGATATACCGGACACTACAGGCTGGGGTAGACATGTTGATTCTCTTCAAGGGAGACAACCACCGCAGGACCATCTCCACAAAGCACATGCACCCATACACTAGGGAATATGGGAGATATATCTTGGACAGCGTGAATCCTCGACATGCAAGATAGGGAGACAGGAACTGGAATGTGTTAACCAATGGGGTATTGTCTGGCACAAAGTATGGTAGACCTCCAACGTTTGGGTCGTACTTGAGCGCCATGTCGGCACACAGGAATGCCCAGGCTGTGTTTCCTGCATATGCTTGTTGAAAGAGAGCTCGGCCATTGCCAACTCGCATCAGCGAACCACCAGACGATTTGGCGTTTCGTAGGCCAGCTGTGATGTAATAGGGGTCTCCCTCACCGTACATGACATTGGCCCTCAGTGCAAGCGTCCTCAACTTGTTTCCTTTTAAGAAAAAGTGAAAATACTACATGGCCTTTATGTTGATTAAAACTGATATGACATAATAATCCACTATACATTGAACCATTTGATATTCTTGGATGGAGAGGGGCTGTTAATTTTAGTAATAAACAGTCCAGAGTTACTGGGGACAATATTGTCTATTAAATCTCCAAGGATCATCACATTAGCCAGAAAAATTAAATTAAATTAAATTCTTCAATGCTGATTACAGAGAGTGGGCTGTTCTACAAGGCAGAATTATGACTCTGTTATATGAGAGTCTAAAGGCTGTTTGCTCCAAGACCCTACCCTCCCTACCATTCTCTGAGTACTGGCCGTTGGATGCCAACACAAGGGTCTCCGCTTTATACTTGGTCTCCGGGTAGCCAGGAAACAGAAACTTCTTTGGTCGAACTGTTGAGTCCTCGTCCCCATCGATGATGTCCTCATAACCTATGACAACATCTACGGTGCTGCAGAAATGGAGACGCTCAACATTCTGTTGAAGACATGCCTTGATCACTGTGGCAGTTCCTGAAATGATTCAGACTGTTTTGTAGATCAGAGAAGGTATGAAAGAAAGTGAAAAGTGCTGCACGTTGCAGATACACCCCACTTTGGTGAAACCCAACTGGATGATGATAATTCTGACACACCAGGGATCATTGAGGCAGATGTGGGAATAGAACTCGTAGCATGAGATCCTGGCACAACTAAGGGACGCAACTCTGTGGACTGGACCACAAGTCCGCATTTACACATGGTAAGGGAAATTAACAATAAATAAATTTGTTGATGTCTAAATGTCAACCTGGTTGTTGGAAAGGGTGAAAAACTGACAATTATTAGTTTTATTTCATTTTGATATGAAGACAACACTGCAGGAACAACAACTTCTTGTCATGAAAGTTTGCTATTTTGGTAAATGAAAAATTACATTTTACAAAATATTTAGCTCATGTTTTAGCAAATTCTGACAGTGACACACAAGTGCAGATCTAGGTTAGAATATTGATCTTCAGTAACCCATGGTTGTCTTAGAGGCGACTAACGGGATCGAGTGGTCAGACTCACTGACTTGATTGACACATGTCTTCGTTGCCCAATTTCGTACATCGGTGTTCATGATGTTGATCACTGAATTCTCTGGTCCAGACTTGAAATGTTGATACTGAAGTATTGGTAAAAACGTTGATGAAGGGAAACTCACCATTCACATTGATTTCTTCCATTCCATTGACGTCTGGGAAAGTGCCAAAGCTCACAAGTCCTGCAATATGGACCACAGAGTTAACTCCCTTGCATGCATCCAGGACGGTGTTGAGATCGGTGATACTCCCCACTGTAGAGATGACTGGTTTGGTGGTCGGTGTTCCTGGAAAAACAAATTATGTCATGAACGTGGTGACATTACTGCTGCCAGGATGGTATGTGAACACTGTCACAGGAGGCAGAAGGAGGACATGACTGCTGCCAGGATGGTATGTGAACACTGTCACAGGAGGCAGAAGGAGGACATTACTGCTGCCAGGATGGTATGTGAACATTGTCACAGGAGGCAGAAGGAGGACATTACTGCTGCCAGGATGGTATGTGAACATTGTCACAGGAGGCAGAAGGAGGACATGACTGCTACCAGGATGGTATGTGAACATTGTCACAGGAGGCAGAAGGAGGACATGACTGCTACCAGGATGGTATGTGAACATTGTCACAGGAGGCAGAAGGAGGACATGACTGCTACCAGGATGGTATGTGAACATTGTCACAGGAGGCAGAAGGAGGACATGACTGCTACCAGGATGGTACGTGAACACTGTCGCAGGAGGCAGTAGGAGGACATAACTGCTGCCAGGATGGTACGTGAACACTGTCACAGGAGGCAGAAGGAGGACATGACTGCTGCCAAGGTGGTGTTTTGAGATCTTATGTGCCACACTGCCCGGCCAGGTCATTGTTACGGAGTGTTATGCCAATCTCTTCCACAATGATGTTTTGTAAATATGAACCAGAATTAGTTTTTCAGGACCCCATGCCTGTTTTAAGAGGAAACTGACTCTGTTCTGCAGTCTGGATCACTGACCTTATTGATGAAAATCATCATATCCCAATCACATATATCAATGATCATGGTGTCAACGACATTATTGTAAGATCAAGATCTGATTATGTGCAGACTACTTTGCTAAGTATGGCATTAAACTGTAAATAAATACATTTCTGGCTCTACCCCTGGTGATTGTTGCCAATGATGGTGTCTGATCTGGACTTGTCACTTACATCCTGCCTGAGACGATGTGTGACCACCATAGTTCCTTGCCTCACTGCTCTAACTTACCAAGAAAGTTACTGTAGGGCTTCACATCCAGCACTCGGATCTCACGTACATGTGGCGCTCTCTGTTGGAGCAGACTGACAACATGGTTTCCTAGGAAACCAGCTCCCCCTGTCACCAGAACAATGTCGCCACATACAGAAGGCAGGAGGGAAGAATTAGAGGTCATCCTGAAATCACAAAGTAGCATTTAACTTCAATATGGCTACACATCAGCCATCTTTGATTTTTAAAACTCTTTATTTTCAATCTGGTTTAGTGGTGATTGCCATATTCCTATAAACATGGTAAATAGGAATCAAACTAAATGAAATGACCCTGATATTTATACCTTGATTAAAGGTGTCAATTGCACATTACTCTCATGACTAATGCATATTCATCAGGTGCACTGTCGTATAAATGATAAATAAAGAACCGACTGAAATTAGGTAGGAATTTGATAAAGAACTGAACTTTGACCCATCTCTTGCAAAATAAGAATCATTTTATGAAAGGCATTGATGAGATTTAATGTCATCTGTTTTTCCCCTTGGCTGTTTGAACAGAAAAGTAAGCAGCCTTATTATCTGGGTCTTCTCCATGACTTCTAAGCTCAGTGATAAGAATAGATTGTTGCTCCTGACATCAATGACTGGTTTACGATCACCAGTAGCTCACACATTTACACACAGCTACAACCACTTAGGGCGGTGTGGTAGCCAAGTGGTTAAAGTATTCGCTCATCAAGCTGGGTTCGATTCCCCACATAGGTACAATGTGTGAAGCCCATTTCTGGTGTCCCCCGCCATGATTTTGCTGGATTATTGCTGAAAGCAGTGTAAAACTAAACTCACTCACTCACTACATCCACTGAGGGAACAGTGGGCTAGAATAAGTCCCCAACAGGCTATGCTGGACAGATTAATGGGTTGACAGGCTGTGAATTGGTTGAAGTTGTGGATCGCTGCTCATAATATCAACCACTGTAATGTCTGTTCAAGGCACCACTGTAATGTCTGTTCAAGGCACCACTGTCAGGAATGTTCCAGATTGTGGTGTTAAACAACAAACAAAATCATATTCTGACCTATACAGAGAATGTATGCGCATATGATGATTATGATTTCAAGTTTTGGTGCAGTTTGTTTCCAGTATATGTTGCTTGCATTCATCTGGCATTTGTTTTGACTTGAAGTACACCCCACGACAAATAATTACCATGGCGATGGGTACAGATGACTTTTCCCGTTTTGATATTAAGTACAGTCCTATTTTATAAAATAGTATCTTCGTTTAACTTATTGCATGGTTACCATGGCAACTTACTTCACGCTGAGGCTGTTTGTAATGATGTTGCTCTGTGCTGAACTTTGCCAGAACAGGGAACTCAGTAGACGAGCAGAGAACATCGGAGTTGTCTGGAAAACATTCAGTTGTCATGGTAACAAAGTATCTCAATGCATGACATATCTTGAAGCTGTATCTGTCTTTCAACAGTCACTGAATGGTAACCATGTGTACATAACATTGAATTTCTTTTTTAAACAATTATTTAGGGTGTTATTGAGTATTTGAAGCACGGGAATTCATTTGGAACCAACAGCATTAGCAGGTTTCAAATGAAATATTCCGTGCTTCAAATACTCAGTAACACCTGGAAATTGGCCAGCACATAATGTTTATCGACATTGTAAACACAAAAAACAAACCAAAAGGCCCACATGGGTTTTACTGTCTGCACTCATTGACATCGGGTACAGCAGTGAAATGTCATCAGCCGGCCGCTTCGGGCTGTCTCCCATGGTAGCATCTGGAACTGCTCATTTGTGACATCATTCCAACTTTACCTCACAATATGATTTGAATGACATCACCACTGCTGATGGCGCAACAATACAATTGTGTGCGATATTTGTATGCGTGTCAATATGCAGTGAATAGTCTTGCAATGTCTGGAAACTAAATACTATTTGATCATGTTTTGCAACCAATTACATTAAAGAACACGGTGACTTTTTGGTTTACAACCGTAATTTGTGTGTGTGTGTGTGTGTGTGTGCGTGCGTGTGTGTGTGTAATAGGAAGGGCGTAGAGAATATCTTCACTTTCATTATAAGGATCAAGGTATGATAGAGAGGAAATGTAGAGTTGCCAAAGTATTGCAGACTTGCTAAAGACTTTCAGATGGTTTTGTTTCAGGACCTCAATGAGAATAATATAGTACAAATACTCACAGTCTGTGACTTTAACTGCTAGTCTCAAGCCTGAGTCTAGTAACAATCTGCTTCGATCTTGTAAAGGTCTTAATATGATAAAACTAAAACATAGTGGCCATGTTGTTAAGAGCCACAGTCCGGCACATTGGCACAGAGTGTCCATACTTGAATTGTATGTCTGAGACTGATGTATACATTTATATTATGCACATGTTTTGTATTTTCAAATGATGTGAAATTTGATTTATAATAATTTAAAAATGGTATGAAGTATCCTGTATAGTAAAACTGTAGTAAGTTTGAAATACAAAAACTAAATAAAATACTCTCATGTAAAAGAAGAACAAAGAAACAAATAACTTACAAAACTTTGATAGGTGATAACTGAATATATTGAGTATATTTATATTATATCCAACTCTGTGAGACAAAAACAATAGGAAATACAAACTTACCAGTTGAGAGATAACACCATGGTTCTGTATCGCTGATGAACTGACTGCACTCAATGGCATTGTAGTTGGAGACAGACAGAGCTGGCATCCTTGTTGTAATTAATGCCCAGAATCAGACAAATAGACCTGTAACATCCACCGCCCCCTGGTGACAGGGCTCAGGTGTGTTTACAGCGCCCCCTGTTGGGCTACTGGTCAACACATCTGCACGTGTTGTGATCAGAGTGTTGATTAGATTCACCCCTGATGAGATGTGTCGCCAGGTCGGATATTGATTATGTGACAATTGGATATAGTTTTATGTATTGAGTTGACGTGTGTCTTGATTAGATAAAAACATACATCATGTAAAAATCTCATGATCCTCATCATTGTTTTAGATAAAATTGTCTGTCAAGTGTTGAGGTGAAGATTCTCTCTGTGTAACTCCAACTCCTTAATGTTATAATTCATGTTTCTAGTTTTCATAGCTTGAAATGTCAGACTTTTACAAAAGGTATTGTTCTTCGGCATATGTTTTCCCAATAAATGATTGACACATCTTTTTAATTTTAGATATTTAAATCAGGATTTTGTCCTTCAAAATTTATATTTAGAAAAACTTGAAAGCAAAAAATTTGATGTTAGATTTGAGTTGTTTGTTTTTAAGAGCTCTTTGTTTATCATTTTCAAGCACTTTCGATGAATAAGAATATTTCATATGGTAAACGGTTCATTTTCTGAAAAATGACAGGACAGGTTACATGTTATCATATTCCGATAGCATGGACTGTTTTCTTAGCACCTTACCGCCATGATATTGCTGGAATATTGCTAAAAGCAGCGTAACACCATACTCACTCACTCACTCACTCTCTCTTTGCACTGTATGCAATGTTAACAATAAAGAAGCTTATTGATTGCAGAACTGCTAATATTGGCTACAGTCTGGATCATCGGTAAGTAGCTGGACACTGCTGGGCATTTAAATGAACCTAAGATAATATTTTGTAGGAGGAAAAACTAAGTCACGTTTCCATGGTAACACAAGCTCTTCAGAAGCTGGAGGAGGAGGATGGGACGGTGTGTCGCCGTATGGAGGCATTTGGTGACATACAGATTATCGTCATACACTGGATTGTGGCACTGAGGTAGGACAATACATCATTTGGTGACATACAGATTATCGTCATAAGCCAGATCAACAAACTCGACCCTCTGACCCCAATGAAGCAAATGCTCTGACCACCATACAATCACCCCTATACATAAGGACCTCAAAAGACTCTCTGACCCCATCCAACACCTGAACACCCTGTCCCTATCCCAGACCATAGGACTCCTTTGGCCATTGTGACTGAACACTCTGTCATAAGCCAGATCAACAAACTCCTGAACACTTTGTCCCCTATAAACCAGACCTCTGACCCTGACCCCTAATAAAGCAGATGCTAAGGACTCTCTGAACACTCTGACTGACCCCTATAAACCCAGACCATAGGACCACAGGACCCCTATAAACCAGACCACAGGACTCCTGACACTACCATAGGACTCCTGAATACCCTGAACCCTATACCAGACCATAGGACTCCTGACCCCTATAAACCAGACCACCAACCCTGAGGACTCCTGAACACATAAACCAGACCATAGGACTCCTGACCCCTAACCAGACCATCTCCTGACCCCTATAAACCAGACCATAGGACTCCTGAACACTCCCTATAAACCAGACCATAGGACCCCCTATAAACCTCCTATAGACCAAAGGACTCCTGAACACCCTGACCCCTATAAAACCCAGACCACAGGACTCCTGAACACCCCTGTCCCCTATAAACCAGACCATAGGACTCCTATAAACCAGACCACTCTGAACACTGTCCCCTATAAACCAGACCACAGGACTCCTGAACACTCTGTCCCCTATAAACCAGACCATAGGACTCCTGAACACTCTGACCCCTATAAACCAGACCACAGGACTCCTGAACACCCTGTCCCCTATAAACCAGACCATAGGACTCCTGAACACTCTGTCCCCTATAAACCAGACCACAGGACTCCTGAACACTCTGACCCCTATAAACCAGACCAAAGGACACCTGAACACACTGTCCCCTATAAACCAGACCAAAGGACTCCTGAACACCCTGTCCCCTATAATCCAGATCCAAGGTCTTCTGAACACTCTGACCCCTATAAACCAGACCCCTATAAGTCAGACCCCTAAAACCTAGTCCATAGGATGCTTGCTGTCACCAGAATCACCAAGCTTGACCACCAGATTTTATGATCAGCATGGGTTGCTGGGGACGGCTCATGACCCAGAACGCCCATTGTGTAGCAGAGAAGAATCCTATAATTGCATATTTTGTATAACTAAGCTCTTTAATTGTTGCCAATTGGTTGCAACACACTGTCACCACATGAATATCACACTGAGACATTCTTCTTCTCCTTCTTCTTCTTCTTCTTGGGGCGGTGGGGTAGCCTAGTGGTTAAAGTGTTTGCTCATCACGCCAAATATCCAGATTATATTCCCGACATGGGTACAATGTGTGATGCCCATTTCTGTTTTCCCCAGCCGTAATATTGCTGGGATATTGCTAAAATCGGCGTAAAACCCAACTCACTCACTCTTCTTCTGGAACAGAGGCTACATCTATGGTGGTTTCACCATGTTGGACACTTACTGAACCTGTTCGATTATTTATTAGTGTGAGCAGAGATTTGGAAAGTATGTTGTCATGGTGACTTGTATCCCTCATTACAGAATCTGCATCACAGCAAGGCACTGAAAACGGCCATCTTGAACTTGCTGGTCAAAGAATCTCAGAAGCCGAAGTGTAAGAATCACCAGTCAGGTGTTGTTGTTTGTTTGTTTAAAACTTTGGTTGTTGTTTAATGCCGCACTCAGCAATATTCCAGCTGTATGGCAGCGGTCTGTAAATACTCACCTCTGGACCAGACAATTCAGTGATCAACATCATGAGCATCGAACTACACAATTGGTATACGATGACATGTGTCAACCAAGTCAGCAAGCCTTTACCACCTGGTCATGTTAGTCGCCTTTTACGACGATTGTTTGTAGTTTACCAAGACACTATGCAATATTGTAATAATATCAAAGTTGTATTTGTTTCAAAGTGGTACCTGCTGAAGTAACGTCACACTAGTGTGTTCTGTCACCGTGTTTTGTTGCAGATGCGGAGCGTGGGTGCCATTACCTGCACATCCTGGATGAGCTGCACAGGACCGTCAGTACTCCAAACTCCACCAAGCGGCCCTGCTGAACTGTCTGCAGACACTTGAGACACAAAGTGATGTCATACGCACTTACCACAAACAGTACCTTCCTTGTGTCACCTGACATCTGACCTTGACCTCATCTACACTGGCGACACAAAGTGATGTCATACTCACTTATCATAGACAGTACCGTCCTTGTTTCACATGACCTTGAACATCATTTACACTGGAGACACAAGTGATGTCCTACGCACTTACCATTTGACCTTGACCTTTCTACACTGAAGATGTAAACCATCATTTCTGACTGCAAAACTATATGCACCTTGCACGATGTGTTTCCTGTGTTACGCGACATTTGTAAACATGACATGAGCAATATCAGTTACTTTCTTTATGAAACATTCATGTAATGTCTGTTAAGATGCTGATATACTACTCAAAAATGTTAAAGATCAGTAGATTCTTTCATTTTGTGATGATATTCCTTGCGTTGTGCTGTAATAGGTAGTCATAACGTGACAGATTACCTATGGTTGTGTAATTCATTGTGATACAGTGTTTCTATCAATATTCGGGAGAGGCTAGTGGTGTGCTGGTTAAGTCAACAGTAATATGGAAGCTCCTGGAGCAGCTAGCTGGAGTGAGTGAGTGACTCAGTGAGTGTGGTCTTACGCATTTAGCAATTTATCAGCAATATCATGGCGGGAACACCAGAAATGGGCGTCACACACTGTGCCCATGTGGGGAATCGATCCCGGGTCTTCAGCGTGACGAGTGGACGCTTTAACCACTAGGCAACTGGAATAACCCAACTTAATGAAGAAATTTCTAGAAGTTCTTTTATATGTATAAAGGGGAATGCCCTGTCTCACATAACATGAAGCGCCTGTAACTATTGGACAGCTGTGGCCTGTTGTTGTTGCTGAGTGAATGGCATCACAGACTTTTCTGCAAATTTTTTCAATCTTTATTTCGTACTGAAGAGGCCACAGGCCTTTAGTACATATACATATATAATGGGGAATTACAAAAAATAAATATATTTACATTACAGTGATAAAACTTTTCTAAAAATGTTCTATACAACATTGCAGTGTGGATGAACATGGCAAGATTTTGTAATATATTTTGATTTTTACTGCTTATAAGGGTAGAGAATTTTATGATGCTTGGATGGATATAGTAATATCTTTTAATGTATTTACAACGTATTGAATTATATGATGGACAGATGAGGAGAAAGTGATATTCATCTTCAATTTCATTTAAACGACAAAGTGTACATATTCTCTCTTCTCTTTTAACATTTTTATATCTGCCGCTTTCAATCAACAAATCGTGAGATGAACATCGGAATCTTGCTAGTGGTCGCCTAAATTTCTTTATATCAACACATGATAAGTATACTTCATTGAATAGATCTTTTTTAAATTTTGAATAGTAAAAACATTTACTTGACAAAGATATTTTCTCACACCATGTTTGAAGATATATGTCTTTAAGTCTTATGGTTAACGACTGAATGAATGACGCGTATGTGATTCTACATATTGTGCATTCCAAACGTTTCCGAAGCCAATAGAGAATAAGAAGTTCTTAACATGAGATGTCCAATTTCTTTGTCCATTTTCATCATACAATAACATCATATTATAACATTTTTTCGGTAACCGATATGAAGGCATATTTAACAGTTTTAACCAATATTTGACAACTTTTATGCTTGTAAACAAGTGCATTGGATATCTGCCACATTCACCGTAAACTACTGCATTAACTGTATTCAATTTAACACCAAGATATTTCTTGCATGCATACAAGTGTATTCTTTCTATTTGATGAAAGTCTGCTGATCCCCAGATTTCTGCTCCGTCACGTCAAAATTGGGTTTATCTTTGCATCAAAAATCTTAAAAAGGTTTTGTAACTAATATCTCCAAGTGTACTTACTGTCTTCATAATACCAATAAGTGCCTTTTATGCTTGGCTTGAAGCATATTTGACATGCATGTTCCAAGACAAACCATTGGTAAAATACAATCCCAAATATTTATAATAGCTAACACAGTCTAGATGTATACCATTAAACAGCCACTTTTCTTTTTTAGAAAGTTTACCTCCCTTTTTAAAGACTATGATTTTTGTTTTCTCTCTGTTTACTGTTAATTTCCATTTATCGCAGTAATGTTCGAGTTCATTTATTTGATTTTGGAGGCCACTAACGGTGCTTGAAAATAACACAATGTCGTCTGCAAACAACAGAAGGAAGATTTTAAATATTTCTGGGTGAAGGACTAAGTATCCATCCTTGCCTTACACCAAGTTTTAATTCGAACGTTTCCGAAAATTCTTGATTATTTTTACTGCCATTACCAGTTTGCTTTGTTTTATACTGCAACTCGATTTCCCTTTGCAGCAATTTGTAAACCTAAGTAATTTTATAATACAAATGTTAATTTTAGAAAATTTCCTTGTTTGTTGTTTTCACACTGAATTCTTTTGCGTCGATTTCTAAGTTGCTTTATTGTTTCAATTCAGCACAACACGCAACAATATGTAATAATCGAGTTGTCATCAACATCATAGTGATGATTGGTTAGTTCTATGTAAAGCAGGTGTGTGAGTGAGGGAGTGTAGTTTTACGCCACTTTTAGCAGTATTCCAGCAATATCACAGCGGGGATCAGGTGTGAGACTTCATAGGGATCACTGATGAGGCTTCAGTACCCACCATAAATTATGATAATGCCAGACATTTTCTAAAACTTGATATACAATCTGCCAGCTCAAACTCATGCTGTTGATCACTGGATTGTCTGGTCCAGACTCGATTATTTACAGACTGCCGCCATATAGCTGGAATATTGCTGAGAGCAGCGTAAAACTAAACTCACTCACTCAAAAAATACGAAATGTGAAAATAATCGTACAATGCAGTAGTTCATATTTCATCTACCATGAATATGTAAAGAGGTAGAAAACAAACTTTTGTTTATGACTAACATCAACCAATGATAAAGTTTGTGAAGGCCCAGTTTTTTTTGTGTTATGTCATATAAACAGCAACAGTAAATAAGCTGAGATCTTTTTTTATCGAACAGGGCCTTGGGGTACCATTCCCTGCAGTAGCTCCACCAGTGCTTGAACTGCTGTTGTAGAGAATCCCCGATAACTCCATGTAAAAACACTTAAGGTTTTGTATGTTGTATTGTCTAGATTTACAGGCAAGTTTTACATCTGCATCTGTGATTTCCTGGTTGTTTTCAATGTAGTTCGTCAACAGGTTTTTAAATTTTTGGTTTATGTGTCATGAATGTATAATTTGTGTCAGTCACTAAATGGCTGAAATACTGCCGATGTGACTAGAAATCTTAACTTGCTCAACTCATGACCTGCCCTGTTGTCTAGAATCCCCAGTACCACCATGTAGACTTCCAGCAGGACTTCCCCCGTCAAACAAAAGCATTTTAATCCAGCTTAAACATCACGTCTTGTTATTCTAAACACCCATGTAGTAATTAAGCACCACCCTATTTTGAAATACTACCGATGTGACTAGAAACCTTAGGGTATAGCCATCAATTTAATCAACCTATTGTTAAAGAAGCTTTATCCATTGACAGTTTTACAAATATCATAACCTTTTCTATTCTTTATGAAAGAATATGTTGATGAACATGTGATGGGACTGAATTTTAACCCAAAATAACTATTCCTCTCCTGCTCAAACTACACAATTAAATTAAGTTTTGACTAAAAATAACAATTCTGTTAAATAACAAGATGACATTTACACATCAAGTAAGCTTTAATTATGCATAATCAGGAAGAACCTGAATGTCAAAGATACAGACCTTTTCCCAACAATTCAGATTGCTAATTGACAAAAACTCGAAAAGGCCACAATAATAAGATTTTGGAATAAATCCTTTATGATTTTGAGTTTATTGTATTGGGGAATAAACACTTCTCCTTGCCGGATACTGATAATTACAGCTAATTCTGTTTGTGTTGTTTGTAAAGCTACTGTTACTGCATTTTAATATATTACGTTTTTTAGTTTGACAACTTTTCCTAAATATTAGTTTACAAACTTTCATCCATTCACTTAAAATAACAAATTTATAGGCCACATAACAATGAATTATTACTTTCACTTTTCAAAATAAGGTAACTTGTTTCAGGACAGAAAAACACCTGTTTTAAATATAGGCAATTATCCTAATTAAAGTACATGGTAATTTCAATGATGTTTTCTTTTTTGAAATGTTACATGCTTGCTCTATCAAATTATAAGGGCTATTTTTTCGAAAGTTTAGAATTTCATTTCAGACAAAATTAACTGGTAAAAATACAAGGTTGTATTTTATGCTCGGATGTATATTATATGTACCATTTGCTTGTACAAAACTGTATGCACAAAAATAGATCCCTGCCTTTCAATGTGAGATTCAAAATGAACAAGAAAAAGTCAGGATGACCAAGATTCTAATGGTGATATTATTCCTGGTTAAAATACAGGTTTCAAACAACTTGATGAAGAAATTAACTGGGGATTCAGGCACGTAATCCAAGCTGTGTGGACAGATACTGTGTTGACAATCACCAGATTGTCTGTACCAAGCTCTATTTTTTCAAACAGCCATCATATACTGGTAACTGGATTATTAAGTGTTTACGATGTAAACAAACAGAAATGTGCAGCTAAAATTGCATGGACATTCTTGTCCTTAAAAGAATGCAGTTTCACAAACAAAAAAGAAAAGCCCTCCACATCTTGGTATCCTATACCAAGTCAGGGATTTATTTATCAAACCATATGATACAATTGAAGTTCCAACTTGACAACATACAGGTCAAGAAAAAGTGTATAAAAACCATACACAAGTTGCGTACATAATTTGATGATAAAACTGATCTGGTTTGACTGTTTGCATGATTCTCTGAAACCTACGATACAGTCCATGTAGACGCAAACAGTGAGTTAGTGAGGACTTTTATGGCAGTTTTAGCATATTCCAGCAATATCAAAGTGGACAACAGAAACAGGCTACACACACTACCAATGTGAGGAATCGGGTCTTTGCCATGATGAGCAAACACTTTAACCACTAGGCTACCCAACCACCACTGTGGAGATGAATAACTTGATACAGTGAGGATATACTGCTCATATATACCTAGGCAATATTGCTGTTATTCTCACTGACTAACTCATTCAACATGACTGACTGACTGAGTTTGGTTTTACGCCACTTTTAGCAATATTCCAGCAATATCACGGCGGGGGACACCAGAAATGGGCTTCACTCATTGTACCCATGTGGGAATTCAAACCCGGGTCTTCGGCGTGACGAGCCAACGCTTTAACCACTAGACTACCCCACCGCCCCCATTTAACATGAAGGAAAGGATCCACAATAGCAATACTGCAGCTTTCACAACAGTTTCAACGATAGCATAGGCTTTATAAATCTGTTTGACACAATGTGACGGCTCACTGAAGAATTCCCAATAGGGTGTCAACTGTTTACAGCTCAGTAAGTCACATTCTGAGTGAGTGAGTGAATTAGGTAGCAAGCTAAGTTAGTGACATTCATGTGTTGTCACCGAAGGGGGCACTAGAATGTACCCATGCTGTTGCCGTATCATCCTTCGGAAAACATACATGTGATACACCCAATCAACGATAATTTTTTTTATGTACCACACAGTTTTATGTTTTAAAACAGTGATGCGTGCTCTTTCAGTGTGCATCAACAAGTACCTTGATGAGACACTACTCTAAGGCTGACAGTGTCCTAGCTACAAAATCGTACCAGTATTCAGGCTCTGCCCAGCTTTTATCATCCAACCAAATTCACTGTTACAAAAACGGCAGTTGACGGTAACCTCAACTCATGCATTTACAGATTCATATCGGCTGACAAAATACACTACCAGTCAAGACAAAGCATCAGTGATTAAACATAAATCGTTTGTGAAATAAGAATCTAAAAATGTTCACTGTATTCATCAAAGAGCACGGACATCATTGTGTGGCAGCTCAGCATTCCACTCTTTTATAGTGACTGTGTGAGGGACTAGCATAGGGCTGGGACGGGTCCAAATTTTCTACCCGGGTACCCCACCCCCAGGTGTTGAGACGGGTACCCAGGTTCAACTCATTACCCACCCCAGCCCTAGACTTGCAGCTATATATACTGGACAAAAATAGTTAGGGATATATGTAAATTTTGAAATTAGGAATAATGATGTATTTATTCATTGACACATTGATAAAATATCAATCATACAAATACCAATATCCCTAACTTATTTTGTCCAGTATATCTGCAAAGAGGAAATGCTCTGTAGTAAAAGCAGAGCAGCAGACATTTCACTATGATGAGATAGAACCAGTCTACGACTAAGCAGGACGGAACCAAGTTGTAGTATCATTAGCACCAACAACCTAAAGATTAGATTGGCTAATTGTAATTTTCAGACCCACCAGAGAGATGTCAGATCATGTGTGATGTGTTCAGTACCACAGAACAGCATTCAAAGCTGTCACATCTCGTAGATCAACATGAGAGGAAGTCCCACGGTGACAGATCATAGGCATTTTGTGGAACACAGTAGCACAGGCATACTCCCCATGGAGAAGAGCATAACAATAAATGTACACTGATTCTGATGCAAGCCAGATCGATCGACTGACCGATATTCAGTCGATCACTCCAGCACAACAACAATATCGCTGCAGGGGACTGAAGAAAAGAGCTAGACAAGATACCAGCAAGGGATTCGAACCCACATCACTGGTGTGACTAGCTTTCAACACTACCCCACCATCACTGTTTGAATGAAAACTTTGTGAAGGTAAACTTCAGTACCTGTGACAAATTACCAGCCATCCACACAGGTGCTGGAAATCTGGAATCTAACAAACTCAAGTTTACATTTACAAAAATATTTCGAAAATAAAAAACAATAAAATATTTTGCACCTGCTGCCATTTCAATATCAATGCCATCATAATCAGATTTATTTCTCTCGCCTGTGATTTGTTCTGCCCAGCTGTCACATTATCGTTGTAACATGTTCACAACAAGAGAAAATAGTGTTATGATCTTGCTTCAAGGTTTGGACTTTTACAAGTTATCGAAAACTTCAGACCATTTAGTTGAATTGCTTCTAGAAAAATGCTCTTTGAATAAAAGTTGAAATGAGGAGCTACATATATTCAGCATATTTCAACTGTACACAGATTTCTTCATTCTTTTTTTCACCTGAAAAAACTACGAGAGATTCGTTGATGAAATAAGAAAATACATGACGTCACCTCGTTTACCATCAATATCATCAGTATTAGTACCCCATGGATACCCCAGACACCAGGTGTCAAGCTGCGCTGGTGTCTCAACCATGCACTGAACCAGTCATCAGCTGTAATGTATATTGACATTAGGGGTTATAGATCAACCAGTTAGAAAGGGTGTTCACAGTGAAATGTGCAGCACCAGTTTTCAGTATTCTAAACACATATCGATTCCCAATAACCTCTAGATGCACTTTCTTTAATTCACTGAAAGTGCAGTTTGTATGATTCCGGACTGAAAAAACTATACACTGTCATAGCTTAGAAATACAACATGGCTGCCCCCGTGACACGACTACATTTGGTTTTGGATTAATCATCCTTAAGACAAAATGGGGAAGTTACAACTTAAAAAAAACCTTGTAAAACATTTTACTCATGACTGATATCCTGAATTACTTTCATATGAAACTGTTTTGTGCAGCAAGGAACTAGCATTGAACAACTCATCTACATTGGCTGTCAAAATGGTGATGAGGCCAGACCAATGTTATTTCCTGTTTCACGGATCCACTGTCGTATTTTTTTCAAGAATAAGAACAAAAATAACAATTAATTTTCCCTGCTCAAAAAATAAAATCGTCATGTTTTATATTGGTCAAAAATGTAAGTTTGATTGTTTTTTGCCCCATATAAACTTCATAAATTGCCAAAAAAAAAATACTGTTAGTATTTAAAAGGAATATTACTTTGACTGGTGATTTTTATTTTGTATTTTTTTCCCTCCTGCCTTTAGGTTTTCTGAGGACAAAAATACATAAAACAAGAAATAAATTGGTCTGGCCTTAGCAAACTTCATCAACAACTGACAATACGAACCAGTGCTTCACACACAAACATATCAATCAGATCATATAATCAGCTGTACTGGCGATGATACAACACTGTAATTATTGAGCAAAGTAAATACTCCCATTAATCAGTGACAACTGTTCTGTAACTGAACACAAAGCATATAAGCTATGTATTCAGCAAGTTAGGCATTTCTTGTTTTAATACATGATTTTCATATCAAACTGCAAAAACTGACATACAAAATAAAACTGAAACGGAACACAAACTTGTACAGTTGCTCACCAGAACCACGAGGGAAGGGAAGTAACTCTGATATAGTTTTCACTTGAACCATGATCATTGATCTGGTTTTACATTTATTTAAACTTACTGACAGAAAATAAATTAAATGTCATGAAAATAATTGGGGAATTTCCGTGTGAAAATGTCCAAAAAATAATAACCATCCCTCGCTAGTTTTGTTAAGCAATATGTCATTTTTCATTAAGCCAAAGCAAGTTCCAATTCCGTAACAGCAAGTAATTAAAACAAGAGGCCTAACTATGTTGAGCAGATGTCTGTATGTGTACTATACTGCGTATGGTACAACAACCTTTGGCAATTAGTTTGTGATACCTTACAGTGATCAGACATATTGAATACACTGTAACGATGGTTAAAGCAACAACACAACAAAACAAAAACACTATCTGCTATATGTCATCTATCAAACAATTATCTAGTCAACAATCATGCAACATCTGATTATACGTGTTACAATGCCATTTTATATAAAGTATATAAAGTACTTTCACTGGCTATATTAATTATAAAAATAATACAAAAAAATACAACAGATGCATACACAGGTATAGTGTTCACTGAGTTTTGTATACTGACAGTAAGGTATTTCATGTTGTGAGGTAATAAACTTGAGTATTTGTTCTGATACTGAAATTAGGTAGTAAATGGTGCAACTATGCTCTGCAAAAAGGACGTTACTGCCAAGGTCACACATGACTACTCGTGCTTGACCATCCCACTATTGTGCTACTCAAAGACCGCTTACCAAAACTGAGTGAGTTTAGTTTTATGCCGCTTTTAGCAATATTCCAGCAACTTAACGACAAGGGACACTAGAAATGGGCTTCACACATTGTATCTATGTGGGGAATCAAACCTGGGTTTTCGGCATGACAGGCAAACGCCTTATGCCCTAGGCTAGCCCACCACCTCCTGCTAATCCAGGAGGTAATAGTGTAGTTAAAGGGAGGCAACTCTGTTGGTGCTGTAATCTTTTTTCCTGCATTTGACTCTGAGTGGCAATTTCAAATGCATACATTCATAATTAATTCCTGTTTTATTACATTTATATACTTCCTTTCAAAAGTTTAGACTCACTTAAAACACTGATTTCTCCACCAGCTTGGGGGAACCAAACACAAACCTTAGGCAGATGAACTGCACGAGGATCATGCATCAAATTGCTGAAAAACCTGTGCAAAGATCTTGATGTAAAGTTTTGTTATGAATTCGCCAATTTTCAATGTTACAAATTTGTTTTACAATACATCAGTTCATGTGTAAACAGTACCTTTAAACAGTATGGAATATTTTGCAAAATTTAGTTTAAAACCGTTGCCTGAAGTATGTGGCTATATTTATACTAGTGAGTCTAAACTTTTGAAAGGAAACAGAATGGCATTCTCCTAAACCCAACAGAGACATATATCCCAAACTGACTCAGGTAGAAATGATACCCAAATCAAAATGTCAGCAATTTTCTAACACTTTGAAAACAAAACTTGTGACAGTAAATAGATGAATGATCTGCACAAGGACATGTTGTTTAAAGAGCACCTTCGAGTACCATGAAGCAGTGACTGAGAACTGCCATTAACCAGATATCCCAGAGTGGAGTTAAGTAACTGCATGCCCTGGAGTTGTGGAGAATGAATCACATGGATAACCAGTTCACAGTCTTTACATTAATTCTGTTTCACACTGCACCAGCTGTCAGATAAACTTTCACAAAAAGGCAATGTTTCTGAAAAACAAACTTTTCTGCAGCAACAAGCACAACCACAATTGTTTTTTCCATCATTTAAGGATTTGGAGTAAACAAGAATTAGAAAAAAGAGGACACTATCCGACAATTAGCTGTGTAAATGTAGAGGCAACAACAAAATAAAGACTGACTAATTATAACAATATCCATATAAAAATTCATCCGTTGTCGCCATGGCAACCACAAAAGATGGTCACCATGGTGCCCAACATGCTGATTGTTATGTACAATATGTACAGAGGTTCAAAACTACTAAACATCATTATGTTCCAACATCATTTGTTTTGTCCCCACCCTTATCATGCTTATCAGCTTTGGCATCGTCGTGGGTTTTATCTGACGACTGATTGACTTCCGCAACGACATCAATGGTGCTGACAGCTGGAGGTTTCTGCGATTTTTCGATATACTCTATGCCGTGTTTCCTCAATATGCCTTGCAGAAGTTCAATCTCACGTTCCTGAGAAGAGCAATATTGGCGATATTTTGCCAGTTCTTGTTCACAGGCAGTACGAAGACGGCGCTCTCTTTCCAGGCGTTTCTCTGATTGCCTCTTTACAGACATTACTATTCCTGGAAAACAAAGAAATACATGTAGCTTAAAACAACCAGTCAAACATAAACCCACAATCTTCCAGTAATCTGATACCGGTACTCTGTAGGATGAAGTCAGGTTGTGTATTTTTCTACATATTATCTGTCAGCCTCCAGCATATTGCATTTGCCATGTTCCAGCCTCTCAATCCCCATTTTGTTTGACTCTTTATCTTGGTACCAAAAAACCCCCGCAAAATCTGGAATATATGCATCACAAACTTCAGGAAACAAAATGTGCAAGAAACTATTTGTGTCAGAGATAGTCAGAAGTCCGCTGGAATCAAACAGATATTAAAGTGCATGAAAATGCAATTTGAAACTACAATCACTCACTCACTCACTGAAAGAGCTTGATTTGGAGACACTACCAAACCCCAAACCCCTAATCATAAGGACATAATATATTCTAATGTTTTCACTTATTCATACATGATGCCAAGGGTTCAAACTAGATACTGACTGGTCACACAATTGTCAGCACTCAATATATTGTAAACAGTGCCAGCTCCAATATCTGGACACAATGTTTTTGAAAGATTAAAATGGGGGTGTCCTTTAAAACCAGCCTTTCATGCAGTCAAGTCGCGCTTCCATACAGTCAAGTCGTGCTTCCATACAGTCAAGTCGTCCCTCCATACAGTCAAGTCGTGCTTCCATACAGTCAAGTCGTCCCTCCATACAGTCAAGTCGTGCTTCCATACAGTCAAGTCGTCCCTCCATACAGTCAAGTCGTCCCTCCATCCATACAGTCAAGTCAAGTCCCTCCCATACAGTCAAGTGCTTCCATACAGTCAAGTACATACAGTCAAGTCGTGTTAGCTTCCATACAGTCAAGTCGTGCTTCCATACAGTCAAGTCATGCTTCCATACAGTCAAGTTGTGCTTCCCATACAGTCAAGTCGTGCTTCCATACAGTCAAGTCGTCCTTCCATACAGTCAAGTTGTAGCTTCCATACAGTCAAGTCAGTCAAGTCATGCCTCCATACAGTCAAGTTAGTCGCTTCCATACAGTCAAGTCGTACGTTTGAGTCAAGTCGTCCTTCCATACAGTCAAGTCGTTTCCATACAGTCATTTGAGTCAAGTCCTTCCATACAGTCAAGTCGTGCTTCCAGTCAAGTCATACAGTCAAGTCGTGCTTCCATACAGTCAAGTCAAGTTCTTCCATACAGTCAAGTCATGCTTCCATACAGTCAAGTCGTCCCTCCAAACAGTCAAGTCGTGCTTCCATACAGTCAAGTCGTGCTTCCATACAGTCAAGTCGTCCCTCCATACAGTCAAGTCGTCCTCCATACAGTCAAGTCGTGCTTCCATACAGTCAAGTCGTGCTTCCATACAGTCAAGTCGTGCTTCCATACAGTCAAGTCGTCCCTCCATACAGTCAAGTCGCCCTCCATACAGTCAAGTCGCGTGCTTCCATTCCGCCCCTCCATACAGTCAAGTCGTCCTCCATACAGTCAAGTCGTCCCTCCATACAGTCAAGTCGTCCTCCATACAGTCAAGTCGTCCCTCCATACAGTCAAGTTATCCAGTCGTCCCCTCCATACAGTCAAGTCGTCCCTCCATACAGTCATAGTCAAGTGTCCCCTCCATACAGTCAAGTCGTCCCTCCATACAGTCAAGTCGTCCCTCCATACAGTCAAGTCGTCCCTCCATACAGTCAAGTCGATCCCTCCATACAGTCCATACAGTCAAGTCCCTCCATACAGTCCCTCCATACAGTCAAGTCATACAGTCAAGTTGTGCTCCATACAGTCAAGTCGTGGGTACAGTCAAGTCAGTCCATAGTCAAGTCGCTTCCATACAGTCAAGTCAAGTCGTGCCTCCATACAGTCAAGTCCATACAGTCCCTCCCATACAGTCAAGTCGTCCTTCCATACAGTCAAGTCGTCCCTCCATACAGTCAAGTCGTCCCTCCATACAGTCAAGTCATGCTTCCATACAGTCAAGTTGTGCTTACAGTCAAGTCGCCCATACAGTCAAGTCCATACAGTCCCTCCATACAGTCAAGTCGTCTTCCATACAGTCAAGTCAGTCCCTCTTCCATACAGTCAAGTTAGTCCTTCCATACAGTCAAGTCGTCCATACAGTCAAGTCCTCCATACAGTCAGTCAAGTCGTCCCTCCATACAGTCAAGTCAAGTCCCATACAGTCAAGTCCATACAGTCAAGTCGTCCCTCCATACAGTCAAGTCGTCCCTCCATACAGTCAGTCAAGTCGCCTCTCCATACAGTCAAGTTTCCATACAGTCAAGTCGTCCCTCCATACAGTCATACCATACAGTCAAGTCGTCCTCCATACAGTCAAGTCGTCCCTCCATACAGTCAAGTCGTCAAGTCCCTCCATACAGTCAAGTCGTCCCTCCATACAGTCAAGTCCCCCTCCATCCATACAGTCAAGTCAAGTCCTCCATACAGTCCAAGTCGTCCCCTCCATACAGTCAAGTCAAGTCCCTCCATACAGTCAAGTCGTCCCTCCATACAGTCAAGTCGTCCCTCCATACAGTCAAGTCGTCCCTCCATACAGTCCCTCCATACAGTCAAGTCGTCCCTCCATACAGTCAAGTCGTCCCTCCATACAGTCTCCATACAGTCCCTCCATAGTCAAGTCGTCCCTCCATACAGTCATCGTCCCTCCACAGTCAAGTCGTCCCTCCATACAGTCCCTCCATACAGTCACAGTCAAGTCGTCCCTCCATACAGTCCCTCCATACCATACAGTCAAGTCGGTTTCCATACAGTCAAGTCGTCCTCCATACAGTCAAGTCATACAGTCAAGTCCCATACATACAGTCAAGTCAAGTCCCTCCATACAGTCAAGTCGTCCCTCCATACAGTCAAGTCGTCCCTCCATACAGTCAAGTCGTGCTTCCATACAGTCAAGTCGTCCCTCCATACAGTCAAGTCGTCCCTCCATACAGTCAAGTCGTCCCTCCATACAGTCAAGTCGTGCTTCCATACAGTCAAGTCGTCCCTCCATACAGTCAAGTCGTCCCTCCATACAGTACCAACCAGAATCTGAACCCATCCTGGCAAGCCCCAGTGATGGATGTCTCAAGGCCAGAATCTAAACCCACCCAAGTTCACTGTATTTTGTCAGTCTTTGGCAATGTAAAGGCTTAACTTCTCTGAATATGGTAGAAACAGGGTTTCTTTGAGTTAACATAAAGCGACAAACAATGAGGCACCACGTTTGTCTACCTGAAACAGACGCATTGGGAAAGATACATCTAAGCATACTGGGAATGTTAGTCACCAGTTTCTATAACAAGACCAATGTTGATGTTGTGAACAAACAGTAGGTCCTTCAAAGTGGACCATGATCTTCAACTTAAGACATAGATTACCTGAGCCTTAACATATTTAATTCATCAATGCTTCATTGTTTTCTTAAACCATTCTTCCTAATTCTGTTCCATTATGTGTATCATTCAATGTTTCATGTATAATTCCCGAAGACATGAAATTCCCAACAAGTTTGGGGAAATATTTTTGAAAAGTTGTGAGCGGCACCTTACCATTCAGCACACGTGTAACCCGCCACAGTCTCAGGACTATGAGAAGTCCAAGGCCATTAGCTGCTCCTTCGGCATTGCGGTAGATGATGTCCAGGATAAACGACACTATGACAACCACAGCATCGAACAACTCCAGCTTGTGTTTGAAGAAATCGAGGCGCATGGCGTATAACCGCACTCCGATTTCCACCAGGAATATACTCAAGATGGACAGACTCATGTAATGCAGGATCTTGGGAGCGATGTGATTTTCATGATCTGGAAGCTCGAAGACTCGGAGGTCCAACAAAAGTTCAATGATTACAAGGAAGCAGTCCAGAATGACGAGACAGATGACTCCGATCTGGAATTTGTTGGTGTGCAGCAGATGGAGGATCTTTTCTCGAGTTGTACGAGGCTCAGACCGAGAAACCTCATCTGAATCGGTGACGGAACTTCCACTGTCGTCCTTCTCGATAACCTTTTCAAGGTCATCCTGTAGTTTATGGAAGCCATCCATCTGCACCTGAAACATCAACCACTGATTAGACTAACATCTAAAATGAACACATTGAACACGAAAAAAAGTTAATAAAAATAATTCATAAAATAAAAGGTGCCGAAAAGACTTCATTCATTTTCCAGAAACTGTGGTATTCTAGACTTGTTACAAATTCTTGACCAGTGTTTGCCCTCAACCCTGAAAAGCTACGGGCCCTAAAGACCCAGAACCATACAAAGTTGTGGGTCCTGATCAGAATGTGTAGGTCCTTTATTTTAACATGGAAATAATACTCTTAGTTATTGGGGATGAAAGGCTGTCAGCCATATGAAAGAAAAACAAAAGCTGTCTGTCCGAGTGGTTTTCAGTTGGCTTCGGGCCTAAGGACCGATGTTAATTTTGAACACTGTTCTTGACCCACATGAGCTGCTTTGGGTAACTTGCGTCAGGGTGTGTATGACAGACTCATCACTTATTTACCCCCTGACATCGGAATCTGAGAAAACATGAAATGAACCTTTGATTTACAGTACCAGTAGTTTGTGTTTAATTCAGAAAGAATCACACGTGCCGACACATAAATATATTATGGTCTAATTACAAAGCTTTTAATTTGATAAAAAATTATGACATTTGACAGACTGGCAACATCAAATATTTGTTAAAAAAAAATTGTAATATTTAATTATTGGTTGTTTCAAAAATAAAGATCAGAGGACATCCCATTACAAGTCACATAGCTACCTCTCACCTGTCCATCAGAATGTGTTCTCATCATACAAACTAGAAATGGTAAACGCAAAGCATTGAAAACGTCCTGAGAAACAAAAATGAAGCATACAACTTTATGGATAACAACTTCTTGTTTATAGCATAGAGCGATGATTCGATGTAGCTTTGTACACCGTTACCAAGCTAAAAGTGATAAACAACATTACATTTTAACTGGCCCTAATCCCACTTTAAGCAGTAGAATTACTGGTTTGCATAATTCATTCTCACAAGATAAACTTGAATGACTTGATAAATTTACAATGTTTCTTAATGAATTATTTTATCACTAGAGATAGAATATATGTGTTTGATATGACAATCTAGAAATTATCAAGTCTCCAATAGACAAATCAATTGTTGATAGTCAATTCAAAAGCCATTGCTGCTGGTTACGATGACACACAATCATATGTGTTAGGGAGTGACCATCAGATCCCCATTTTGGTCCAGTCTTACAAGTATGAGGTACTGAGGGTAGGCGATGACCAAGATTCACTGTTCACAGAGAACGCAAACATATCAAACATGTTTTATCTTATCTGTATGTAAATGGTTACCACGAAAATTCTTCAAGAATTATACTAGTTGTTTTTTTTAAACTCATCCTGCAGACCCACACATAAGGGTCATGTCTTTCAATAGACAGTAACCAAGTTTTGAAACACAAAATTCAGCAAAAAGTATTTTCTTAAAGCCTACATAACAAAAACATGCATTTGTCAGGTTTAAGGAACGATTGATCACTAAGCTGATTTTAACAAATATATTTTTTCTAAAACACTGGAGATATTTCTCTAGCTGTAGGGTTTCTATAGGATTCATCATCAAAGAAATATTAAATACACTGTTTGACATTTCAATTTTCATCTGTACTATATATATAGAAAGCAATACACTGTTTATCAATCAGCAATATATACTAGTGACATCAAGACAACTTTAAACTGTATAAACATCTCATTTTGAAATATCTAAGTATATCAGTGACTTTTGGGGACATATTAATTTGTCTGATAACTTGAGTACAACACTCGAAACTGTCAAAACTTACTTGTATCACAAGTAAAATATCTTTTAAGAGGCTCTACTTAATTATCAGATTAAAGAGGCCACAAAGGTTTGTTACGAGAAACCCATTCAAGTGTTCACGCATGAGTGATTAAGACAATGATATCCGACCCACGCGTTACAATCACAAATTTCATTCTTTGTTTGCAAATTTCGTCCACCGACAACCAGTCGAAATCATAAAAACGTGTCAAATACCTTGCCACCTTGTTCTTTTTCATCCATCGCAAAATTTTAAACCACAAGCTGGTCGAGTAACACAACCATCAGTAGCAAATAGGCCATGACGGAGACACCCACTTTCACTCAGTACGCATGGCAAAGATTGACAGCGAACTTGAGACAGCATGGCGTTTTGAGAAGGGCTGTGTTGATTGATTAGGGTATAAAGAGTCACAAGAAAACAACTGCGTACCTTCATGTCGTTTGTTGGGACAGTAGGGTGTCAGTTGACCACAGCGCGTGCTCAGCACGCGGGGAAACCTCGCTGTGTGGGAACTAAAGATGCGTTTTTGTGCTCGGAGCGTGCAGCACATGCGACAGTCAGTGTTATTGTTTACCTTTTTTGTGTGGTTGACCTCGCATATTTTTGTGAGATTTTGCAAATATTTGCTATTTTTGTAAATAGAACTCTTGCACGTTGTTGCCAAGCAATTTTACACGTTTTCACCCAGCTATTGATGAAATATTTAATTGTTTGTGTTTCCTGTTTTGCCAAGGGAGATAAGTTTAATATGGTATGGCGCGAAATATGAATAGTTCGGTCCAATTTATCATCCAAAACTAGCTTCCACTGGATTATCGATCACCGAGATTATGTAATATCGCGTTCGAGTTATATAGAGGATACTAAACGACCTTCCGTGTAATACCGTTTTAAAAACACCAGTTAATGATTTGGTATCAAACGAGCAAAAATGAGTTTAATTTGATAGAATCTACTAAATCTTTCATGAGTTAATCAAAATGATATTTCACGGAAGCGAGTTTAGTATTCTGTTTAGTACTCTTCAACATAAACTGATAGAAACTGCCTATCAGTGCCTAGTGTGATGACTCTCAGCTTTCCGCGAGTCGAGCAAGGTCTAATACCATTGTGACAGAGGTATTAGCATTGTGACGTCATAACTGTACACCATTATGACGTCATACGTCTAGCGGTATTACACTAGCAGTAATATTATAAGGGTAATGCTATTTGTGAGGGCATTATCATTTGCAGAAGCCCGAGGTCTTCCATTAACTGCCCGACGAAGGAGGGCAGTTGAAAAAGACCGAGGGCTTCTGCAAATGATAATGCCCACAAAAATAGCATTACCGTTATTATTGCTAAAATACATGGAATTTGTGTTGAAAAGAAAAAGGAACAATGAAGGAATTTGACTGTAAGTTTACCCAAATCAACTTCTGACGGGGTTGACTGCCCGAATGCAATTACGTCATCGAACAATTCAAGTGACGTCACAACAGAAAGTGACGACATTCGACCTTGGCCTTTGACAAGACCGTAGCCTGCATCATGTCAAACTATGTCAGTGTTCGGTTTTGGTCCATCAACAGTCTTAATGGTGCAATTGTTAAGGTTAGTACCAACAAGAAAGCCAATATTACCGCTATTTAAAGCGGGAATTCGGGTTGCTTTGACTTGTTTGACCCAGAATATCTGCCAGTCGAAAGCCAATTAATGTCGAACTATGACGTCACTTGACAACAGAACTGATAGTGGCCCGTCGTTAAGGTTGAGCGGTCCAATATCATTTGCAGCGGACCGCAAATTTCTGATAATGGGAGGGCCGTTTCATGATAATTCCATGTATTTTAGCTATAATATAAGGGTAATGCTATTTTTGAGGGCATTATCATTTGCAGAAGCCCGAGGTCTTCGAATAACTGCCCGACGAAGGAGGGCAGTTGAAAAAGACCGAGGGCTTCTGCAAATGATAATGCCCTCAAAAATAGCATTACCGTTATTATTGCTAAAATACATGGAATTTGTGTTGAAAAGAAAAAGGAAACAATGAAGGAATTTGACTGTAAGTTTACTCAAAACCAACTTCTGACGGGGTTGACTGCCCGAATGCAATTACGTCATCGAACAATTTAAGTGACGTCACAACAGAAAGTGACCATATTCCACCTTGACGTTTGACAAGACCATAGCCTGCAACATGCCAAACCATGTCAGTGTTCAATTTGGGTCCAACAACAACGTTAATAGTGCAATTGTTAGGGTTAGCACCAGAAAGAAAGCCAATATTACCGCTATTTAAAGCGGGAATTCGGGTTGCTTTGACTTGTTTGACCCAGAATATGTGCCAGTCCAAAGCCAATGTCGAATGAACCGACGCACCCAATATGACGTCACTTGACAACAGAACTGATAGTAGCCCGTCGTTAAGGTTGAGCGGTCCAATATCATTTGCAGCGGCCGCAAATTTCTGATATGAGGAGGGCCGTTTCATGATAATTCCATGTATTTTAGCAATAATTTAAGGGTAATGCTATTTTTGAGGGCATTATCATTTGCAGAAGCCCGAGGTCTTCCATTAACTGCCCGACGAAGTTGAAAAGACCGAGGGCTTCTGCAAATGATAATGCCCTCAAAAATAGCATTACCGTTATTATTGCTAAAATACATGGAATTTGTGTTGAAAAGAAAAAGGAAACAATGAAGGAATTTGACTGTAAGTTTACTCAAAACCAACTTCTGACGGGGCAATCTCCTACCCAGAGTTCCATGCGGCCAGCCAGCATAGTACCTCTGCCACAGGCCAGAAAAATGTGACGATTCGTCACATCTTGCACCGTCCATTCAATATAATGTACATATTTCTTAACTCTTTTATTTTTGACGAGCCTAAACATCTAATTAAACATCTTTGTTAGAGGGGAGGTGGGGTAGCCTAGTGGTTAAAGCGTTGGTTCGTCACGCCGAAGACCCGGGTTCGAATCCCCACGTGGGTACATTGTGTGAAGCCCATTTCTGGTGTCCCCCTCCTTGAGGTTGCTGGAATATTGCTAAAAGCGGCGTTAAACCAAACTCAGTCAGTCAGTCTTTGATAGAATGGCTTAGTTTCACTGAGAAAATATCCTAAAACATGTAACTCTATGTCGATTTGCGTAGCGATCCTATGTTTACGTAGGTTGTACGGCTCCACGGATGTCATCGAAGCCGACAGGGATTAAACGATGCAACCAGTTTGATATCTAAATATGTACTGTCATAAATGTTACTGTCGCAGTTGTGGAAGAATATATATGTGACAATGTAAAACATTGTAAAGTGCGCACCTAAAAACTTCCGTAAGGCCAGTCTCTTCTTATTATGAATATGCGCGTTTGTTTACAAACAAGAGAAAAGTCAGGTCACGTGATATGCAAATTAGCCTGTGGCAGTGATGTTATGTTAAGTCATCACTGCGCCGGATAGACTAGGAGTATGCTGACGGGGTTGACTGCCCGAATGCAATTACGTCATCGAACAATTTAAGTGACGTCACAACAGAAAGTGACCATATTCCACCTTGGCCTTTGACAAGACCATAGCCTGCAACATGCCAAACCATGTCAGTGTTCGGTTTTGGTCCAACCACAACGTTAATAGTGCAATTGTTAGGTTAGCACCAGAAAGAAAGCCAATATTACCGCTATTAAAGCGGGAATTCGGGTTGCTTTGACTTGTTTGACCCAGAATATGTGCCAGTCCAAAGCCAATGTCGAATGAACCGACGCACCCACTATGACGTCACTTGACAACAGAACTGATAGTGGCCCGTCGTTGAGGTTGAGCGGTCCAATATCATTTGCAGCGGCCCGCAAATTTCAGAAATGGGCTTCACACTTTGTACCCATGTGGGGAATCAAACCCGGGTTTTCGGCGTGACGAGCGAACTCTTTAACCACTAGGCTACCCCACCGCCCGATTTCCGATGAGAATTAAAGTGATGGTAATATATAAGTTCAAGGAAATTCGATCAAACTTCAGAGTATTAGATATTTCTGTTGTATACTGTGTAATAAAGATTAGTATCATAGTGCTGTTTTATGTCCAGAAATAGTTCTCGTAAAAAAATTCTACGAAATAAGGAGGCGATGGGGTAGCCCAGTGGTTAAAGCGTCCGCTCGCCACAGCAAAGACCCGGGTTCGACTCCCCACATGTACAATGTCTGAAGCCCATTTTTTGGCGTCCTCCGCTGGGATATTGCTGGAATATTGCTGAAAGCGGCGTCAAACCATATTCACTCACCTACTAAATAAGATTGGCACATGCATACACACACAACTTTTTAAGCACATCGCTTGTGTAATGAGCTGACTTGGTTGATGAACGTTCCCCAATTTCGTAAATAAGTGCACTTGATGTCCGTCACTGGATTGTCTGATCAATGATAAGCCGTGATATAGTTGGCATATTTCTCAGTACAACATTCAACCACCAAATAAATGAAATACTTTGTGATATGTTATCAAGAAAAAAACTAATTGATTGAAAAAATATCAACAAATTGTTTACCGGATTAATGTTCTAGTACTTTTTGTATTCTGAATGCATCCTCAAAACGTTGAGCATGCCCCATTTGTTCAATACTGTATGGTCGTTTCACCAGCAGCAGATGATTACTGTAATGTCTAAACTGACACACAAAGCTGGAAGAAAGTATCCACTTGAACATAAACTTTGGCCCCATGTGTGCTCACGTAGATGTGTGCATGATCCCCTTCAGTGTATTTTCTGAGAAATAGTACAAAACGACTGAGTAACGAGTCGAGATGCACATACTGTGAAGTATAATCGATCGCAGTCAAATGCATCATCGGGTCATCAAAACCCGCCTTTGCAGTCCGCTTTCGATATACATAGATACACACTGCAGACACATTGCATTTTCCAGTCATATCAACTTGCCAGATATAGACCGCTCAAAGATCGGGGCCACTTGTTTTATTGGCCGAGCACCCGTGAATATCCGGGTTAGAATTGGTCTTCAGTAACACATGCTTGTCTCCCGTGAAGATCCGGGTTAAAATTGGTCTTCAGTAACACATGCTTGTCTCCCGTGAAGATCCGGGTTAAAATTGGTCTTCAGTAGCACATGCTTGTCTTAAGAGGCGACTAACGGAGTGGTCAGGCTCGCTGACTTGCTTGAGACATCTCATCGTATCCCAACTGCGTAGATCGATGCTCATGCTGTTGATCACTGGATGATCTGTTCCATACTCGATGGTTTAAAGACCGTCGCCATTGGGCTGGAATATTAATGGCTGAGTACGGCGTTAACACAAACCATCCAACCTAACCATGAGGCGAGCAACAACAAGTAACATCTTTTAACCTATTTCAAGATGGCACGACCATATCCAATTAGGACTTGAGGGTTTGTTTTTACTGATGTTCTCCTTTCAGTGTCTCTGACAACTTAGTACTGTCTATTGGGGGATCTGGATAATTGAAGGCATACACAGCAGCTATATGTCACGACAGCCAGACAGAACTGGGTGAGACAAACAGTGGTTAATACGATGAGCAAGGATCCACGCATGACACACAATCAACAAGGTCAGCACCCCGCATCCACTTTTCTCCCCACTATTACGCGCTATTTAAAGACTGTGGAATCTGGACTGAAGCAATGAACGCTCATTTCGTATTACCGCAATGTTTCCGCATTTTACAATTAAAGAATTAAAAAAATACTTTTCCCATATTTCTATCGCAGGGAAAGGGTGCGAAGTTAAGCGAAAATCAAGAACAAACCAGGTAACTGTACCGCTTTTTGTTGCAGGTACCTTCACAGCAAATCTAGACGTAGTACCGTGTGTGAATCAGAATAATCATTTGATTAAAGACTTTCATGAAATGAATGTTTCTTATTTGTGTAAAGTGGAATTAACAAAACGTAAAAGATTGCATGGAACAAATGCTAAATCCAATCTGCACTGCAAACAACAATGTAAATTTGTATGCTTGTCTGTTCTCTATTCAGTGGTCTCCATTATGGAAGAATTGTCTCCCCCTTACCGTTAGGGGTTTCGTTGCAAGATGGAGTCTAAGAATGAGGATAAGGCTATTGTCATCGCTAAGACGCCGTCAGAACTTCAAAGAATGAGACTAGATAAACTCATGAAAAATCCAGTGGGTAGACAATGATTATGTCTAGACGAAGTATCTCCATTGAAAACACGTGTAGAGTCAAGCATTATCCAACTCCACGGCCTTACTCTTACGATTCGGATTTCGCGCACAAACTGTGCTGTTTTGTAAACCTTTTTATAAAGCAAAACAAGAATTACTCAACGAATACAGAGGAAAACAAATAATTCATTGCTTATCAGAGTTAAAGTATGCTTATTAAAGTATGAAAAACTCATAAGACGTGAAAACAAGCAAGTACAAGTTCACCAGCAACTGAACAAGCAGTTCATTAGTCGTGAGATTTTGGAATATTTCTTGACACTGACAATAGCTTAGCATGTTAAACGAGCAATAA
Organism: Haliotis rubra; assembly: GCF_003918875.1. Classification (NCBI taxonomy): domain Eukaryota; kingdom Metazoa; phylum Mollusca; class Gastropoda; order Lepetellida; family Haliotidae; genus Haliotis; species Haliotis rubra. The sequence continues at coordinate 989,136 of NW_025766337.1, read as the reverse complement.
ACATGATAAAGCTTGTGCTAAACTGTCAGTCCTTGAAAATTGGTTTCAACTATCAAGTACTTTATATTGGGATAAGTGTGTCTCAGTTAAATATTGTTAGTAACTGAGAACCTATTTTGTTCATCTAAAATGTTATTGTTATGTACAGAGACATTATCCCAGTTCCCTCTGACGATTAGTCAAATAAATGTTCTCCATACAACAGAACATAGTCACTCGTTCAGTCTGTTCATTTTAGGCAAAAGAGGTCATGATCCCTGATAAATCAAAAGACTGGAATCCTCGAGGGCCACAAGAATTCATCAGAAATGTTTGGGGTAAGAATGCAAGGAACACTAAGATCAAGAAGATTCCCCTAGGGGATTAGTGTGTACACAGAGCATGTAACAAATGCAGAGTTCTACATCGTATGAGAACATTTTTCAGACATGAACATGGCACATGTTAAGCATTGATAGTGAAGGAATGTTTCAATGTACCTGTTACTGGTAAAAATTTTACTGGGGAAAACTTATCTCCATTGGAGTTTGTTTTAGCTTGTTATTGTAGCCAAGCACATGGCGTTGTGGTGCATGTCTGGTTAGACGTTCATGTCTAGGGCTGTTGTGTTGGTTCATGGTGCGAAGTCTGTGACAGTGGTTCAAAGAGCTTTATTATGGCCACTACTTATACTACTACCATCATGGTACTACTACTGTGACAGTGGTTCACAGAGCTTTAGTATGGCCACTACTTATACTACTACCATCATCGTACTACTACTGTGACAGTGGTTCACAGAGCTTTAGTATGGCCACTACTTATACTACTACCATCATCGTACTACCACTCTGTTAGTGTTATTGTTATCTTGGGTGAAAATGGCTGACAATAACTGACTGTGACTGTCATTATTGTTCCACCACAACATGATCATCTTGTCAGCCACTGTTTCTTGTCTGTAGATTCCAGGATAGGATGGGTCAACATCCACCTATTCCTTTGTGTGGTAACCAAATGGATATGGTGGTCAGGCTTAGTGATTTAGTTGTTTGCATATCCTTAGCCCCAGCCAGCATAAACCATTGCTCGTAATATCAGTGTGGCCCAGGCTCTATGATGTAAAGGCTACCATCATGTAGGTGGAGTATTACTGAGTGTGGCTTTATACAACTAAATAAACAAGCCTGAATGTTGTTGGTTTGGTACATATTGTTTAGGATTGTACAGTAATATTTTTTATAACAGTATGTACAGTATTATTGGTATACTGCAATACACATTTCAGATGATTGCAATATTTTTCCTGTGTACTGGAATACTGGGTAAAATATATATGAACAAATTCTTATTTGTATAGCTACCAAAAATCTAAACCCAAGCTAAATCATAAATGATGTTTTCCCTCGAACATGTTGAAAGTGATTCATATAAAATTATAATAATGGAAACATGAAAATGTCTGACCACCTATCACATTAGTGACCCATTGAACCCATGTGGGTAATCGAACCTGGGTCTTCAGCATGATAAGCAAACCACTAGACTACCCCACCGGCTCCACACTTATACAGTAAATGTGTGACTCCCCTTATATTGCAGTACTAATTGTATTGATAACTGTGTCCAAGTATTTCGTAGTACAATGTTTTCGCCAGTCCTCAGGTCTAACATTTGTTGTATGTAGGGTCTAGCGCTGGAGCTGGCAGTGGTGACTTCCATGTGTACCGTGGTGTGAGGAGAAGGGAGTACGCCAGACAGAAGTTCATCACAGAGAAGGCGAAGAAGGTAGGTAACTCTTGTATCCCATTGTCTACAGTGCAGGTCAGAGGTCCCATTTGCATAGAGAAATTGAAAGAAAGACATTCCACCTGGAAACACAAGTCCATTAATATAATCTTTTAACATTTTGTAAGAATGCAGTCTTGCTAAACCAATCCTTTCTAATAAATATTTAATAGGCAATATCAATATGAATAACATGGTACTCATCCGTGAACGGACAGTATGTGTTTTTTGGTCATTTTTTAAAATTCATTTCGTTAGGATACAAGAGTTCTTTATATACTAAACAGATTGTTTCTTGTCAGTGTACTAGTGAATAAGATAGATTATTATCAACAGAATATAAGTATTACGTTTATATGTATGGATTATAAGTTTTGGGAATATTCGGTCCAGTTCTTTTATAGTCAGTTATCTCCCTTGTCCCAAGAAGATGTCTTACCCAACAGGAAGTATGGTTTCTATTCCATTGTGTGTTCAGGACAAGGAGGACGTGGATTATCAGAAGAGGGTGGAGGAGAACAAGAGGGTTGCTGATGACAGGACGGCCAAGAAGAGAGCAAAGAGGTACACCTGGATAGATATGTGCAGACTGTTAATGAGCGAGTAGGTAACGAGGTTAATGTGGGACCAGCAGGTTATACAGTGTAAAACTCTCTAACATGGGATCCGTGAAGATCCGGGGTAGAATAGGTCTTCAGCAACCCATGTGCTTGCCATAAAAAGGCGACTATCTTGTCGTAAGAGGCGACTAACGGGATCGGGTGGTCAGTTTCGCTGACTTGGTTGACACATGTCATCGGTTCCCAATTGTGCAGATCGATGCTCATGCTGTTGCTCACTGGATTGTCTGGTCCAGACTCGATTATTTACAGACCGCCGCCATATAGCTGGAATATTGCTGAGTGCGGCGTAAAACTCAACTCACTCACTCACTCACTCTAACATGGCTGCAACATGCCTTTTTTTTATGTTGTCATACTAGTGCCAGTTTTCAGATTGGAGGGAAATTCTGGTCCAGTTGAGGTGAAATGGTAGTGTCCAAGATTTGTTACACCCATGTTTATATACTACTCACACTTTACTAAGGATCACAAAAAATTGCAACTTTACTTAAACATAGATTTATAATTTGAAATTGTATCCATTTAAAACTGGATAAATAATAATATGGTAACACATCTTTAGGAAAACAGCCACTTTAAGCTAACCTTATGCACTTGATACATGAGTAAACATCAAAATGGTGTTCATGGCACCAACCAACCATTTTGCAAATCATGGCAAGGGTCATTGACAAGTACATAACACATGTCAATAGCAGGCAGGGGATCCACAAGATGCAGTGACATACTGTAAACTTGGATCCATGCTGACAATAAGCTTAGATATTTAAACCAAATTTGACCCCACATCATAGTTTTCTGTTGAATCAATGATTTGATCCTTAGCAAAGTGTGAGTAGTATATATCAGTATACATGCACGTGTGCGTGTGTGTCTGTTACAGGTCATTGGCTCCCTCCCTCTGCAAGCAGTCTGTGTTCTGCTGTTTCTTTTGTTGACAGTTACATAGACAGATTCTTTAATACAAATGCATAAAATCGGTGATTTACAATGTGATTAGGTTGTCTGACAAAACATCCACTTGCACAGTTTGAGATCGATTGGATTATTGGATGAAGAGATATTTTACAAAAAAAACGGGTCCACATGCATTTCATGCCAAACTATAGTATAACTTGTATATCCCACCCAGACATATTATACTTGTTCTGATCTGACCATTAATTGTCTGTAGTGCAAGCTCACTGATATACTGTGCTGTAGTATAACTTGTATATCCCACCCAGACACATTATACCGTATATGACCGTCTATAAGCCGAATTTTGAGGACCAAAAAAAGCAGTCTGTAGAAGGGGGTCGTCTTATCCATGAGTTACACTTTCGTCAAACTTTTTTCCAGGGGTAAGAAAACAACATCGTATCACTTCGCGTGAACAAACAACAGAAGACGACTTTGTCAGTAGAGACATCAAATTTGCAATTAAACACCACTAGACAAGATTAATTACCATTTAAGTTGTAAGTTGTTTTTGCTGGGCATTGTTTTATTTGCAGGGATTAAGATTACCGTATGTATTTGTCTCGCATTACACAAAGCCGGAAATAGCAATCAGCTGTGCACATCGTTTCCGGCTTAACAAGTTCAAACATGCACAATAATTTAACGGACCGAATTCTGACGCAGTCATCAGTAAAATATAATACAGAATACCGTTATTTAACCCAAAGAAATATATCCTAGCATTGTGTAATTTTAGTTACAGTTTTTGCTCTATAAATTAATTAAGATTACCGTATGTGATTTGTCTCGCATTACACAAAGCCGGAAATAGCAATCAGCTGTGCACACGTTTCCCCTTGAACAAGTTCAAACATGCACAATAATATAACGGGATGAATTCTATTGATTGAATACTATTATTTAACCCAAAGAAATATATCCTAGCATTGTGTAATAGTTTTTATGTAAAAAATATATAATCAACACTAAGGTTATACGGACCATCATGAACGTGGTAAGCACGTGACATGGAACGAGGCGGTAATCAGTTTGTGATTGTTGAGTGGGGTAAAATAAGCAAGCCAGTTTGTTGCTACAATAAATATGATATTTAGAGAAGCAAAATATATTATGCATTTTCTGTCAACTACACTTCGTTTCGATCCGTGAGTAGACACAATATATATGACAGTGAATTCTTTGAATAATGTGGATCGACTTACAGTATGAGGAGGACAGTGACACGGAATTTGATGGGTTTACGGCCGATGACTTGTGTTTATTGTTAGTGGACTATTTTTCTTATTGTCATATATATATAGATGAAATATGGACACTTAAATAATATATTTTGAAACAAAAGTTGACTTCAGTTTTTATTTACCGATGGTACTTTTTCTCTTCATACTCACCGATTTCACAAAATGGCGTCTCGTTGTTGATGCAAGCAGTGATCGTCGGGATATAAAAAGGAACACAAACACATGTTGCCACAATACACCGGTAATCTTTATTATGTAATATTCTCACCAACACTTACGCTGTATATCCACTTTCCAAATGGCGTCTCGTTGTTGATGCAAGCAGTGATCGTTAAAAAAAGGTAAACAAACACCGGGAATCTTTATTATGTAATATTCTGGTAATGGTGTCTCGTCGTTGATGGAACATACTTACCGGGTACTCTGGTCTCTGTTGGCCGCGACCCATCGTGGGGGTTCGGCCTATCCATGAGAGATATGATTTTGACACTGATTTTGAGGGTCAAGTTTGGGGGTCGGCTTATCCATGGGGTCGGCTTATAGACGGTCATATACGGTACTAGCTCAGATCTGACCATAAATTCTTTTATCCCCTAAATGTTTCAATAAGAGCTCAATTTTTGTAAGTTAAAGTGAATATGGTATCCTATATGTCTTTACTCTAACTGAGATATATTTGTTGTCTGTTGCAGGCTAAAAAAGAAGACAAAACATAAGACCAAGAAAGCAAAACAGGAAGAGAAGAAAGGTAATGTTCTCAAATTATATGTTAATATGATTAGTTTCCTCAATCATGCCTTTTATTTGTGAACTTGTCATCTGCATGTTCAAATGTAAAATCAAGTGAAATTAATCTCATTGAGCTATATTTGAAGCATGTCATTGACCTCTGTTTGAATTCAGAGCTCTCCTCTAGATGTTGGGCTGTTTTAACCCCACCCCCCCCAACACACACAACTCCCCCCCAAAAAACAACAAACAACAAACACACACACACACACACACACACACACACACACACACGGACAAAGACTCACTCACCGACCGTTCTGTTTCAGCTGAGTCTGATGAATCAGAGGAGGAGAGTGACGAAGAGAAGGGTGGAGTTGAGAATGGACAACCCGAGGTTGGGGTGGGAAAAGAAGACAGTGATGAAGATGTGAAGAGGTGACGGGTTAGAATGTGGCCTGAAGAGCAGCAGAGGACTTAAAGATGCAATAAAGATGCAGAAGATTCCCTTCATTACGGGGCATTTTCACCCAGGAGGAAATATGTATATATCTCCTGTCAAATACACGATTAAGTTAGGGTGATGTTGATCCAGTCTTTAGACGGAAGATGAAATGATGGAAACAAACATATCCCTGAATATCTGTAAGACTGAGAAGGAAGACAGTCTACAAAGGCCCCCCCAAAACATGACCTAGGATATCTGGCAACTCTCTTAGGAAACAATTTTATTCACTTGAACTGAGTAACTATTTTGCATATGTTGGTGTTATTACTTGAACTCTGAGCTTGGGACAAGAATTGTTCAGTCTCATAAGGATTCATTTCTCACTGCAAGAGTTGTGTCCCCTTGTTGTGCATGATCTCATGAGATTTGAATCTTGAATTCAGCTCGAGGGGGGGTGCAGGGGTGTGCACCCCCCACCCCCCTTTTGTTCTGAAATTTTATTAAATGACCATTGAAACTCAGGTGAAAATGAAATGTGCACCCTGCCTTTTCTCAATAGTAAGCACCCCCCCTTTCTGAAAATGCTGTATCCGCCCCTGCAGCTTCATAATGATCGTTAACTGTGCAGACTTAGATCACCAAAGTGGTAATCCTCAAGATCCAGCATCACTTCAGGAGTTGCTCATGTGTCAGTGTGTAGCAGGATAATGAAGTTTAGCCTGCAGTTAAAGTTTTTGCAGCCAAGGCAAGTTTTCAGAACTCATTGCACTCATAATTTGTGTTGTTGTGGAGATTTACATTCACTTGTTGCCAGTATTTGTAACCTTGCTATGGACATCAGTGTGTTCACTTATTCATTATAAATACCATAACTTATTCCATAAACTGCCAACAACACCTCACATAATTTGTTTGTTTTTCTTTGTTTTATTACAATAGGGATAGGAATTGTGCCTGGTATGTAAGTATCTGTGTTCTTTGGTAAAAACTGCTCAATACAGTGAAGGCAGGCATAGTGATCATTTCAAGTACAGTCAAATCCCGATGAGTCGAATGCTGGTGTCTCGAATATTATGCATAACTCGAAGTACCTGTCGGTCCCGACCATTCCCTGTTATAGTTGTCATTTGAATACCGGTTACACGAATTCGACTCATAAATACACACAATGACTCGAGAAGAAAAGTTGGTCCCATGAGATTCAAACAACAGCAATCTTGTATACATAAGCCGAAGTCAGTCAATGAGAAGTTGATTGGTGTAGCAAACTGATCCAATTAACAAACCAGCGTGGCTCACACCTTTCCGCCTTTGACGGGTGAGTTCAAAAGGGAGATTAGTGATCTTACGAAAATCACTGTCTGTGCTAATCAGACTGGAACTGATATGGTGCCCCTATTAGTGATAGGGAAATAATTAGATAAACAAATGCTTAGGCGGAGGAATTGGAACTGGATCATCTTTTTTTTCTACCCTCATAGACATACCTATGTCTCGAATACATCGATAAGTCGAATTTATTACTTGGTCCCCAGAGATTCGACTCATCGGGATTTGACTGTATTTGGCATGATGGTGATGGAATATTACTAAAATCGATGGAATCCTCACTCGTTGCTTCTAACAGCTGAATCAATGGTTCCCTACTTACATCCTGCTGACAGACAGTGGTTCCGTACTTACATCCTGCCGACAGACAGTGGTTCCCTACCTACATCCTGCCGACAGGCAGTGGTTCCTTCTTACATCCTGCTGACAGGCAATGGTTCCTTCTTACATCCTGCTGACAGGCAATGGTTCCTTCTTACATCCTGCTGACAGGCAGTGGTTCCTCCTTACATCCTACTGACAGGCAGTGGTCCCTTCTTACATCCTGCTGACAGGCAATGGTTCCTTCTTACATCCTGCTGACAGGCAGTGGTTCCTTCTTACATCCTGCTGACAGGCAGTGGTTCCTTCTTACATCCTGCTGACAGACAGTGGTTCCTTCTTACATCCTGCTGACAGGCAATGGTTCCTTCTTACATCCTGCTGACAGGCAGTGGTTCCTTCTTACATCCTGCTGACAGGCAGTGGTTCCTTCTTACATCCTGCTGACAGACAGTGGTTCCTTCTTACATCCTGCTGACAGGCAATGGTTCCTTCTTACATCCTGCTGACCGGCAATGGTTCCTTCCTAGATCCTGCTGACAGGCAGTGGTTCCTTCCTACATCCTGCTGACAGGCAGTGGTTCCTTCCTATATCCTGATGACAAGCAGTGGTTCCTTCCTAGATCCTGATGACAGACAGTGGTTCCTTCCTTCATCCTGATGACAGGCAGTGGTTCCTTCCTACATCCTGTTGACAGGCAGTGGTTCCTTCCTACATCCTGCTGACAGGCAGTGGTTCCTTCCTTCATCCTGCTGACAGGCAGTGGTTCCTTCCTACATCCTGCTGACAGGCAGTGGTTCCTTCTTTCATTCTGCTGACAGGCAGTGGTTCCTTCCTACATCCTGCTGACAGGCAGTGGTTCCTTCCTACATCCTGCTGGTAGGCAGTGGTTCCTTCCTACATCCTGATGACTGGCAGTGGTTCCTTCCTACATCCTGATGACAGGCAGTGGTTCCTTCCTTCATTCTGATGACAGGCAGTGGTTCCTTCCTACATCCTGCTGACAGGCAGTGGTTCCTTCCTTCATCCTGCCGACAGGCAGTGGTTCCTTCCTACATCCTGATGACAGGCAATGGTTCCTTCCTACATCCTGCTGACTGGCAGTGGTTCCTTCCTTCATCCTGCTGACAGGCAGTGGTTCCTTCCTACATCCTGCTGACAGGCAGTGGTTCCTTCCTACATCCTGCTGACAGGCAGTGGTTCCTTCCTACATTCCTTCCTACATCCTGCTGACAGGCAGTGGTTCCTTCCTACATCCTGCTGACAGGCAGTGGTTCTTCCTACATCCTGGACAGGCAGTGGTTCCTTCCTACATCCTGCTGACAGGCAGTGGTTCCTTCCCTTCATTCTTCCTATGACAGGCAGTGGTTCCTTCCTACATCCTGATTGGTTCCTTCCAGTGGTTCCTTCCTTCATCCTGCTGACAGGCAGTGGTTCCTTTCCTTCATCCTGTTGACAGGCAGTGGTTCCTTCCTACATCCTGCTTCCTTCATCCTGACTGGCAGTGGTTCCTTCCTTCATTCTGATGACAGGCAGTGGTTCCTTCCTAGATCCTGCTGACAGGCAGTGGTTCCTTCCTTCATTCTGATGACAGGCAGTGGTTCCTTCCTACATCCTGATGACAGGCAGTGGTTCCTTCTTACATCCTGCTGACAGGCAGTGGTTCCTTCTTACATCCTGCTGACAGGCAGTGGTTCCTTCTTACATCCTGCTGACAGACAGTGGTTCCTTCTTACATCCTGCTGACAGGCAATGGTTCCTTCTTACATCCTGCTGACCGGCAATGGTTCCTTCCTAGATCCTGCTGACAGGCAGTGGTTCCTTCCTACATCCTGCTGACAGGCAGTGGTTCCTTCCTATATCCTGATGACAAGCAGTGGTTCCTTCCTAGATCCTGATGACAGACAGTGGTTCCTTCCTTCATCCTGATGACAGGCAGTGGTTCCTTCCTACATCCTGTTGACAGGCAGTGGTTCCTTCCTACATCCTGCTGACAGGCAGTGGTTCCTTCCTTCATCCTGCTGACAGGCAGTGGTTCCTTCCTACATCCTGCTGACAGGCAGTGGTTCCTTCCTTCATTCTGCTGACAGGCAGTGGTTCCTTCCTACATCCTGCTGACAGGCAGTGGTTCCTTCCTACATCCTGCTGGTAGGCAGTGGTTCCTTCCTACATCCTGATGACAGGCAGTGGTTCCTTCCTATATCCTGCTGACTGGCAGTGGTTCCTTCCTACATCCTGATGACAGGCAGTGGTTCCTTCCTTCATTCTGATGACAGGCAGTGGTTCCTTCCTACATCCTGCTGACAGGCAGTGGTTCCTTCCTTCATCCTGCCGACAGGCAGTGGTTCCTTCCTACATCCTGATGACAGGCAATGGTTCCTTCCTACATCCTGCTGACAGGCAGTGGTTCCTTCCTTCATCCTGCTGACAGGCAGTGGTTCCTTCCTACATCCTGCTGACAGGCAGTGGTTCCTTCCTACATCCTGCTGGTAGGCAGTGGTTCCTTCCTACATCCTGCTGACAGGCAGTGGTTCCTTCCTACATCCTGCTGACAGGCAGTGGTTCCTTCCTACATCCTGCTGACAGGCAGTGGTTCCTTCCTTCATTCTGATGACAGGCAGTGGTTCCTTCCTACATCCTGCTGACAGGCAGTGGTTCCTTCCTACATCCTGCTGACTGGCAGTGGTTCCTTCCTTCATTCTGATGACAGGCAGTGGTTCCTTCCTAGATCCTGCTGACAGGCAGTGGTTCCTTCCTTCATTCTGATGACAGGCAGTGGTTCCTTCCTACATCCTGATGACAGGCAGTGGTTCCTTCCTACATCTTGTTGACAGGCAGTGGTTCCTTCCTACATCCTGATGACAGGCAGTGGTTCCTTCCTTCACTCTGATGACAGGCAGTGGTTCCTCCCTACATCCTGATGACAGGCAGTGGTTCCTGGCTACATCCTGATGACAGGCAGTGGTTCCTTCCTACATCCTGCTGACAGGCAGTGGTTCCTTCCTTCATCCTGATGACAGGCAGTGGTTCCTTCCTTCATTCTGATGACAGGCAGTGGTTCCTTCCTACATCCTGCTGACAGGCAGTGGTTCCTTCCTTCATCCTGCCGACAGGCAGTGGTTCCTTCCTACATCCTGATGACAGGCAATGGTTCCTTCCTTCATCCTGATGACAGGCAGTGGTTCCTTCCTTCATTCTAATGACAGGCAGTGGTTCCTTCCTACATCCTGATGACTGGTAGTGGTTCCTTCCTAGATCCTGCTGACTGGCAGTGGTTCCTCCCTACGTCCTGCTGACAGGCAGTGGTTCCTTCCTTCATTCTGATGACAGGCAGTGGTTCCTTCCTACATCCTACACAGTTGGTGGTTCCTTCCTACATCCTGCTGACAGGCAGTGGTTCCTTCCTTCATTCTGATGACAGGCAGTGGTTCCTTCCTATATCCTGATGACAGGCAGTGGTTTCTTCCTACATCCTGCTGACAGGCAGTGGTTCCTTCCTTCATCCTGATGACAGGCAGTGGTTCCTTCCTTCATTCTGATGACAGGCAGTGGTTCCTTCCTACATCCTGCTGACAGGCAGTGGTTCCTTCCTTCATCCTGCCGACAGGCAGTGGTTCCTTCCTACATCCTGATGACAGGCAATGGTTCCTTCCTTCATCCTGATGACAGGCAGTGGTTCCTTCCTTCATTCTGATGACAGGCAGTGGTTCCTTCCTACATCCTGATGACAGGCAGTGGTTCCTTCCTAGATCCTGCTGACTGGCAGTGGTTCCTTCCTACGTCCTGCTGACAGGCAGTGGTTCCTTTCCTTCATTCTGATGACAGGCAGTGGTTCCTTCCTACATCCTACACAGTTGGTGGTTCCTTCCTACATCCTGCTGACAGGCAGTGGTTCCTTCCTATATTCTGATGACAGGCAGTGGTTCCTTCCTACATCCTGCTGACAGGCAGTGGTTCCTTCCTTCATCCTGATGACAGGCAGTGGCTCCTTCCTTCATTCTGATGACAGGCAGTGGTTCCTTCCTACATCCTGATGACAGGCAGTGGTTCCTTCCTAGATCCTGCTGACTGGCAGTGGTTCCTTCCTACGTCCTGCTGACTGGCAGTGGTTCCTTCCTTCATCCTGATGACAGGCAGTGGTTCCTTCCTTCATTCTGATGACAGGCAGTGGTTCCTTCCTACATCCTGATGACAGGCAGTGGTTCCTTCCTAGATCCTGCTGACTGGCAGTGGTTCCCTCCTACGTCCTGCTGACTGGCAGTGGTTCCTTCCTTCATTCTGATGACAGGCAGTGGTTCCTTCCTACATCCTACACAGTTGGTGGTTCCTTCCTACATCCTGCTGACAGGCAGTGGTTCCTTCCTTCATTCTGATGACAGGCAGTGGTTCCTTCCTATATCCTGATGACAGGCAGTGGTTCGTTCCTACATCCTGATGACAGGCAGTGGTTCCTTCCTAGATCCTGCTGACTGGCAGTGGTTCCTTCCTACGTCCTGCTGACTGGCAGTGGTTCCTTCCTTCATTCTGATGACAGGCAGTGGTTCCTTCCTACATCCTACACAGTTGGTGGTTCAGATGACTCGGCGATCTGAGCAACATTTAACCAAACACAGTTTCTCTCCATACTCACTGAGTAGGTCCACGCACAGATTTCCACAGACCACACTAACAATCGATGACTAGTTGTGTAAATGGGAAACAATGATGTTACAGTCCTTTGCTGGCATGGCAGTTGCGGAAAAAAACCTACCACAATCTATTTCAGTCCCTTGAAATCAATTCATGCTTATGAAGCCCACAATGTTCTCAAAGGATAATGCAGTGTTCTACACACAGACATCGATAGCCTGCAGTGCAATATTTATAAGGTTTCTGGTGCATGCGATAAAACATTAATAGAAACTCTGGTCTGTGACGTTAAAGGCATTGGGAGGATCACATTACGCCTTTTCCGTTCTATCTGTAAATTATATATTTTGACTACACATTTACATACAGAAGAAGGTCGTCACGACAGTGCTGAAATATTGTGATGATAAGTATTAAGTTAAACGTTGCAATTTGAACGACTGCAATGGCCGACACTTATCAGCCGCGTTGAATCACTGTTGACAGCGATAGGAAACTGTTCTTCAGGACTGCTGATCTTGGATTGCTGTGGTAAATGGTCTCCTGGTAACCATCGACTTTTCGACTTCTGTCGTTCACAAGTCATCGTTACACGTTGTTACTGTTGCTGACTGACCTCCAACACACATCCACCGGCTTGGTGGTGTAGTAGATAGTGTTTGCTTTGAGAGCGGCCGGTCAGCGGTTCGATCCACAGCACTGGATATAACGGTATAGGCATTAGTCCGGACAAGCACGCAAACACGCACGCACGCACGCACTTTTTCAACATCGTTATGCAAGTACAATGTTTAATCTTCTGACGCTCCAGTTTATCGGTGATGTACAAAAATCGCCTTCCGAAATACATTAGCAGATATGTGGGATGTTCAGTCCAATCTGAGAGCGTAAAACAGCAAATGTACGATTGAGAAAACAGACGCAGCAAAGCCTAACCTTAGTTTTGTTATTCTTAAATAATATATTGAAATTATACCACTTATCGTACACCGTATATTCCTGTTGCATCCAGGGGACAAACCCAAAACGTTGGTTCAATACACCGAAGGTTTAGGTTCAGTTCCCAGTGCACTCACTCACTCACTCACTCTACATAGGGTACCCAGGCATCATGATTTGCAGAGTTGCGTCCCTCTACTGTCCAGATGGGTGGATACGGATGCTATCATCATGAGCTTTCTCCCATAATGCTTTGTCACAACCTTGCAGGAACTGTTTGTAATTTAACCCACTGGATACCCTATTACGATTACGCCGCACTAGATAATGTTCTATCTATGTGGCGACGGTCTGTAAGTATTCGCGTCTGGACCAAACAATCCTGTGACTGACATCAGGACCATTGATCTACGTCAGTCAGTCACCCTGACCACCAGCTCCTGTTAATGGCTTCTTACGACAACCATTGACTGCTGAAGTCGGCTCTAACCCGGAATCTTCACGGGTGCCCGTTAGTTTGGACAGATTAGTGATTTCTGCCACTATAACCTTGCACGATATAGCGGCAACATTGCGGTAAGTGGTCCACAACGGAAATGTATCACACTGCTTCACAGACTCTGGTCCTGCTCTGGACACTTTTGAAAAAAGACACGTTTCACTCACTGACTCAGAGGGAAAAAACTATTAAAAAACACCTTACAATCCCTACAATAGTAGTACTTAATTATTTCAAACAAAGCATCAGCTTGGAAAACACAACTTCATCGCCAGGCACGATATGTACGTAATATTAGCTTCGTATTTATTATTATTTTGATAACATTTATTATGTAAAACAAATTGTAGTGAGGTTTTCTTGGTCGGTACAATTGCAACCAAGTAACACTGAATGTACGAGGGAGATGGCGGATTGGTTATTTTGTTTAAAAACACTCGGCAATATTCCCGCTATATGGTCTGGGGGAAATGACTAAACAGCTGTGAGCTAACTGTGAAGGATGTATAGAATAGTACAGTGTACATGCATTAAGAAGAGTCACTACTAGGATCACAATGTCACTTCAAACTTTCCATGTACATTACCCTTCAATGTTAACGTTACACCAAATGGCGTTATAACGAGGTTACAGTGTACAAACAGCAGTCTCTAACAATGCAACTTGAGTCTATAAACTTACTTTTGAACTATTGCTGCATCTGTTGTGATGTAATAAATATTCCCCATAACCCCCTCCCAACAACGCACACACACGATGGCTCGAGAAGTCGAGGCTTATGTCCCCATTAGGGCACCTGTACGAGGATCACACCTCGCGCCTGCCTCGCGGTCTTAGTAACATTGATCTGTGGTGCCAAGTTATCAATGATTCACCGATTTATAACGTTAAATGTTACATTAAGAAATCGTTAAGCACAGCTGCTGATACAAGGATCACCTGAACGATTTACGTGCGAATCTTAATAGAAAATCAGGATTCTGTTCTGATTTACATTCGGTAAAGTTCTCCGTGCACGAGCACTTTAGCGGTAAACTGACCTCATTCTACAAGCACCTGTTTTTATCCGCGTTGTTTCGGAAACAGACGGTTGGTGTATTTATGAGCCTTCGTTCATAAGGAAATGTAAGACCGGAAGTAAAAGGTGTGCAACCGGCAATGCCCAACCCCGTTGCGTGTGCAGACTGCTGTCTTCTCGTCTACAATAGACAATTAATTACTAATGGAGTTCCACCACGGATCTCTCATCATCTCTCAGCTTCGTCTGACGCAGAACTATAAAGGAAATAGTCAAGACATTGATTTCCTGGAGCAATCATTACATACCACGCAGAGAAACAACCTAATGATCGGGTTAATGAATCTGCGATCGTATAAAGCATACCCAGCAATCTCAGATCGTGTCAATGTTCTGAAATGACATTCGTAAGAGACGACTAACGGGATCGGGTGGTCAGGCTCTCTGACGTGGTTGACACATGTCATCGTATCCGAATTGCGTAGATCAATGCCCATGCTGTTGATCACTGGTTTGTCTGGCCCAGACTCGATTATTTACAGACCGCCGCCATATAACTGGAATATTGCAGAGTTCGGCACGAAACTAACCTCGCTGACTGAAATGGCATACAAAACAAAAGTACACATGGGCCCTGGTGTTTGCGGAGTATTTTCCTAATACGAAAGCAAATGTTTTGAAAAGTATTTTGATTGTGACTTACAAGTCACAAGCATTGTGTACATGTTTCATGTCACCACAGTCGCAATCAAATCACTTTTTAAAATATTTACGATGTTCTGTGGGGAACTGATCCCCCAAACCAAGTGTACACTTTCTTTTGTCCGTCAGTAAGAGTATTGAGTATTGACCCGGTTACAGTGTGTGTGATTTTATCGTATTCTCCCACCGGGATCCCTCACACTAATACACTGTATGTCATATTTAGATGTATGGCGTTATTGGTTAACGTGGACACTGAGGAAACGATCTGCATGCATATGAACACTTGCATATGAACACTGCAAGTATGATCACAGGAAACAAATTTGATGCACGTATTCGCTACCAATGCAATAGGGGGAAAATGGCCTTCCTGGCTTAGACTATTGTTCAGGCGGTCATGGCATTGCAAACTCCATAGTTATACTTAGCAAGTGGCTGGGGTGGTAGAGGTACTATGCCGGTAACCTGGGCCCTGTCTCGCATATGGCAGTAAATGCAAGTTGCCGCGCGCAAAGGTAGCTTATGAAACTCTCCTACCCAGAGTTCCATGCGGGCAGCCAGCATAGTACCTCTGCCACAGGCCAGAAAGATGTGACGATTCGTCACTTCTTGCACCGTCCATTCAATATAATGTACATATTTCTTAACTCTTTTATTTTTGACGAGTCTACACGTCTAATTGAACATCTTTGATAGAATGGTTTAGTTTCACTGAGAAAATATCCTAAAACATGTAACACTATTTCGATTTGCGTAGCGATCCTTTGTATACATAGTTGTACGGCTCCACGTGCAGTCATCGAAGCCGACGGAGAGCAAACGATGCAGCCAGTTTGATATCTAAATATGTACTGTCAAAAACCTGACTGTCGCAGTTGTGGAAGAATATATATGTAACAAAGTAAACATTATGAAGAGAGCGCCGAAAAGCTTGCGTAGGGTCAGACTCTTCTTATTATGAATATGTGCGTTTGTTTACAAACAAGAGAAAAGTACGGTCACGTGATATGCAAATTATCCCGTGGCAGTGATGTTATGCTAGTCATCACTGCGCCGGAGTGTGAGGTTATGAGCCACCTTTCTAAGCTTGTCGCATGGACCTCTGAGTTGGAGAGTGGAACGAAAAAGAATTATACGTTGGGCCATTATGACGCTATGTCCATTGTGACGTCAGTGTAGCTGGCGAGGTCATTAGAACATGACGTCAACCCGGCATTTATGACAACGATGACGCCATATCCGGTGACAAATCGCTTCTAATCGAACAGGATGTGCAGCGATGTCTTCATGGGATTCATCATTATTCTGAGTGTCATCCCATTCAGTTTGGCAACAACAGATCTCAATGCTCACCAGATCCAGTTTGTAGCTGACCATTTGACCAGTCGTGAGTGTCACAAGCTGATCCCCGCCCTGTACAAGAAGTCGTTCCAGATTGATGCCGAGTCTCTGAAAGACAACGCCAAAGACGCCAGTCTCCCTTGTCTGACTCGACTTCTAGCATGGGACAAAATTGCGAAGAATCAGACGTTCCAAAAGCTTAGTCTACGCCTGCGTGAGATTCGACGTCCCGACATCGCCAATAAACTTTCCAGGTCCGTATACCATGAAACAGCTAACGCCATAAAGAAGAACTTTCTGAACGACCCATACAAGAAAATGATTCCCAAAAAGTCCGTGTTTCTGGATGAGCCGGTAGAAGAAAAGGACGACGGGGTTATTGCGGAGACACAGCCGTTGGTGACGGCAGTATATATCGCAAGTATCGTATGTGGTTCTGCTTCACTGGCTGTTGTCGTCTGCCTGTGTGTCGGTCAGTGTTGTCCAGGGTTGTGCGGTCACCTGTGCCTGTCGTTTGCGCCAGTTCGACTTGTCGTTTGCTGTGAAGGCTGCTGTGACGAAATCTCATACCGCAGCAAACGGTTCAAAAAGCATTTCGAAAAATATGTTCTGGGGGGAAAAGCTTGACAGTGATGAACTGATGTTGTCATGACAGCGACAGTCCCTTTTTTCATTCGAGTGTGACAGATTTGCTTGAATTTTCTGTCAGCAAAGAGGGTAACCAAAGGGTGCGTGGATATCTTACTCACTATTCAGTACCCGTATTGGGTTAAGAACTACATAAAGATGAACTGGGAATTCATCCACTTCATTTCAACATTAAAAGAGTCCGATACTTCATGAGATTGTAACTATACACACTCTCTTTTCAGTCACGTTATATGTGTCGAGATAGTGTGGAAAGACGTGTGTCCCCAGGGGTCGACGGCGCTTGAGAAATATTTTGTATGATCCTAAATATGTGTAAAGTGTGTCAAGCCAATATCATATCAAGATCAATTAACGTTTATGTAGGTCGACCTGCGTGGTTATTTTTGATCTCACACAATTTCTAATTTCTTGTTGATCACACATGGTATCGTGCTTACAAATTAATTTACAATGTATTCAATCTCTTTTTCTCCCCACACACACACACACACACTCGCTCACATATACACGCCCTAAAACATTAAGTAAGATAATAAATAAATATTTTTCTAATAAATCATCTCACCCCCATACACACATTCGATGATTATTAAAGTTATTAATTATTAATTATTATTATTTTAAGCCCGGGGTTGGACAACGGCGACAGCATGACTGTTAAGTTTGATATGGCGAAGTAAGGTCATTAAGGATACGTTTATGGATATACACGATGCATAGACATGTATATCTAGTACTAGAAATACGATGGTGTCAGATACTGTTTGTTATAATATTCGTTTCAAAAGTCAACATCCTCTAATTTTCAAAATGAAAAACCTCACAAATCTTTCTGATTTATAATTAAACATAGAAATCACTGAGAGTTTTGTTTCTGTGTATAATTCACTCCCGCCATGTTTACAGTAAATGTCACATACGTGTGTCCTATTTCAAAATGGCCGTACACCAATCAGTGGCGACCACGATCTTCTTCCGATCAGGTGATATAACTAAAGTACGAAAGTAATAACTCTGAACATAATACTTGTTATGATTTGAAATCAGGAGCCTGTGATATACCCAAGAACTGAAGGATCGCTGTCTACCCTATACAGCTGTATGTATCTATTTGTCTATTGTTTACAATCGTGTGGAAGCATTAGATGCACATGCCTGATTCTGTTTCAGTGGTAACGTTTATCATAGTTTCCATCAACTGTCAGGACATACGTATTTACATTGGAGCACAGGAAAATGAAAATGTCTTTTAGTGGACCCTCCTATTACTTGTCAGATATGCATTTGTGATCCGAATTGTCGACTTCAAACAAAGAAACATTTTGTTATTATTCTGATTGTGTTTAATGTAATATGAAATCATACGAGTGGACATTTTGTTGTAATATTGCCAGACTGGTATTTAACAAAAATGGGCGACGGCTGACAAGGGCATCTTTCACAATTCGCATAGTTTTCTAGACATCAGCCTGTCTCACAGCCTCTGGATCGATTTATTTTCCCTAAGCCCAATCCTTTCAGTAATGTTAAAGTCTTAACGAAGCAAGTCTAGATTCATTCTGGTTCCTCTGAATCTCCCATCTCACTGGTGGACTCTCTGCTTTAGAGATCACCATTTACTCTGACTTGCGGATGATGCAAATTATACAGAAAACATATTTTTTGTTGTATTTCATGTTACTTTTATATTGAAATTTGTATACATATTTATGAAATTCAATATAACATAAGATCTTCAACGATAACTGTCATATACCGCATTTTATCCCCCGTTAAGTTTTTCGGTTCCAATTATGCATTTATTACTTTCCACTTGCAACGTGTGGTTTACATTCTGTACCTAGCCTCTGGTTGACGCCCAGCGTCTTGTACAGGAATTGTACAGTTTGTGGTATGGGTCTCACACCAAAGAAATATAGCGATATGAGGGATTGTTTAAAGCTTTGGAGACTTTCTTAAAGGTTATTCTACTAAATAAGAAACTAAGTAGCAGCAATAGTAAGCTTGATTTACAAACATCCTTTATATCTAAGATTCCTTCAGAAATCATTATCTGTGGTGATTTTCTTGTTTACATCCAGCGACATTGACATTATTTATTCTACGCGTACCGGGTTTAGTTAATCTCTTTAGTTTAATGGCAATTAACAGCTTCGTGACTACGCTCCGTCGGCTCCAGTGAATGCTGGAGCATGGAGCACCCAGATTCTATTACCTGTGACGAGATCACTGGAAGGATATATTATTCATGGAAGATTTTTAGCAACGCACCAGCAAGTTTGCAGACTTTCTGCGTCGCGTTAGAACATTACTGTAGTATGTTTCCAAACACTGTATTCATTTCATAATAATAAAGTATCCCCCATATTTAAAGAAAAATATATCAGTTCAAGTGGCTATTTGTTAAATATTTATAATTATACAGTTATTAGAAAGGGATGCATTGAGACAGTCTGATTACATTTAAACACTGTGAGTTAGCTAGTGTTTATCTTTACATCATCGAGCGGATGATACGATTGGTAAGATCATTTATCATAATATAATTTCTCTGTGGTATAACTTGTCACTATAATATTTCTCTGTGGTATAACTTGTCACTATAATATTTCACAGTAATATGCGCAGCACATTCAGAAAGAAACATTAACAATTCGATTACAGGTATAACCACGGCGTATGACATAAACAGAATAAAATAAATGAATATATGAAATAAAATTCCATTAACAGTACAATGTATATGAGACCTACACACAGTTGCTGAGAACTTAAAAGACAGTATGATGCATTATTAGCTTCATTTGAATAAATATATTTTACTATGCCACTGGACAAAACAAAAATACACAATTATAACTGCTTTGTGAGAGCGGACCCCTGGGTTAGATATCAGTCGAGTGATAATGACTGTGGTATACCAAATGCACATAGTGCATGCACTTCGGAAGCTTTTGTCAGAGACCATATGGTCTCTGGTTTTGATAATTTACAAAACACTAACTTTTGTACCGTTACTTTCCACAGACGTTGAAAAATGAATTAAGCTTGTCTTTCTTTTTATTGAATAACGGCACATACAAAATGGACAACCTACAAATATGCTATCAACACTTACAGCTGGTATAAATGATGCAACGAACCTGTCAATTAAATGAAACGGAACAGAGTGACCCCAACACGGAAGCTCCGCGTGTTACGTACTGTTAGAAGTTGATATACCACTCACATCCGGGCACTTCGCTTAGGACTGACGTGGCTTTGTTGATAGTGGGACGGGAATCGATTTGGTTGGCCAGCATCATAACATTTGACTCAGGACATCGGGCGGGGATACTTACACACTTTTGTCAAACGGACAGTTTCGTCACACAACAGGTAAACATTGTCAGTGTTGCGACTCTCAAACTAAGAACGTTATTACCGTGTCGTCTGAGAGTCGTTTGGAAGGAGGGTGCGAATGTGGGTCACATGTATGCCCATGACTGCTTCTTGCAGCTGTGCGGGTTCGTGTGGCTAAACAGGTTATCAAAGTGTAATAACGACTCGGTTTACATACAGCTGACATGGAGTATATTTAGCTGCGAATATAAGTAGATTTAAAGTGAACATTATTTAACGAATATTTGTTGGGCTGTATATGGAATGTCGTCTGCCTTGTCGAAGTCACGGCTCGCTTCCGGGCTGTTATGACATTTATACACCAAAGTCGTCGGGTTGATCTGAACGGGAGATATAATTTCACGGTCAAATTAGCTCACGGACTGGCGTGTCACAACGATTGCCTTGATGCGATGGTAACAACACGTTTACTCGAATGAGATGGTGGTAGTAATCTTGATGAAAGTCTGAACCACTATGGAACTTGGACTATCCAATCATTTAATGAGGATGTTAAATTCCTATCTATGATGTCGCCGTCTACAGGATGACAATATTCGCATTTCAGATACATAATTCGAATGCAGGCATGTCCATTTTGAATATGAATTCACCTTTCTTGCAACAAATCCAGTAATGTTGTTTCACAGGTGGAACCAGAGAGGTGTTGGGTGGGTCCGACGATCATGGATCTGCCTCTTGTTGGGTTGTTTTTTATGTGCCAAGCAAAAACTGTAACAGTAATTAGGCTAGCATAGTTGTGCTTTTTAGCAGGCACTTCATTTGCATTGTGAATTAGATGAAAGGATGGCTGTGGGGTGTGTAGCAAAGGGTAATGATAGTAAAGATATACAGTGTAAAATCCTGAACAACCTCAGGTTGTGGAGGGAGCAAAGGCAGGGGCGTAGCTACCATTATGAAAAAAAAGCCCAGGCTTACACATGATTGTTGCTAAAAAGGTTGGGCAAGCCCCCAGTACTATCTACCCGTGAATGTCCGGGTTAGAATATAATCTTCAGTAACCCATGCTTGTCGTAAGAGGCGACTAACGGGATCGGGTGGTCAGACTCGCTGACTTGGTTGACACATGTCATCTATTC
Organism: Haliotis rubra; assembly: GCF_003918875.1. Taxonomy (NCBI): domain Eukaryota; kingdom Metazoa; phylum Mollusca; class Gastropoda; order Lepetellida; family Haliotidae; genus Haliotis; species Haliotis rubra. Next base: position 967,450 of record NW_025766337.1, on the reverse strand, counting down.
CCAATTACGCAGATCGATGCTCATGCTGTTGATTACTGGATTGTCTGGTCCAGACTCGATTATTTACAGACGGCCGCCATATAGCTGGAGTATTGCTGAGTGCGGCGTAAGACTCAACTCACTCAGTACTATCTGATATAAAGCTTTGGATCCTATCGGGCTTACAAGAAAGAATTGGCTTGCTACGCGCCTGCAAGGGACCAGTAAGCATGATAAATGCATGTTGAGCATAGACTGGCTGGTTTTAGCAAAAGATGTTGTCAGATGGTACGTGTGGTTACCCTGCCTGACACCTGGTGTTGGGAATAAAACCAGGACCGGCACGGAGTAAGAGCCAGAGTAACCATGATGTATCTGCGATGTATATATGCAATACCTTAGTGAGTAGGACTATACATATATATGTGGCACATGAGCAGGTATGCACACACACACACACACACTCACACTAGTGGTGGTCCGATTAATTGAAATAATCGAAGATTGGTCGCAATGACTAAACGACCAAGCAATCGATCATGTTTTCTCATAATCGAACACAAACAATATTGGCACACTTGTTTGCATTAATAACATTTTTCACAAGGTTGGTTTTGTCTGTTACAAGCATGATTCACCCCTTTTGATCGTTAGGAATGGATATGAATCATTAATTATGTTATTTTAACATTTCCATAATGGAAATATTTCTTCCAGCCTATGAATAAACATCAGATTTATAGGTAACCTTTAAAACTGTCAGTGGTAAATTTCACATGGTTACTTGCTGCAGACAGATGAAATATTTAAAAAAAATGTTAGTATATAGGAAACTGGTCTGAGTCTTCTTCATGGTCTTAGATATTGGTCTCAGATAAAGGCAACTGCTTTTTGTTCCCATCTTTTGTGTATGGTCATTGCATGGTACATTCAGCAGTGTATTGCAGGAGAACAGGTGCCCTGTCTGGTATCAACACAACATACAGGCCTGATAATTAGGACTACAAATGTTAATTACATTGTACAAGTTTTAGCTTGGAAACTGTTGAAGAATCTACACTGAAATGTTGCTCTATGCAATTAACAAGAAGTTGTTATCCGTAAAGGCAATTAACAAGAAGTTGTTATGCTTTATGAATACAAATGTTGTATATTCCAGACAAGATGGCAATTAACAAGAGGAGGTTTTGACCATAAAGGCATCAAGAAGTTGTTATCCGTGCGAGTGTATATGGAACCATGAGAATGCTATGCAAAGACTCATAAACTTGGTAAGTCTCTGAAGAATTGCACTCACATTATATCGAGGAATGTTTTCTTGAGCACTTCCACTTTTCCTACTTCTTGAGAATAACTTTCCAGTGGATTGAGCAGAAATGTTTTTCAGTTGTTTCTGTGCAAAAGGATGTAATCATAACACCTATGGAATATAATATGTTGTTTTTCTAGTTCCAATAGCTGGTTTCTTTAAGATTTTGCCGCTGTGGTAATGTTGAAAACAGTTAGCCAACTCTTCCTGTGGTAATGTTTTGTAGACAATCATGGTGGCTGTATCATGTTTCTTAGCACTGTCACTTCAGAACTTTCATGTGAGCTACAGAACTGCATACTGCATATAAAATACCCTGATCTGTCAGCATGTTAAACATGTAGGTTTTCAGTTCTTCATATATTTGTGTGGTTGGGTAGCCTGGTGGTTAAAGTGTTCGCTCCTCACACTGATGAACCAGGTTCGAATCCTCACATGGGTACAAAATGTGAAGCCCATTTCTGGCGTCCCCTGCTGTGATATTGTTGGAAAATTGCTCCAATCGATGTAAAACTAAACTCGCTCACTCACTTTCAAATAATTTATGATGACGAACTGACAACAAATCTCGAAAAATCATTGCGATGAGGCAGAATCCGCAGATGTCCAGAGCCTTTCGAAATCAAAAGTTTAGTTGTCCTTAGATGCAAGTGCTAGAGCAAGAAACATGAACACATGCCGACATCCTGCCAACGTGTAAATGCACGTGTCATGTGTTTCACTGTGTGTACCATCATGTGTCAGGGTTTGACTTTGATGTTTACATCAGCCGGGGAAGCGAAGGTGAGTTGTCTGCCATCTGTTGCAGCCGTGTTGGGAGACAGCAGTTAACAGCTCTCATATGTCCGTTGGTGATCAATAAATACGTTAACAGTGATGTATGTCTTGATAAGGTTTAGAAGTATTTCTCACACTAGTTGATAGTGAATATATGATAACTGTTTGATTTGAATTCTGCTTTTAGTGATTCTCAAAAACAAAGGCGAATATACCAACATGTGTAACTTGATGAAACCAGATTGCTGATTAATTCTGTTTCAAATAGAACTAAGTAGTTTGTGAACTTATGAAACTATCGTAATGATTCAGAAATTCAGAATGAGTGAGTGAGTTCAACTGTTGTGCCAGTAGCGTAATATCGGAATAGACATCATCCTTAAGCCATATAAAGGAAAGATGTGTATTGTGACATTGTTGCGAAAGTTAGGAGGGTGGTGGGACGATTTAGTGTTTTCCACATCCTGTATTCCAAGAAACTAACAGCTGTTATTAATATCATTGTTGTTTTGTTCATATTTGAATAATGTACGGTTTTATGGATAAGTCTGCTGCATACATAGAGCAAGAAAAGTTTAAGACATTGAAATATATATAATTGGAAATCAATATTACTGACTTGATTTAGGGTAGTAATGACAAGTCTTTGTGGAGTGATTGAGTGTGATGTGGTAATTTGCTGCTCAAGGAATGCTTCTTTTCTTTTTAATTTAATATTTGCATACATACGTGTATCATATGCAGTGGCTTACCTTGACCAACAAAAATAGGGGACCAGAGGACCCCAAGAGTAATTTAGGGGACCAGAGTTTAGAAAAGGAAATATGTAAAGTAAATACGTTGTGTAGTGTGCTGGGCTGTAAGATTGAAACATTCCTTTAATTGCAGGAACTTTATGTTTCTTTCATGAAGCTGGTACAATGACTGTTGTAGAGAGTCCTGAGGAATGCAATGTTTATTCGTTTCTGTGCCCACTTTATACATTAGTGCATAATGGACACACACTTCAGGTAAAACAATGCACAGGTGTATGATATATACGTACATGTTTATTCCATACTAACACTTGTTGTTTAAGATGTTTCTAAGGGTCCTATCCCCATACAATGTGATAAGTGGAAACAGTTTAATACCTGAAAAACACGGTTTCATGCCACTGCTTCGTGTCTGACCCTTCCCTGCTCTGTCACGCCTTATCCTGCATCTATACTACACATCAAAAGTTTAGACTCACTTAAAGCTCTCACTACATGCAGTGTATGAAATAAGCCAAAAATCCAGCCAGACATCTGGGCTGGTAACTTCAAAATGTTATCAGCCCAAAATGGATTTAACCAGACCAAATATGGTGAATTTACTCAGATGTATGGAACATCTAAAAAATATTACCAGACCATCGGGCTGGCTAGCTGTAGATTTAGACCGTCCATCAGAAATCTAGATCGTCTCGGGTGGTCGGACGGGCCTTATTTCATACACTGCTACATGTTATGTGTATATGTATGGTTACATTGAAGATGAATTTCTCTACAAATTTGGGGAACCAACTGCGAACTGCAGATGAATTGCACGAGGATCATGCATCAAATTGCTGAAAAGCATGTGCAAATATCATACATGTGAACAGCTGCGTTTTGGTGTAAAGTTTTGTTAAGAATTCGCCACAATTTTCACCAGTTTGATCATTTATTGAACTCATGACAATGATCTTTTCAATGTTACGAATTTGTTTTATGATACATCAGTTCATGTGTAAACACCTTTAAACAATATGGAATATTTTGCAAAATCAAGTTTACAACAGTTGACTGAAGTAAGTGGCTACCTTTACACTAGTGAGTCTAAACTCTTGATGGGGAGTATATATATATACAAAATCTCATGACAATCCCGATATTAGCACAGCACCACTGAACATCTCTATGGTGGATATAAGGCACCTTATAAATACATTATTACTATTATTATTATTATGACTGGTTTGATGACTTTTGGCGGACAAAAAATATAAAGTGTTTATTTCCCTCCCTATGGGTTGATGGTGATGTTAAACCTTGTTGTTCATCTCTTTTCAGCTACGAAACTCACAGTCATACTGCACAGACAATAACTGTGTCCAGGATTGTAAGTACTACTTTCTTTCAACTGCCATTATTCCCTCATGAAGGCCGACCTTGTTTCACCAGTTGTCCCTCTGAGCCAACCTGATTTCAGTATCCCCTCATGAAGGCCATTTTCCTTTCTTAAACCATTCCTATTTTGTCAGCTGCATCTCACTTTGTTTCTGCGATTCTTGTATTAGGACCACCAAGAGCATATATTTTAACTTTAATCGGCCTGTCGTGATTGTGCTCTCTTGAACAGACAATAAAATGTATTCCTTTCCTAAAGCATGTTAAATATACATGGTGTAGTAATATTTTTCTTGGAGCGTAAGGCCTCTTTGCTTCCATGACCATGTTGACAACTCTGTCACCATGATGACAAGGGAGTGGCGTAGCCTAGCGGTAAAAGCGTTTGCTCATCATGACGAAGACCTGGGTTTGATTCCACACTTGGGTAACACTGTTGTTCCCTCTGTGATACTGCTGGAATAATGCTAGAAGCAGGGTTAAACTATAGTCACTCACCATGATGACAACTCACCACTGCAGCTCGGTTGTGAGCAGTACTGCGTATATGTAATGTTATGTTCAAGTAGGTGGGTGCACGTATAAGATATGACGTCCACGATGGTCGACATTTGGTCAGCTCGGTTGTTAGCAGTACTGCGTATATGTAATGTTATGTTCAAGTAGGTGGGTGCACGTGTAAGATATGACGTCCATGATGGTCGATATTTGGTAGTACTGCGTATAGGTTGTGAGCAGGTACTGCGTAAGATATATGTAATGTTATGTTCAATTCGGTTGTGCACATGCAAGATATGGTTATGTCCAATTAGGGGGTGCACATGTAAGATATGGTCAGCTTTGGTTGTTAGTTAGCAGTACTGCGTATATATAATGTTATGTTCAAGTAGGTGGGTGCACGTGTAAGATATGACGTCCACGATGGTCGACATTTGGTCAGCTCGGCTGTGAGCAGTACTGCGTATATGTAATGTTATGTTCAAATAGGTGGGTGCACGTGTAAGATATGACGTCCACGATGGTCGACATTTGGTCGATCAACCTATACTATTTCAAATTAACACTAAGATATGAGGTAGAATTATTGATGTGAAGTCCATGAATGATGTATCTGTTGTAGGGAAGCTTGTGTGCGGATGCATAATTAAAAGGGAAATATTGGATTCTTGAACAAATGACAGTGTTGGAAATAATACAAGAAGGCTAGGTGTCCGATGTTACCATTATGATATGAGCTAATACATGAAATACAATTATATGGATTTTCAGACCAACAGGATATTACCGAAACCTCATACTTAATTGCTATTCTAAAATATTCATCAAATATTGATAGCCAAATATTATATAAAACAACATTCATTATTACAGGATAGGTTTGTGAGAATATGTTCAGTATATTGTTTTGGCTTGGCTTAATAAAGTGATGGCCTTCAAAGTGTATCAAGTGTTGCGATATCCGAAAACATACAAAGATATTGATGTGAGCTTTAGTCCGCTGACAACCAGTCGTACTCATTGCCTTCTGATTTGATCACCTGACTGTTTTGAAATTCACCCTCGTCTGCAAGCCGACACTCATGAATTGTGTTGAGGGCATGTAAATATCCTTTAATGGCACTTCTCACTGACTAGTGGCAGTTAAGGGCTGTAATTCTGCAGCAGTTGTCAGTGCGTTAAGCAGGTCAATATGTCTACAAAATTGAAGTGGAAGTAAATATAGTGATAGACATAGCAAAGGCGGGAAACACTCTGGTTTGGTTAAGCAGGTCAATATGTCTACAAAATTGAAGTGGAAGTAAATATAGTGACAGACATAGCAAAGGCGGGAAACACTCTGGTTTGGTTAAAGCAGGACAAGTAACAATCTTGGAGACACTGTGGGGTAACTTGGTGGTTTAAGGGACCGTTCATAAATTTTGGCAAGGGGGGTGATGATGATTATCATGGTGAAGCATGGACAATGTGAATGACCCTCCCTAAAATCTATGTACAAAGTAAGTAAACCCAACCCCTGCATGTCATGTACAACATCAGTGAGCAGTGGTTTGGTGCCTTACTCTATAAGAGTATGAGTTCAAATCACAGATTGGACTCAACCCCTCAAATAGAATTAGAATCTGTCGTCAACTGAGAAAGTGTAATCCCAAATGTACCATAACAGAATATTACTGAGTACAGCTTCGAACAATGAATAGAGAATAATGTTTTCTCGGATTGTTCAGAGTAGTTCTGACCCAAAAGTCATAATCGTGTGTGTATTACGATGTTGGGTTTTGGATAACAGTCACATTGGTCATCAGTCACAAACAGCATCCTAGTTTCACTTTACTAAGACAAGAGGGCTTGGGTAAACCTGATTTCACTCCTTTCAGTTTGTAGCTAGCCCTTTGAACAAGATAAAATATTTGCTTTGTTTCTGTCAGTTAGATCACCTCTACTTTGTAGCATAATTGAAACATTGACAACTGGCTCAGAGTTATGTCCCCTTAGTCCTACATGTCAAAGGGTTCTTCAGCACAATTTACTCAACAGACTACCGCGAATTTCAAACGCTGAAACATTGTCTCACATGTATGACAATGTCTTGCAGTATAATTCTGACACGCAATAATCATCCATAGTGTTATTGCTGAGAGCTGCGTAAGGCTTCTTTACTTCCTTCCTGACAATGGGATAATGTTGTTTCAGTGCCAGGCCCAAATTCTGCCCCCGATGGCGGCTATGGCACCATGATGATGATGATGGTTGGCTGGCTTGTGGTTGCCACGGCGCTGTACCTCCTCCGTCCACAGAGTCTCCGTAACCAGGGTGATGGGAAACCAGCAAGAAATAATGTAAGTTTAACACTGATAGCACAAGCCTTGTTTTATCCCACTCTCTGTTTGTAAGGTGTGTGATGTAGTCATATCTTTATGAAATGAATAGGTAGCAGACTTAAATTCGAGTGTTGATTCTGATACATTCTGCTCCAAAACTGCTAAAAATAATTCAGAAGTTTTGAGATATTTTCGTCATGATTTCATTGGATAATTTTCTGGAAATATTTTTAAAAGAAACCCAGATGAGACAGGGTCAGTTACTATATGAGAGAGGACAAGAATGTGGCTCTGATTTCACAAAGAAATTACATCACTATGACCATCACATTTTAATATAGATGCATCATACCACAGCTCAGTGACCAGGTAACTACATTAGAGGTGTTACCAACATCAAATGTATACATATTGTCATAGCATCTGATTCAGATACCAAGTATTTCCAAAAGCCAAAAACTATGTAGCCAAGAAAAAGATATGTAAGAGTTAATTGCAATTAATTATATGATGCTAATCTCCATTCTAAACCTCATCATCAATGCATTGTACATAGTGGTTTGATTAGACTTTAAAGGTTGTTCCTCCTCAACCTATCGTTTACCATTAATGGATGAAACAAGCACTGGTCTGTTTTGATTCTGTATACTATTGTGTCCACAAAACCTTTATTGGGGTGACCCATGAATAGAATGGGTCTCCAGCATGCTGTGTTTGTCATAAGATCCGACCAAGGCTTGAGCAGTTACACCTGGATGATTGCATGATCATTGCTCCAACAACTTGCTCACCTGGTCCTTTTTCAGGAAGTCATGATATTGCAGGAAAACTGTGGCATAAACTAGCATTCACCCATTGTTGATATGCTACTGATCTTTGTTGCAGGATTACGGCGGCAGCCCCCCTCCTCCCACCCCTCCAGTTCACTAGTGGACTCTTCTGGACCAAGCCCTGAATCCCCAACAGCTGATGGACATGAATATCGATTACACAATTGCTGAAGACCATTCTTACTGGATGTAAACATGTGGTGGTGGTAGTGAGCATTGCAATAACTTGTCGTCGGACTACTGTTGAGGGCTGGATGTCAGTGTGGGGAGTGTTGTCCAAATCCTGATCTGTGATGGGCTCTTCTGAGTGACTGTCTTCAACACAATTGTCCTCGAAAAATTTAGCTAACTTTCAAGCTTGTATCACTGTGTGAAGTCAACATGGTCGACAAGCCTTGAACTATTCGAAAATATGAAGTTCTCTTTAAAAAATTGTTAGGTTGCTGTAATACAGATAACAGAAGAATATTCTTGCTGAAAAGGGGAGATTATACTGTATATACCTACAGGATGCTGTGTAAGCATGTTTTGACTTTAAATACTGTGCTTGGTGAATCTGTTGGCAATCCTATCGAGGACAAGCTTGTGCTGCCACGACAACAGCAGCACTTTATATTATTTTGGTGATTGGTGGTGCATAATGTGAATCGTTAAATCATTCAAAGACAATTAGCCAAGGCCACAGCAAGTTAGTTATTTGTTTAATCAATTTTATGCCCAAACTACGAACCAGACATAAAATTGTTTATTTATACGATCTGTTTCATTACAATGACACACTGTTTGTTGTAGCCAAAACGCTTTGTGCATACAAGCAATAGTACAAGTCTTCACAGAATGGGGATTTCATGGGTTGGACAAGTCTACTAGTCTATTACTAAAAAACTATTGATATTTTAACGAGACAAGATGTTTCCCCGATGATGTAAGTTTTTTCTCTATAAAACACTGCTTGCTATGAGCTGCGGCCCTGTAGTGTGGCTGACCCTGTAGGGTGTTGGGGGGCTGACTCTGTCAGGTGTCGGACAGGTAACCACACCTGTTGTGGTCTTGGCTGTTAGTCGTGGTTGTTAATCATGCCATTGTATGTTGTTGACCAAACCCAGCTGCACAGGGGTAGAAGACTTAGACGTGACTCTAGGGCTGAACACAGTAAAATCTCACTACCAATTCTATCAAGGAAACATAAGTGAGTAGTGCTCAGTGATTGCTAATGTAACATCTGTATAAACTCAAATTACTTTCAACATGGACTCCTTAAGATAGTAGTAAGTTACCCTGCTGGAAACAAAAATCTTTGGAATATGTTGAAAGCATCCTTTGGCATTTGTTTTGAGGTTCCTTAATTCTTAAAAATATCACTGATCTATTTATTTCTCCACATGGCTTTTAAGACTGAATATGTCACATTTAGCCTTTGTTAGCAACAGTGCTGATAAAGAAGTGAACCATTTCTTTGTTGGCATCAACCCTGGTATTCTCCAGACAGGTTGATATAGCTTATATATCATCATTTACCCAGGGAGTAGTCATATTTGTGTTTGAGCCAAGAAGTCATGGCTTAGGAGCCCAGAAACTGGAAGGGGTGGGTAAACATAACACGGAATTACTTGCTGAATGTAGTGGGGATTTGTGTGAAGGCCTAATAGACAGTCATCTCTCTGTTTTCCACTATCGCTTGTGAAATCTGTCCTGGACGTTTACTATACTTGTGTTTCTAGATGTAACAATATGATACAATCAGTGATGACCCTGGTTTCCAGACAGCTGGTTGGGCATCTCAGAATATCTTTTGATTATTTTGTAATTAGAAAGTCACAATCAACCACTCAAGCCGGAGTTAGGCTTGAGGAATATTGTTAAAGTTTGATTTAATTTGACGTGATACCGGTATTCGGAATTATTCCTAACAGATCTGACCAATTGTGTTGTAAATATAAACTATGAGAGATGAAGTGATGGCAATATCTGCTAACAAAGTGCAGTTTTGATCATCTCCTTGCCTCAAATATGTCTGACTTAATTTTTAAACACAAGCTCAAAAAGATGTAACATTATTATCATCAGTAACTTTGTGAAACCATTTGTAAGACACTGAACACTAAATTGAATTACAAAAAATATTTTGACAGAAAATGTGTAGAGATAAACTATTTTTGCAGATATTATTGTTTCTTGTTATTTTATTTTATTTAAAGTGTAAAATGTGTGTCTGTACATATGAAAACATGCATATATCCTTTACTTGTACGTTTACTGAAATCAAAGTGTTCATGACAAACATGACAGTTTACCGACAGTTATTTGTGATATCCTTTGCTTGTTAGAATTCAGAGTATGGTCTTGTGTGCAATAGAGCACAGCCCTGAAACTTAATCTCAACTTGGAGGTGATCACTAGCACCATTGTGATACACTACCTGATGTACCTCACCAGTTCCACCATTGTCATGATTAAAACATGATTAAATGATAGTATATGATGGTGATGATTACACTTGATGTGTAATGCGATGTTTGTAATTTTTCATATTGGGAATTCCTGGTATCATCCAAAAGGTTGTTTTGGTTGCCATGGTTATTGGTAGTAATGTTTTTGGGTTTAAGCTGGTTGTGCGCTGGTCTGTTCAAGCAATAAAAGTTAAAGATATTTTTCTCAGTAAGAGGTTTCATCATTCATTCCTGTATTTCACAACAATTATTTCTTCAGGTGCACATTAGGATTAAAACCAACATTTTTTTTCTATACCTATGTGAAAAAAAGAAAAGTGAAGCACTCTTTACTTGGATGGTTCAGAGTTAAATTGCCTCAATTTATCCATTTCAGGATTAACAAATGCAGTGTGTGGAGGTATTATCTTTAGTTTGTTTGCCACTTGGATCGCCCAATTTTCTGTATAAATGCTCTGTTTCAATATAAATGTGATCAGATCACTTCGAACTTACCAGGTCAAAAAAAGGGCTGCTCTTTTTCAGGTTACAGGTCATATATGAAGAATACTGTGGAGTGGAAGGATGACTAGCTGAGCTCTATGTCGACTAAATTCACCAGATTTGTAACGACATATCTCAGTCCTCACATTACCTCTCACAGTGTCCTACTGAATACTGTAAATATTCCTACTGTTCGTCTTTCGTATTGTCACTATGGTGGCATTCTCATTGGCAGTTGACTGCAAGACAGTTGACAAAATATTTCATAAATACTGAATGACTTACTTATTCTCGTGAAAAATAAAATTGATAAAATTTCCTTTCCTGGTTCTCTTATGTGTTTCATGATAGTTGTAATCGTACCTATGAACAGATAAATTTCCTCATTTAGTCAAATGAAAGTACTTATTCCACTGAATGGAAAGACAACCTGTGAAGATTGTGCAACCCTTGCTTGACATATGAAGCAGGCTGCTTGACATAGGAATTTGACTAACAAGATTGGAGGGAAGGGTTCACTTGGCATCCTGGTTGATGCATTATACTGTATGCCAGTGAGTGAGTGAGTTTAGCTTTACGCCGCACTCGGCAATATTCCAGCTATATGTCGGCGGTCTGTAAAAAAAAAATCGAGGCTGGACCAGACAATCCAGTGATCAACAGCATGAGCATCGACCTGTGCAATTGGGAACTGATGACATGTGTCAACCAAGTCAGCGAGCCTGACCACCAGATCCTGTTAGTTGCCTCTTACGACAAGCATGGGTTGCTGAAGATCAATTCTAACCCTGACCTTCACGGGTACACTGTATGCCAATTACGCAGATATGCTCATGATGCCAATGACTGGTTTGTGCGGTATCGATTATTTACTGATCATTGTCATTCAGCTGAACATGGTGAAGTGTGTCCTTTCATGTTATCTGGATACAGAGACAGAAAATCTGCCATGACACACATGATTATCAGCCAACATATTCATCTTCTTGAACGACAAGCTATTACCTAGTGTTGACCAAAGCCTGCTCCACACAGTGACTGTAGTGCAAAGGCGATTGTAACTCCAATAACAGCAACATACACTTACAAATGTCTGAGCTCTACTACAGCTTTGTGGAACAGTGTCCAGATGCAAGTGGCAGGGGAGACAACTGCTGTAAGGATGGAAATGAAACAAATTACATGTACAAGTTTGTTAATGTACTTTATCCATGTAAAAGAAGGCCATAACTCCTTACAAGTCCTACTAAATGTAAAATGTTCTGTGAAACCAATGTTCTGTGAAACCAATGATCTATTGATGACTATGATCCGATGAAGTTTTGAAAGATCCATGACGTTGTGCAAGCATTTAGTAGGCGTCTCGATAATGTAAGTAAACAGCCGATACTAAATGAATGTTCTTACTAAAAATAATACTCAATTCATTCATACTTATCTTAATCTGCAAGTATAACATTGCATCAATGTTTGGCGTCTTGGATTCACAGATTCAATAACAGCAGTGAGATAAGCCAGGATTGTTTCATTGACTAAAACCAGATTAAAACCTCAAGTTTAAGTCTTACATCAAAATAAAGTGTCTACTTTCATTTATTTATGTAGTGTTCAACTAAGCATAATATTTGTCATTTGTTACATGGTTGAAAACGGATTGACCATCCACAGAATTTACTAACCACAGCATTGACCAAATACAAGATTGACCACTGCAATGACTAACTGCAGGATTGAACAGCCCCTGGATTGACCAACCACTGGATTGACCAGCCCCTGGATTGACCCACCACTGGATTGACCAGCCCCTGGATTGACCCACCACTGGATTGACCAGCCCCTGGATTGACCAACCACTGGATTGACCAGCCCCTGGATTGACCAACCACTGGATTGACCAGCCCCTGGATTGACCAACCACTGGATTGACCAACCACTGGATTGACCAACCACTGGATTGACCAGCCCCTGGATTGACCAACCACTGGATTGAACAGCCCCTGGATTGACCAACCACTGGATTACCAATGCTTGGGTCAATGCAATCTCCTACAGTTCCAGCAATACAATATATTCAACCAAATAACGGCTTAATTTCTTAAAATGTCAGCATTTAAACAGGAGTGAAGATTTTCACCATGATCAGTTTCAAATTCCATGAGAACCATCAGATGACTGAACACATAAAATGTTAAGACTTGGAGACTAATCCTGATTAAAAAGGTTCAACGTTTGCTGCCTCGGTTCCTGAAAGTCAACATAAATGATATTGGACACATAAGTGGTAGCAAGAGAATGGACTGAAATGATCCGTCGAGGAAATCTTGTAGCAGTTCAAAGAGACAGCACAGGTGAAGCTCCTCATGAGCATAAAATATAAAAATCTGTACAACAAGCATTATGAAAGTGACACCACTTGAATCACTTGACTTCTAGGCCTCTCTTCCTTAGTATGATGGAATACAGTTGATCACTTTGCGTCAGTACCACACCTATTGGATTTTATTGTTTACTGATCACTGTCACTTATGGAAGGTCAAATCAGTAAACGAAAAAATATGAAACTATGGCCTTACATTGTGACATTACAGCACAAGATACAGATTAAATTCCATTGTGAGAATCACCTCTTCTTCTTCTTCCCTATGGTCACCTTGCTACTGAATCAGCTTCAAAAGACCACGCATCTTTTCAAAGGTGCCTGTTGAGTCGGGCAGGTTTTCAAAAGGTATATGATCTTCAACACCAACTCCGAACTTTGTAGCATCTGGAAGTGCACTGAAACTGTTTGGACGCTGAACGATTGGGGTACTGTATTCCCTAGATATTGACTCTGTCGCTTTAAATGAAGAGTTCATTTTAAGAATCTCTGAATCCTGGGACTTCACAGATCCCGGACTGTCCACACCTTCCATTGAAATGGCAGAATTAGTCCGTGATAAAGTCCTATTGATGGTTACTTTCTCATCTTGAGAATCTTCAGCACAAACTTCGGACATCTCAGTAGCACTGGATTCCGGGTCATCGCCTGAACAGCTATCCACAATGACCATATTGGCTGCCGGTCCCTCATCACCCCCGAGCTGCTTCACCAGTGCCTTGTACTGCTCCTCCAAAGTTTCTAGAGAAGGTGACCCTGACCTTGGCGTGCTGCCCTGTGATGAGTTCTCCCGCATCAAGCTGCTGGACCTGCTATGTCTGGGAGTTGAGGGTGGGGTTCCATCAGGCAGGGGTGGTGGTACAGGGGGTGTCATCTGGGAGGGAGGGGTCATCCCTGCGGAGTTGTGGGATAGCCTGGATGGGAAGATTGGGGGTGACAGGTGGGGTACTGTCAGGGGGTGGGGAGTCGGCTGGGGGCGTGTCAAGGGGTAGGGGAGGAACAAAGTCTCCATTAAAGTGACCTTTCCTGTTGCTATCTGAAATGATTGGAAGGATAGAAATACTTGAATCCATGAAAGGTTTGTGTCGAAGTAACATGGCAGATAATGTCACAACACACCCATGACTACAGCATGTGCTAACATCCCGAAATCTACATTACCCTCAGGTACTATTGGTTACAAACACTTGTTAGCCTAGAGTCCAGTTCCAAGCAATGTGTCTTACAACGAGCTTGAGTCTATGTTAAAGTATGTAAGTTTCAATCAATGCTGCACTATGATTATCTTGCTAAACAGGGCCAGGGATGAGCTACAGCAACGGTTAGGTAATGAAGCTGAGATCAAGGATTGATCTGGGCATTATTAGAGGTTGTTATTCAGTCAATGGTCCATGCAAATGTCAGTGAAATTTGCCCAAAATTCCCATTTGAGATTATCAGAATTCTAACTTGATGTTTTAGCTCTATAAAGAAATCTGAGTCATTCATATGAATGCTTAACATTATTCACTTGATGCAGTCTATAAACACCGGATACAAATAGTGATATTTCAAGATATAAATGCATCAGGTTTAAGTGAGTGAGTGAGTGAGTTTGGTTTAACTCCAGTTGGATTGTTATGTCACAGTGTGGGAGCCTCCGATGAAGGGCATGGTTCCGGCAAACCATGAATGAAATTCAAGACTCAACACATGACTCTGTGAGTGAGTGAGTGAGTTTAGCTTTACGCCGCACTCAGCAATATTCCAGCTATATGGCGGCGGTCTGTAAATAATCTAGTCTGGACCAGACAATCCATTGATCAACAGCATGAGCATCAATCTACGCAAATGGGAATAGATGACATGTGTCAACCAAGTCAGGGAGCCTGACCACCCGATCCCGTTAGTCGCCTCTTACGACAAGCATGCGTTACTGAAGATCAATATTCTAACCCGGACCTTCAAGGGTACACATGACTCTGTAGCTCTCTTGACTTAAGAAATCATCACATTGGAATTTTGATAGCACTCTTTACAGTCAGTATTGTTGCCACCATTCACTCAACTCTATGGCTTGTTAGCTTCAGAGGAGACGTCAAAAATTCAACTGTAGAAAGTCAGGAGTACGGGAAAGTCAAAGGTAACAAATTGATAAAAAAATAAGATTTGCCTAAAAGGATGATTTGTTATTCCACATGCCACATTCTTGCTTCATATCAAATTTCCTAATGAATGACACAAGCAGAAATTGCTGAGCAATGGATAAAAAATCAATATGACTTGCAGGGCAGCCATATTTAAAATCAGTTGGGAATCCTGTGGGCAATTTTAAAGACATGGTTGGCACCATACAAAGCTCCACTGGCTTTGATAATTCAGTGGAGATAGACTAAAACTCCCCAGTAGAGGCTGAGCTGTCACCCACCCCCACTTGTCCCCTGTGGGTCTTACCATCCCTGGATTCCTCCTCATCGCTAAGGTCCATCTCCACCTCAGGGTTGTCCATTTTGAACTTCTTCGCCTTCTCCACCTCTTCCTCCTCCAACTTTCGCTTCTTCTCCTGTTCACACAGACCATAAGCAGTAGATGAGAAACACAACAATATGATTGCTATAATCTGACCTTAAACATGGTAAACAGATACAATATTCCATTTACAGTAGTCAATTGTCAGATATCTGTTACATATAATCTGCGTATAGTGGTTAAACACGCACAGATGACTATTTGCTATAACCTCAGCTTGAACATTCAATATCATAGATTGTATTATCAATGATCTGTTGGTTATAATCTGAAGTTACAGGTGCAACAAAGAAAAGTGTGAAATATACAAAATGACCCCCCCCCCTATTAACATGTAAACACTGGATAATGTCATAAAGATAATATTTGATTGTGGACGAGGTAATATCTATGTATAGGGATCTCACTGTGTGTGTAGTCTCCACAATCTGCTCCAGGGTGTTCTTCAGCTGATGGGGTTGCAGCGGGGGCATGTTTAATTTCTCCCATTCCTGGCAAAACAGTGGATCATTACACACAATGGAAAACAGTGGATCATTACACACAATGGTAGCTTGTTAGTGAAGACAATGGTGGATTGCAAATAAAGACAATGGTGGATTGCTAGTGAAGACAATGGGGGATTCTTGGTGAACTGACAATGGTGGACTGTTAGTGAAGAGACAATGGTGGACTGTTGGTGACGAGACAATGGTAGATTGTTGGTGAACTGACTATAGTGGACTGTTAGTGTAGAGACAATGGAAGATTGTTGGTGAACTGACTATAGTGGACTGTTAGTGAAGAGACAATGGTAGATTGTTGGTGAACTGACTATAGTGGACTGTTGGTGTAGAGACAATGGTGGATTGTTGGTGAACTGACTATAGTGGACTGTTGGTGTTGAGACAATGGTGGATTGTTGGTGAACTGACTATAGTGGACTGTTAGTGTAGAGACAATGGTGGATTGTTGGTGAACTGACTATAGTGGACTGTTAGTGAAGAGACAATGGTGGATTGTTGGTGAACTGACTATAGTGGACTGTTGGTGTAGAGACAATGGTGGATTGTTGGTGAACTGACTATAGTGGACTGTTGGTGTAGAGACAATGGTGGATTGTTGGTGAACTGACTATAGTGGATTGTTGGTGACGAGACAATGGTGGATTGTTGGTGAACTGACTATAGTGGACTGTTAGTGAAGAGACAATGGTGGATTGTTGGTGAACTGACTATAGTGGACTGTTAGTGAAGAGACAATGGTGGATTGTTGGTGAACTGACTATAGTGGACTGTTAGTGAAGACACAATGGTGGATTGTTGGTGAACTGACTATAGTGGACTGTTAGTGAAGAGACAATGGTGGATTGTTGGTGAACTGACTATAGTGGACTGTTAGTGAAGAGACAATGGTAGATTGTTGGTGAACTGACTATAGTGGACTGTTAGTGAAGAGACAATGGTGGATTGTTGGTGAACTGACTATAGTGGACTGTTAGTGTAGAGACAATGGTGGATTGTTGGTGAACTGACTATAGTGGACTGTTGGTGTAGAGACAATGGTGGATTGTTGGTGAACTGACTATAGTGGACTGTTGGTGTTGAGACAATGGTGGATTGTTGGTGAACTGACTATAGTGGACTGTTAGTGTAGAGACAATGGTGGATTGTTGGTGAACTGACTATAGTGGACTGTTAGTGAAGAGACAATGGTGGATTGTTGGTGAACTGACTATAGTGGACTGTTGGTGTAGGAGACAATGGTGGATTGTTGGTGAACTGACTATAGTGGACTGTTGGTGTAGAGACAATGGTGGATTGTTGGTGAACTGACTATAGTGGATTGTTGGTGAAGAGACAATGGTGGATTGTTGGTGAACTGACTATAGTGGACTGTTAGTGAAAGAGACAATGGTAGATTGTTGGTGAACTGACTATAGTGGACTGTTAGTGAAGAGACAATGGTGGATTGTTGGTGAACTGACTATAGTGGACTGTTAGTGAAGACACAATGGTGGATTGTTGGTGAACTGACTATAGTGGACTGTTAGTGAAGAGACAATGGTGGATTGTTGGTGAACTGACTATAGTGGACTGTTAGTGTAGAGACAATGGTGGATTGTTGGTGAACTGACTATAGTGGACTGTTAGTGAAGAGAGAGACAATGGTGGATTGTTGGTGAACTGACTATAGTGGACTGTTGGTGTAGAGACAATGGTGGATTGTTGGTGAACTGACTATAGTGGACTGTTGGTGTAGAGACAATGGTGGATTGTTGGTGAACTGACTATAGTGGATTGTTGGTGACGAGACAATGGTGGATTGTTGGTGAACTGACTATAGTGGACTGTTAGTGAAGAGACAATGGTGGATTGTTGGTGAACTGACTATAGTGGACTGTTAGTGAAGAGACAATGGTGGATTGTTGGTGAACTGACTATAGTGGACTGTTAGTGAAGACACAATGGTGGATTGTTGGTGAACTGACTATAGTGGACTGTTAGTGAAGAGACAATGGTGGATTGTTGGTGAACTGACTATAGTGGACTGTTAGTGAAGAGACAATGGTAGATTGTTGGTGAACTGACTATAGTGGACTGTTAGTGAAGAGACAATGGTGGATTGTTGGTGAACTGACTATAGTGGACTGTTAGTGTAGAGACAATGGTGGATTGTTGGTGAACTGACTATAGTGGACTGTTGGTGTAGAGACAATGGTAGACTGTTGGTGAACTGACTATAGTGGACTGTTGGTGTAGAGACAATGGTGGATTGTTGGTGAACTGACTATAGTGGACTGTTGGTGTAGAGAAAATGGTGGATTGTTGGTGAACTGACTATAGTGGACTGTTAGTGAAGAGACAATGGTGGATTGTTGGTGAACTGACTATAGTGGACTGTTAGTGAAGAGACAATGGTGGATTGTTGGTGAAGAGACAATAGTGGATTGTTGGTGAAGAGACAATTGTTGGTGAAGAGACAATGGTGGATTGTTGGTGAAGAGACAATGGTGGACTCTTAGTGATGAGACAAAATGGTGGATTGTTGGTAAACAAACCATGTTGGATTGTTGGTGAAGAGACAATGGTGGACTTTTAGTGAAGAGATAACAGTGGACTATTAGTGAAGAGACAATGGTGGATTGTTGGTGAAGAGACAATAGTGGATTGTTGGTGAAGAGACAATTGTTGGTGAAGAGACAATGGTGGATTGTTGGTAAACAAACCATGTTGGATTGTTGGTGAAGAGACAATGGTGGACTGTTAGTGAAGAGACAATGGTGGATTGTTGGTGAAGAGACAATAGTGGATTGTTGGTGAAGAGACAATTGTTGGTGAAGAGACAATGGTGGATTGTTGGTGAACTGACAATGGTGGACTCTTAGTGAAGAGACAAAATGGTGGATTGTTGGTGAAGAGACAATGGTGGATTGTTGGTAAACAAACCATGTTGGATTGTTGGTGAAGAGACAACAGTGGACTGTTAGTGAAGAGACAACAGTGGACTGTTAGTGAACAGACAATGGTGGATTGTTGGTGAAGAGACAATGGTGGATTGCTGGTAACAAACCATGATGGATTGTTGGTGAAGACGCAATCGTAGATTGTTGGTAAACAAACCATGATGGATTGTTAGTGAACAGACGATGGTGGATTGTTGGTAAACACACCATGACGGATTGTTGGTGGAAAGGCAGTGGTAGATTGTTTGGATTTTTAGTTCACAAGAGCACAAAGGTGGATTATTAATTAAAACATGCTGGATTGTCTGTGAAAACATTACTGGTGGATTGTGTGTGAAACATATATGGGTGGCTTGAAAATCATAAAATATTCTATTTATGAAATTCTGTAACTAGAGTAAGTCCTTCACTTCAAATAGCTAATTAAAAGCAATCAGTCAGTGCATTCACTATTTATAAGGAATATTATTTTGGAAACTCTGCTACAAATGTTTACACAAGAAAGTTCTCCTGTATCAAATAAATGACTTGGAACCATGACTATAACACGACAAGAGTGTATGGTTCTTACGTCAACCATGTTCTGTGGCACCGGCACTGTGAATCCTGGATACTCGATAATTTTCTTTGTGTCAATTTTCACTGAAAACCAGAATGAATGCCAAGTTGTACAAAGGAGAGGTTCTCTTTGTCAAGCTGATCAGTCTTTCATTTTGTCATATAGTACTCTGTTCTCACTGAACAGCAATCTGGGTGTCTTTAATAACAAATCAGAGCATTTATATTGTTCCTGACACAATACCGTTGTGTTTCTGTATAAGAAAGTTTAAAAGGGCAAGTAAACAGAAAAATAATAATAAGAGATGTTTGGTTAATATCAAAGATTACTGTGCACTCCCCCATCCTCACATAAATCTGGGATACCTTTGCTCCGTCCTCACATAAATCTGGGTTGCCTTTGCCCCATCCTCACATAAATCACGGGATGCCTTTGGCCCCATCCTCACATAAATCTGGGATGCCTTTGGCCCCGTCCTCACATAAATTTGGGATGCCTTTGGCCCCGTCCTCACATAAATTTGGGATGCCTTTGGCCCCGTCCTCACATAAATCTGGGATGCCTTTGGCCCCATCCTCACATAAATCTGGGATGCCTTTGGCCCCATCCTCACATAAATCTGGGATACCTTTGGCCCCGTCCTCACATAAATCTGGGATGCCTTTGGCCCCATCCTCACATAAATCTGGGATGCCTTTGGCCCCATCCTCACATAAATCTGGGATGCCTTTGGCCCCATCCTCACATAAATCTGGGATGCCTTTGGCCCCATCCTCACATAAATCTGGGATGCCTTTGCCCTGTCCTCACATAAATCAGGGATGCCTTTGGCCCCATCCTCACATAAATCTGGGATGCCTTTGGCCCATCCTCACTTAAATCTGGGTTGCCTTTGCCCCATCCTCACATAAATCACGGGATGCCTTTGGCCCCATCCTCACATAAATCTGGGATACCTTTGGCTCCGTCCTCACATAAATTAGGGGTGCCTTTGCCCTGTCCTCACATAAATCAGGGATGCCTTTGGCCCCATCCTCACATAAATCTGGGGTGCCTTTGCCCTGTCCTCACATAAATCTGGGGTGCCTTTGCCCTGTCCTCACATAAATCAGGGGTGCCTTTGACCTGTCCTCACATAAATCAGGGATGCCTTTAGCCCAGCCATCAGGGTCATCAGTCTCCCCATTACTGCTCACCTTCAGGAGTCTCCTCATCCTCATCCTGGTCGACCTCCCCGTCCTCCAGTGTCTCGCCGCGCAGGTTCACCTCTACACAACAAATCCTACATCAGCAAGGTTTGGCAAACATGTTGAAAAACTAAACAAAGTTGGTGATGTTGCATTATGGCCACCACTTTCATTATTCTAATGGCCAAGATGGCGGGTTTGGTTTGGTTATTGCACTCAGCTATCTTTCAGCTACAAGGTGGCAGTCTGTACATAATCAAGTCTGGACCAGACAATCCAGTGATCAACAGTATGAGCATCGATCTACAATGACATGTGTCAAGCAACTCAGCGAGTCTGGCCACCTGATCCCGTTAGTCGCCTCTTACTTTGGGTTGCTGACGACACGTTCTAACAGGGATCTTCACGGGAAGCCAATTTGGGTTGCTGAAGACCAGTTCTAACGCGGATCTTCACGGGTAGCCAATCTGGGTTGCTGAAGACCAGTTCTAACAGGGATCTTCACGGGTAGCCAATTTGAGTTGCTGAAGACCAGTTCTAACACGGATCTTCACGGGAAGCCAATTTGGGTTGCTGAAGACTAGTTCTAACGCGGATCTTCACGGGTAGCCAATCTGGGTTGCTGAAGACCAGTTCTAACACGGATCTTCACGGGTAGCCAATCTGGGTTGCTGAAGACCAGTTCTAACGCGGATCTTCACGGGTAGCCAATTTGGGTTGCTGAAGATCAGTTCTAACACGGATCTTCACGGGTAGCCAATCTGAGTTGCTGAAGACCAGTTCTAACGCGGATCTTCACGGGTAGCCAATTTGGGTTGCTGAAGATCAGTTCTAACACGGATCTTCACGGGTAGCCAATTTGGGTTGCTGAAGACCAGTTCTAACAGGGATCTTCACGGGAAGCCAATTTGGGTTGCTGAAGACCAGTTCTAACACGGACCTTCACGGGTAGCCAATTTGGGTTGCTGAAGATCAGTTCTAACACGGATCTTCACGGGTAGCCAATTTGGGCTGCTGAAGACCAGTTCTAACATGGACCTTCACGGGTAGCCAATTTGGGTTGCTGAAAACCAGTTCTAACACGGATCTACAAGGGTAGCCAATTTGGCGGAAGCAACACAAAGAGGCAATACACCATTGTTAAGGTTCTGGGGACAAATCCACGATCTCAAAAAGAGACAAGGACATTGAAGTACTTACCTCGTCCATCTTTGTCGAACATAATGAGGCCGGAGGTATCAACCTCGGCCTCCTTGAGCCAACCTGGGGGATATCCTAGCATCCTCATACGGTAGATGTGGAGCGGTAGCTGGCGCGGACCGAGGCCCATAGCCTCACGGAGCTCTTTGCTGGAACACACATGGACATGGTAATAATGAACACAAATGAAGATATGGACAAATATTATTTGACTTATTTGAGAGACATTTAGTAGCTGGGACAAGGAAGGACAACGATACTTGGATGAACAACTTTGTTATTACATAGAGAGGGACATTTCGGTGTAGATGATAAATACTGCGTACTGGAAGTCTCACACGGAAATTATAGCTGTTAATATTTAACTGATACTATTAAAGTGCTGTTCCTACCTAAGCACACCTGGCTTGAACTGGGAGAATCGATCTTGGACAACCTTGTTCGATGACAAACTGAAATTTGACCAAACATAAATAAACAATTGCTTGGAGCAAGAAAGTCTTACTGTCCACTAAACCACGGAGGTTACGAAAACGTACACTCTTCACCAAACACTCTACATTGTCAGGATAATGAGATGACAAATCAATCCTTTACTTCAACAAGAAGAATAAACTAACACATGCAATAACTGCAATAATTTCGTATATAAAAATAAAGGAGTGAGTAAGTGAGTGAGTTTAGTTTTATGCCGCTTTAAGCAATATTTCAGCAATATCACAACGGGTGACACCACAAATGGGCTTCACACATTGTGGGGAGTCGAACCCGGGCCTTCAGCGTGACAAGCAAACGCTTTAACCACTAGGTTACCCCATCGCCCAAAAAATAAAGGAAAAACGTCTTTTTATTATAACAGACAGACAGACAGACAGACAATTTATTTCAAGTATTCAAGGCCATGGCCCATATGACAAAGCAATTTTCATAAGTGTATTCATGCTGGTCTTTTTACAGGTATCTTGTCACCAGCCGAAACAAAGGTGCTCTCGTAAAATAACAATAGAGATGCTACACTAACCTATCAAATAATATTTCAGCATAAATACTGAAGATCTAATTAGAATTTGTTGTATTTTTCATCCTAAAGACTTTATATAAAAACCTTACCAAATTTAATATTACATTTTTATCAGTACTTAATTCTAACAAAATTGTCCATAGAAGAGCTATTTCTTATACTATTATGAAGTCATTATATTATAACAAACATACATACCTCATTTTCTTGGGACCCATAGAGGGGGGAGTTCTTGTCCATGAATTCTCTCCGTTTGGCTTTAATTCTGTTGTAGTCTTTGGGCGCCTGACATTCAGACATCATGTGTTCCCCACCACAGTTGAAACAGCTCGGTTTGGGGCTACAAAAAAACACAAAAACATTAAGTGATGTTCCTAATGATGATTTGATGACTCATCAATATTTCCACCATATTATGGCCAGACAAATCAACGGTTTAAAACAAGCAACATCCTGTACATCCTCGCGGTGGGCGAGCTGGCTGAGGCGCCAGGCTTGTGACCCAACGAGGTTGAGGTGTCGGGATCGAGCCCACCTGTGACCGGGGTTTAACAACCTTGGAGTCAACTTTGTGTGCAGACTCTTTCAGTGTTGTCACAACCCCTAGTGTACAGTACACAACCCTGTGCACTTAAAAGAACCCACAAATCCGTTGGTATATGACCAGATGGTGGCCACATGAATACGTGCAAACACCTAGTTGCGGGTACAGCAACGTGCAGTAAACTTGGACAAAGTACTGTGACTATGTGTCCCAGTCCACCCAGCTGCAAATGGGTACCTCGTTAGGATGAGAAAGCCACAATAACTCGGTGCGCCCAGTGGCAGCAAGAGTTGTATACTCCCCAGGGAGTTGAGATTGATAATACGATGTGCCGTTGAGATTGACATCCAATGATAGAGGGGAAAATAACAGCGCCTTCAGCATGCACTAGTTGCGTGGATACGTGTGCTATATAAATATCCTATAATAATACTATTGGGGATCAAGAACACAAAATACAGTTACAGGGTTTCATTCAAACCTAAGTTTCCATAAGAAACAGACTGATCACCCAGCCTTCTCATGGCTGGGGACAGCAGTGAGCCAATGCCAGACACTACAATCACATGTGTATAACTGCAGCCTGAAGTGTGGCATTTGAGTGGTTAGAAGACGTGTCTTGGATGTGTGGAGAAGGTGAAGGGAAGGGGACGGGTGAGCGGGTCTTGAGAGGGTCATGAGAGAGCATGTGTTTGGCGTTGTGAAGGCTAGAGATGTGGAGAGAGTCAATGGGATGGAAAGAGGGGAGAGGGTACAGATGGGAAGATGCTCTGTTGAGAAGGTGGAGTGAGTGCTGGGAGGGTGGGGTGAGGATTGGAAGGGTGGGGGTGAGTGCTGGGAGGGTTGGGTGAGTGCTGGGAGGGTGGGGTGAGTATTGGAAGGGTGGGGGTGAGTGTTGGGAGGGTGGGGTGGCGTTGGGAGGGTTGTGTGAGTGCTGGGGGTGTTGAGTGAATGCTGGGAGGGTGGGGTGGGCGGGGCGGTGGGGTGAGTGTTGGGAGGGTGGGGTGAGTGTTGAGAGGGTGTAGTGAGTGTTGGGAGGGTTAGGTGAGTGTTGGGAGGGAGGGTGGAGTGAGTGTTGAGAAGGTGGAGTGTTGGGAGGGTGGGTGGAGTGAGTGTTGGGAGGGTGGAGTGTTGGGAGGGAGGGTGGTATGAGTGTTGAGAGGGTGGTGTGAGTGTTGGGAGGGAGGTTGGAGTGTTGGGAGGGTGGAGTGTTGGAGGGTGGTGGAGTGTTGGGAGGGTGGTGTGAGTGTTGAGAGGGTGGTGTGAGTGTTGGGAGGGTGGGTTGGGAGGGAGGGTGAAGGAGGAGGGGTGGTGAGAGTGTTGAGAGGGTGGTGTGTTGGGAGGGTGGGTGGAGTGAGTGTTGGGAGGGTGGAGTGTTGGGAGGGAGGGTGGTGTGAGAGTGGTGTGTGGAGTGTTGGGAGGGTGGGTGGAGTGAGTGTTGGGAGGGTGGAGTGTTGGGAGGGAGGGCAGGTGTGAGTGTTGGGAGGGTGGATGGAGTAGTGTTGGGAGGGTGGATGGAGTGAGGTGTTGGGAGGGGGTGGAGTGTTGGGAGGAGGGTGGTGTGAGTGTGTGGGAGGGTGGTGTGAGTGTTGGGAGGGTGGAGTGTTGGGAGGGGTGGGTGGTGTGGGAGTGTTGGGAGGGTGTAGTGTTGGGAGGGTGGATGGAGTGAGTGTTGGGAGGGTGGAGGTTGGGAGGGTGGGTGGAGTGAGTGTTGGGAGGGTGTAGTGTTGGGAGGGTGGATGGAGTGAGTGTTTGGAGGGTGGAGGTTGGAGGGTGGGTGGAGTGAGTGCTGGGTGGGGTGAGTGCTGGGGGTGTTGAGTGAGTGCTGGGAGAGTGGGGGTGAGTGTTGGGAGGTTGAGGTGAGTGTTGGTGAGGGTGGTGTGAGTGTTGGAAGGGAGGGAGGGTTGGGTTAGTGTTGGGAGGGTGGTGTTAGTGTTGGGAGGGAGGCAGTGTGTGAGTGTTGGAAGGGAGGGTGGAGTGAGTGTTGGGAGGAGGGTGGATTGAGTGTGTTGGAAGGGGAGGGTGGAGTGAGTGTTGGGATGGTGGGGTGAGTGTTGGGAGGGAGGGTGGGGTGAGTGTTGGGAGGGAGGGTGGTGTGAAGTTGGGAGGAGGGTGGGGTGAGGAGAGTCGGGAGGTGAGGGAGGGTGGGGTGAGTGTTGGGAGGGTGGAGTGAGAGTGTTTGGAGGGAGGGAGGGGTGAGTGTTGGGAGGAGGGTGGAGTGAGTGTTGGGAGGGAGGACGGTGTGAGTGTTGGGAGGGTTGGAGTGAGTGTTGGGAGGGTGGGAGTGAGTGTTGGGAGGTGGGTGGAGTGTTGGGAGGGTGGTGTGAGTGTTGGGAGGGAGGGTGGAGTGAGTGTTGGGAGGGTGGAGTGAGTGTTGGGAGGTTGGAGTGAGTGTTGGGAGGGTGGTGTGAGTGTTGGGAGGGAGGGTGGAGTGAGTGTTGGGAGGGAGGGTGGAGTGAGTGTTTGGGAGGGTGGGGTGAGTGTTGGGAGGGTGGAGTGAGAGTTTTCGAGGGAGAGTGGAGTGAGTGTTGGGAGGGTGGAGTGAGTGTTGGGAGGGTGGAGTGAGTGTTGGGAGGGAGGGTGAAGTGAGTGTTGGGAGGGAAGGTGGTGTGAGTGTTGGGAGGGTGGAGTGAGTGTTGGGAGGAGGGTGGGAGTGAGTGTTGGGAGGGAGGGTGAAGTGAGAGTGTTGGGAGGGTGGAGTGAGTGTTGGGAGGAGGGGTGGAGGAGTGTTGGGAGGAGGGTGGAGTGAGGTTGGGAGGGAGGGTGGGGTGAGTGTTGGGAGGGTGGAGTGAGTGTTGGGAGGGAGGGTGGAGTGAGTGTTGGGCGTCTCACCGTCCTGCTTTCTTCCCCTGTGGCTTGTCCCCATCTTCTTCCACAGGCAGGGGCTCCTCGAACAACTGCTCATACCTAACTAAGGTTAAGGTCATATCATTTAAAATAGAACCTACTGAAAGTATAATCTTCAGCCTCTTGACATCAGCATCAAATAAATGTACAACCCTAACCCTGCACAGCAGGGAGTCAGGAGAGTGGGAAAGGGGGTCATCTTCACTGCCTGCCTGTGTCTAACAGTAAAATATGAAACACTAAATGAAACTTCTGCTCCATTACCAGACTTGCTGCTATGGAAACGCCCCTCCTCTGGCAGCGTGACCACACACCATTTGTTTGAACCCCAGCCATTAAACCTTAAGTCAAAATGCTTCAGTTCAGAACATATTTACAAAAGACACAGTGAAACAATGAGGTGCAAATGTTTAGCAAAAGTATAATCACCCAAACTGACAACAAAATATAAAATGACTTTCCGTAGTTGGTAAAAATGCAACACTGTAAAAACATGTTTACTTATGAGTCAATGAGACATGTTCCACATATAAATTTCATATCTAACAAACTTCCCTAATGAATTGTTTGATTGTCGTTAAACACACTCAGCTATATGATGGTGTTTCAGTCCGTAAAGAATCGCGTATACACGGAACAATCCCGAGATTGACACAGCTTCTGGAATACAAAGACATGTGTCAACCAAGTCAATGAGCCTCACACCTGTTCCTGTTAGTCGTCTCTTACGACAAGCATGCATTGCTGATCTTCATGGGTATGTAAATATATCATATCAGTACTTCATTTATGAATTTCTGAGAATGATGCATGAGTGCAATCATGCCAATGACGTGTTAACAAGTTTGGTTCAAGAGCTGTAACTTAGTGTAAGGATACCGAGGCACTTCCCACCCATCGGTCAGACTGGGGTTGAGGTTGACCAACGGCCATCCACGTGTGTCCACCAGGAATAGATGGTGAAACTGAGCATTGCCAATGATCTGCAGAACAAAGAAATTACACCATAAACTTGTCAGTGACGCAGGAATTTATGACTTATTGTGAAAGTGAGTATGGTCTTACTCTCATTACTCTTATAGCAAAACTCAGACATGTGAACAGCAAAGCACAAAAAACACTGAAAATTTAGCAAGGGGTCTTGGATGTCTTTTATTGCAGATTTACATCGATCTCAAAAACATTCAAAATGAAACAAAAATCCCGGAAATCAGAAACTTCTCACATCTGAAAACTCCAGCTATGCCACAGTGGGTTATACCAGAAATGGGCTTCATGAAGATATTAGCCTATTTGAGTGCAGGTCTATTCAGGGGAATCCCCTAAATCGGTCATGATAAATGGCACTGCTAAAAGTCAGCTGGCCACCATACTTGGGATGGGTCAACACCAGTGCAGTCCTCCAGCATCAGCCCTTTAGATGGAGCATTCAAGTGCAATAGTAACTTTATGTTACTGTATGTTTTTGCTACGTGCTAATTCGGAACCCCACTTTCCAGACAATCATAATAGTAAAGACCCTGAAAATTTGGAAACTCCATCTCCTAGGCAATCTTATTAATGCCAGATGTTGATTGTCTGGAAACCCCACCCCCCAGTCCCATGCAATCTTGTTGGCATGGTTACGGATGTACTTGTAGAGGTAATGCTCTCCCACAATTTAAATCGTAAATCTGTTAAATCTGTTATCCTTGAATTACTTTGCACTGTACTATCTGGAGTAATGAGCTATAATTAACAGTACATGATATCAACAAGTGTCAAGATGCTTACCGCATGGGCCATCCACATGGAGTTGGTTCGGAGTTCTACTGGAAGTTTGGGGTTGAGATCAACACAGGTAGGAACGCTTGACTGTTGAACAAAGAGCATCGGAGTCAACATATGGCTAAAATCTATAATATATGTTGAATGAAAGAATTGTTGCATACATTTTATTTGGCTCAAGGAGAGATTAATTTTATTGAAAAAAGCGTTAAAAAAAGAAACCTATTGACCAGTATGACGAACATAGTACTCATGGTCTCAAATGTAGAAGAGCAGAACCAAATGAAAGGTCATCATTGCAAACATACCACCTACACTTTCGGAACAGAATGAATTAAGATCAATTGCAAAAGGAAGAAAATAAACTACATTTGGTCCTAAATTTTTAAAAATCTGTACACCAAAATAAGTATCACGATGTGTATTGCCACTTGTGAGAACACCTGTTTCTACGTGTTGTACATCCACTGTATCACAAAATTCACATGTCCACATCATGTCCAAGTAATACCTGAAGTGGTAGTTCTGGCATCCTGTCTCCATGGCGAGAGTTGTACATTTCCTGCTCCACCAAACCAGCCAGGAACTGCTCTATCTGTGGCCGGTATTTCCTGAATGGGCATTAATAACATTTCAAGTACAAGGTATGTCGTTTTGTCAACACTAATGTAATAGGAAAAGCCTTTGAGCAAACGTAAACACTGAAGCTATACATTTTCATCAATATTTAAATTATTTATTGCCATGTAAATTTAAAACATGATGAAAATTTCTTTCAGATGTGAAAACAGAAAAAACGTATTTGGAAAATACATCTGTCCATAACAGTACCGCCATATTTGTCTAAAGCCCTACATTTGTTAACAATCTTGTCCATAAAATTTCATGTTAACATGCTCGCTCGATAGACATGATAGACCCTTTGGCTTTCTTATGACGACCTGGCAGCCTTAAAACATACCTAAATGACTGAAGAAATGCCAACAGAATGCTATTTAGCATTAGCACTAACCTGGAAAAGGAATTATTATGGAAGAGGACCTGTACTGCAGGGCTGTCTTCATCTGGAACTGACCTATAACAGAGACATTGCACATACTCTTCCAAAATGTTGTCAAGTCAATGGTCAGTGAAGCATTATTAACAGTAAAGTCAATGGACCTTTACATGGTGCACTCAAGTAGAATAGTAACTTTTCATTAATGTACTTGTTACTACTAATACAAAACCTAATCCTCAGACACAAAGATCAGGTGATGTAGTTAAACATTTATCATACTCTTTGGCATTTGAGTTTTTAAAATAGGAGTTTTTAGAATTTTCACATAGCATATGTAAATGAATGTAGCTATACAAAAATGTGAACATTCAAACATATCAAACTTTCAAACCACAACAGTCTTAACTTACCTTGTGGAATCAATAATCTTTGCATATCTGTGATATTTGTCCCCTGATATAGTTAAGGCTTAACAAAATATTTCCATTTAGTCAATAATACAAGTCATAATTTATAATATAATATTGGAAAGGTGATCAGAGGGCTTAGGGTTGTGTTTGGGGTAACTTCCCTAACCTTCTCACATACAATCCTCAGAAGCATGGATGATTTGTGAAGCTTGAACATGTTGAAAAACACCAGTTCCACAAAGTGATCATTGCACTAACACTCTTGCTTGTGCATGTTAAAGTATGGAAGTTATGATCATGATGAATACCTTAGTGCAGTGATCACTTGGTGGAATGGACCCCTAGGGCCTGTATGCTACCACCTTAGATAGCTGAGGTAGGTAAAACCGATTATTTTCAGTCTAACTTTGTTGTAAAAGGTATCACTGCTTTGTTTCTGGTGCATATTAATACTGCATAGTGCATATCATACATCAATCTACCAAAGATTAAATGATAAACGTTTGCATGACTCGTCATCATTACTCTATAGTATGATATCATCCACTCTATGTTGTTATTTGGCCTATCATTTTATTTACGTAGTTAAAGTCTTGCCATGAGATGTTGAGTCTTTTTTTTCAAATGTAGGATACGTTCATGTTGTATTTTAAAAGATGTTTCCGATGAATGGTCATTATGTGAAACACTTTCTCCTTCATCTGCACACCGACTCAAGATATCTTTCGCTGAAAGTGATGTCCCTTCCGATACTTCGTCACTTCTTTGACTTTCAGTTTTGCTTTCTTCCTCTGAGAGTTTTTGAGTATCCCCTTCGTCACTTTCATTGTCTGAGGAACATGATTCTTCCTCTAATGCAAACACAATTCTTCCTTTGCCATTCTGTTCTACAGAATGAATGAAAGAATTCTGAGTGTCCCTCTCTTTGTCAAATTCAGCAAATAGCTCGGAGTCGCCGAACAAGTCGGCCATTTTAGAATTTACCGGAAGTTGGACTAAACTAACTCCCCAGGAAATTCAAGGAGAGTGTTGATTGGGGGAAATAATGATAACAATTTTAAGCAGTTAAATTGAATAGCAAGGTTATGTAATAAATTTTCAGAAAGTACTCTGCTTTCTTTTCAACGACTTCAAAATTTTATTTGCATTTATATTTGTGTGCGTGCATGACACGGGGTAAATCAGTGACAATACGAGAAATGATGGCGGATCACAGGGAGGACTCTGCAGCCTGCAGACCATTCCCGTCTGTCAAACTGCCTCACATGGTTTTAGGAGGACGTACAGTACGATATATACTAGTGTCGAGATTAAGCAGAGGATATTCAGTGAACGAAACGTTAAATTCGGTAATGTCTGTGTTCAACACCGTAAGAAATTCAACATGAACAGGTTCATACAGTCAGTCGTCATAGTTCACTGCATTGTTTGTACATACTTAATTATACCTCCTCCTTCCCGTGTATATACTACATTTACATATCTGGCTTCCTGTACATATATATATATTGTAATGTTCACTATCACCATTATTCACCTGAAGAAGGAGCAAGAACTAGCCCAGAAACGTTGTGAAAAATACACCAAGAAGTTGTTATCCATAAGATTTGACTTGTATTACTACACCAACTTCTAAATGCCTTTGAATAATTTCATAATAGTTCAGATGAGGTTCAGTGTCACGTCAGTGATAAACCATACATGTGAGCTTTCACGCATTTAGCATAAGACTACTTTCCCCCTTCAAACTCCCTATCGTATCAAATGCCACCCCAACCCCATGTCTGTTTGTACAAAACATCTTTTATAAACATCTTGTGTTTTGGCCAAATTGCGGGAACTAGTCAAATGGACCGAAGGACAAAAGGGCCGTAACAAAAAGTCAAAAGGGCCTTATTCCTAGTCATATGGGCCGAACAGAAAATAAGTTTAGAAAGGTTTTACATTATTTATTGACACATATATAGCATTGAAACATAATATCATCATAACATTAATAAAATGGTAATGGCATGGTAATAGCCAAGCATTACAAGTTTTCATGTAATGGCAATACATATAGTTAATAATTTACTTAACACAAGTTCACATAATTAACAAAAATAATATAATGGTAATTTACACTAGTTAATTCGTTCAATAACAATAGCCATTTATATTACCACATCTATATTAAATTCAAAATCTCTATTACTCTTAGATTATTTCATATTTTTCTTTACTTTTTTAATTCGGCCTTCCGTTTAAATTTCCCTTAATACTCCGTTTCTATTTTTTTTGGGTAGTAACACCATTCTTTCAAAATTTCTATTTATTGTTCCCCTTCATTTCTTAATAATCGTACTACTCCGTCGCCGAAATAATTTAATTGTGCGTGCGACACTAAATAAAGTAAATAACTAACCAACTGACCACTCTGAATATCGAGTGACCCATCCCTGTCGCTCCATGTAGTCACAGAGATCAACCAGCTTCTGTAACGATGCCCTCATCATCTACTTTACAATAAAAACGATATACTCCCATGTTTTAATTAGATTTGGATTAAAATCTTACAACAACAACAAAAACAAACATTCCATACGGATTAGTCATAACACTGAGTCAAAACTCTTCACAATGAAAACATTTGAGTCTCATGTCCAAATTCCATTTAACTGTTTATTTTTCGGCCTTTTTGACTTTTCATTTCGGCCCATTTGACTTTTGAGTTTTTTTCCGGCCCTTTTGTCCTTCAGCCCTTTTGACTACAACCCAAATTGCCTTGTCTAAACTGTTAAAGTTGTAGCGCTTTTGCCATTGCTTCTACATCTCTTTGTGATAAGAAAAAGTACAAGATAAAATTCAACCAGAGTGCTCCCCCAAATTTTTTTAAATGGTTATGATTGTCTTTGAAAACCGTACTGTATGATTTCTCTGATTTTAAAGTGGCCAGTGCTTACCCAGCAGACAAAGGTTTTGCAGAGCCCTTACCTGTGGCAGGAGAGAGTGAATGTTGGTTCATGCCCCAGATTAGCCCATATTATTAGAAAAACAAACAAACTCACACCAAATTTATTCCAAACCTTTAAAGAGCAGATCTCAGCTGTGGGCCAGTTGATGGTTCCTGGTTTGTGCTTTCAAATCATGATATGCCATTTTGATGTGATATAACTCAATTTATCAGGTAAACAGAAGTAGTGTTGCTACACTGACAATCACACTGTACTGCTCTACTGGTTTGTGTATTAACCCTATGGCCAGTGACTATTTTGTTTCTAGGTTAGTCAGCTCCATATATGCAGCTGTGACTATGGGTTTCACCACCAAAGTGGCAAATGTCTAGAACCAGCATCACGTCAGGCTTCTCCCACATTGTTATATACCTGAAATACTGTTACAACGATGTCTAGAACCAGCATGACGTCAGGCTTCTCCCACATTGTTATATACCTGAAATACTGTTACAATGATGTCTAGAACCAGCATGACGTCAGGCTTCTCCCACATTGATATACACCTGAAATACTGTTACAACGATGTCTAGGACCAGCATGACGTCAGGCTTCTCCGAAATTGATATACACCTGAAATACTGTTACAACGATGTCGAGGACCAGCATGACGTCAGGCTTCTCCCACATTGATATACACCTGAAATACTGTTACAATGATGTCTAGAACCAGCATGACGTCAGGCTTCTCCCACATTGATATACACCTGAAATACTGTTACAATGATGTCTAGAACCAGCATGACGTCAGGCTTCTCCCACATTGTTATACACCTGAAATACTGTTACAATGATGTCTAGAACCAGCATCACGTCAGGCTTCTCCCACATTGTTATATACCTGAAATACTGTTACAATGATGTCTAGAACCAGCATGACGTCAGGCTTCTCCCACATTGATATACACCTGAAATACTGTTACAACGATGTCTAGGACCAGCATGACGTCAGGCTTCTCCAAAATTGATATACACCTGAAATACTGTTACAACGATGTCGAGGACCAGCATGACGTCAGGCTTCTCCCACATTGATATACACCTGAAATACTGTTACAACGATGTCGAGGACCAGCATGACGTCAGGCTTCTCCCACATTGATATACACCTGAAATACTGTTACAACGATGTCGAGGACCAGCATGACGTCAGGCTTCTCCCACATTGTTATACACCTGAAATACTGTTACAACGATGTCGAGGACCAGCATGACGTCAGGCTTCTCCCACATTGATATACACCTGAAATACTGTTACAACGATGTCGAGGACCAGCATGACGTCAGGCTTCTCCAAAATTGATATACACCTGAAATACTGTTACAACGATGTCGAGGACCAGCATGACGTCAGGCTTCTCCCACATTGATATACACCTGAAATACTGTTACAACGATGTCGGGGACCAGCATGACGCCAGGCTTCTCCCACATTGATATACACCTGAAATACTGTTACAACGATGTCGAGGACCAGCATGACGTCAGGCTTCTCCCACATTGATATACACCTGAAATACTGTTACAACGATGTCGAGGACCAGCATGACGTCAGGCTTCTCCCACATTGATATACACCTGAAATACTGTTACAACGATGTCGAGGACCAGCATGACGTCAGGCTTCTCCCACATTGATATACACCTGAAATACTGTTACAACGATGTCGAGGACCAGCATGACGTCAGGCTTCTCCCACATTGTTATACACCTGAAATACTGTTACAACGATGTCGAGGACCAGCATGACGTCAGGCTTCTCCCACATTGATATACACCTGAAATACTGTTACAACGATGTCGAGGACCAGCATGACGTCAGGCTTCTCCCACATTGTTATATACCTGAAATACTGTTACAACGATGTTACCCCACTCCCATCCTCATCATGTCACTGTTAATATGATGTCACCCGTGAAGGTCCGGGTTAAAACGAGACTTCAGTAACCCATGCTTGTCGTAAGAGGCGACTAATGGGATCAGGTGGTCAGGCTCGCTGGCTTGGTTGACACGTGTCATCGGTTCCCAATTGCGCAACTCAATGCTCATGCTGTTGATCATTGGATTGTCTGGTCCAGACTCATTTATTTTCAGACCGCCGCCATATGGCTGGAATATTGCTGAGTGCGGCGTAAAACTAAACTCACTCACTCACAATAATATGATGTAATTACGTCATGATGAGAATAATTTGGTGGTCAGTTGGTGTGACTGTCAGTCTCTGGTTTGTCAGATCCAAACTTATCAAGTTTTAAGGTTGCTGTGATATTGCTGGAATATTGCTGATTATGACATTAAACAACAGTCACTCTCACCTTATGAGAACTCAACTGATTACAATCAAATTGTATTATCAATGAGTGCTCTGATGGATGATATGAATGGTTGAGTGTGGTCCTATGCATAGAGCTCAGGTCACTAATCAGTTGAAGTTAAGAAACGTTGGGCTTGGAGAGTCCTTGGAAGGGTAACCGTGTGTGACAGCTTGACTCCTGAGAGTTTCTAGGGCTTCAGTCCTGCCCCACAACGAAGCATATGTGATACATGTGGTCTCACCTTAGGCAAGTGAGTTCAAAATTGCCTCTGTTCACCCAGCAGAAAATGGGTACTTGGTTGGATAAAGTCATGTGACTATAACCTTCTAGTGCCGAACAGGCAGCTTGGGTTATTCGGGGTAATAATGATCACATTGTGCCCTTTGAGCAGGATATCTAGCCTGGAAAAAGGTGCGTAATAAATATTCTCATTATCATATACATGTATAATAGGATTACCAATCAGAATGAAAAACAACAACATTATCAATGTATGGTACTTTTACTGACAATGACAATAAACTCACACCTTGACAAGATTCTGTTTATTCTGTTTCAGACATTTGGCATCCCTTTGTTCATGGCTGCTGATGTGCTAGGCGGGGATCAGCCAAGTCAACAAAAATAATTGTAGGATACACAATCGCTTTGGAAAGGAGGGTTTGGCAACAAAGCTGCTATTCTCAGGTAGACAGTTCCTTGAATTCTTACCTCTCTATCTGGTATAATAAGAGCAATACAGAAGCATTACTCTTACCTTGAATACAACTCATTTTCATAAGTTTTGACATGTAATAAGTAAGTTAACTTGAATGTGAAATGAATGAGTCTCTAAGAGATATATTACTTACAAGAACTGTTACATTACTTAAATTTGTCCATGGGACAACTGGACAAGCCTAGCTAGGTTAAATTGGTTACAAAGGACAAATTTTATCCCAAATTAATGTTGAATATTGACACCCCATACTTCCTAATTTCAGACTCTCGTCTGAATGGCACGTCCAACAGTGGCAGTGTATGGTTTTACAACATCCAGGGAGTGTTCAGAGCCGTGTTTGAGTACCACGAGCTGTTTGTGCAGAGAGACTGTTTGCTCAAGTTAAGGGTAGGAACATGTACTGAAACATCATGTGACATCAGTTATGAACCATTGTCTAGAATGCGCCAGTGGATTACGTAGGGTAATTTTTTATTTGATCTCGTTTGTAACTGACAATATTCAAATGTGATAATCAGCTGACATTTAAAGACAAGTTTAGTTTTGAAAGAGGTTTTGGAACCAACCGCCTATGGAAATACACTTATGAACATCAGGTGTGTGGTTATATGTCGGAACCCTCGTCTGATAGAAAAGTCAGATTTTGTGCAAACTTCCCAGTAAAGAATTTTGAGACAATAACCATGATAACCAACTCATTTTGTGATATTTTAAGAAAACAGAAGCAACATGACAAGTAAATATTAGTGTAAACTGTAATACATGAGGTGAAGATGTTACTACCTACTGAGGCTGTGATAGTGAATGAGCATGTTAAACACATCCAGTAGTAGAACAACAGTTTGTCCTCGGTGGGGTAGCCTAATGGTTAAAGCATTGGCTCGTCATGCCGAAGACCCAGGTTCGAATCCCCACATGGGCACAATGTGTGAAGCCCATTTCTGGTGTCCCCCGCCGTGATGTTGCTGGAATATTGCTAAAAGCGGCGTAAAACCAAACTCAGTCAGTCAGTACTGCCTCATACATTCTTATTTACCTATCGAATGCATTCATCACAGTTACACAAGGCTCACTGCAATAAATCACAAAACCTCTACATCCTCCTGTAACTTTAACAGTATCTGTCCCTATTGTCAGCTATACAGCAGCACATAAGCATGTTCTAGTTGGAAGTCACATGAACATGATACAACAGCATTTGATGGAGACATGTTTTGAAAAAGGGTCCAATCGATAATCCAGGATTTATGAATATCCAGTAGATTGAACCCAAGGGAGGAAGAATGTTGAATACCCAAAGAATAACATCAGTACCAGTCTAGAATAGTGTGAGTCAATAGCGGGTTCTATAGCCCTGATAATGGATAATGCAGAGTGAAAGTTGGATGTGTTTCAGATGTACCTGGTATCTTTGTTAATGCACAAAAACATATAGATAAAACATGTAGTTCTTTGGGTTTAGTTTTTTTTCAAATTGCACCAAATGCATTTATATTGTTGATGCAAACAAGTGTTCCCAAATTGTTTGTGGTCGATTATGAGAAAATATGTTCAAGAGCTTGGTTGTTTAGTCACTGCGACCACTCTACGATTATTGCAATTAATTGGACCACCACTAACAATAGTTTGAGTAAATATGGTTGTTGCTAATGCAGAGTGTAAGTTGGATGTTTTCTGTCTTGCAGGATGTGTGGCTACAACACTACAGTGAACCCGACCTGCCAGAATCCATGTCCCTCTCGTGGACCGACAGTGTGCACCAAACAGAGAACAGTAGTGCTGTGAAACAGGAACACCTTGTGAGCCTCCCGGCCCCGGTGCTCTCCTCCCCAGTCTGTGATAGGGCTGCAGGCGGAAGTGTGGCCAGCACCACCGTGGACTCTTTCATACAACACATCGTTGAACAAAGAAACGCTCATCCATCGAATCCTGAACTCTCTGTTGTAGCCCAGGTCCTCGAGTTTCTCAAGTTGGAACTATGTCATTATGAAATATCACCATCAAACTGTTTTCCTTTTGAGATGTTCAGCTACTACAGGACTTCCCTGGGTGATGCGGCCCTCCAACAGGAACTGAGAAACTGTGCCTTCAACATTCCCACGAGGAAAAACATTGCATTGTGTGTAGTAGCTGAATGGCTGGGCCAGGAGTTCCATAACTTGGAAAGAAATATTGCAAAACGTGTGGATGCTTTTAAGAAAGAGCATATCAACTGTATAGACAATCTGCCTCCAGCAGAATCTATTGTCACTTCTTTGTTTCCGACTGCGATGAAGCGTTTGCTGAGTCGGTGGATCGGTCTGAACCAGCTGCACTCAGCTGACTGTATGAACCAGGATCACAACTACAGTCCTCCGGACAAGAGGCAGCCGGAGCAGACGCGGAATCTCTTCCCACTGATTCAGATTATTCTGGAGTTTGCTAACAATGCATTAATATCTGGAACTGCTCATGTGGTGTTTTCCAGACTTCGATATGCTGTGTAGGTGCACAAACTCTCGCTCTCCGTTTTGACGTCGGCAAATGGCATTGAACAGACTTCAATCTATTTGACTGCAGCTCCTGAGTTTGGTTTGATATTAATTTCTGCGACAATTCGTTATCTTTAAAAACATTATGAAAAAAGGTATTTTGCAGTTGAGGAACTTGCAGGTCTATTTGGGAATTATTGAGGGATAGTTAATAAATAGTGATATAAGGATATATAAGATGTGGGGTCTCTTTGGTAGGACGTAAGTCTACTTTAGTAAGACATAGTTTCACTAAGGTAACAGAGGGTCGGTAAGACAGGGTCAGTATGATGTAAGGTCAGTATGATGTAAGGTTAGTATGGTAAGAGTAGTTTCACTGAGGTAAAACAGGGTCACTATGGTGAGATATGGGATCACTATGGTGTGATATGGGGTCACTGTGGTGAGATATAGATCACTATAGTGAAATATGGGGTCATTGTGGTGAGATGGGGTCACTGTGGTGAGATATGGGGTCACTATGGTGAGATATGGGATCACTATGGTGAGATATAGGATCACTATGGTAAACTTAAGAGAACAGTAGCCAGGCAGTCGTAACTTCCCCAGGTTTTACCTGCTCAGATGGTGTTGATGAGGTGGTATTTGTTGTGTATTGCAGCTGTTATTGGACCTGATGATCAGTTGGTTCATGTTGTTGATCCAGTCCATTTGTGATGTTTTGAAGATTTATTGCCAACTTGAACTGTTTGTATCAGGCAATAAAACAGATATATCATATCCGAGAGTATTGTCTATACCATCTTGAATATCCAGTATGATATGAAAACATTTCTGGTGATACCATGACGATTAGGGATGAACAGGGCAACACCTACCCGCAGTTTCCGTGTCTCAGTGTTGTCTTCAACTTGTTACTATACAGAGCTGAGCTACTGGATAACCCAGTGTTTTCCTATCGGATCCCTATATCTTTTTTGCAGTTTATATGCTCAACTGGAAATCAGAAGTTGCTATTGCAGCCAAAATTTCATAAGCCCTTTATGATTGCAACCCAGGAAGTACATAAAAAGTTGCATTATATGAAATATTGATATACAAGGGTGGTATATTTCAATTCGGTAATATATTAGGAAAACACAACAGATCATCCAGTTGCTCTCTGTAGCAACAAATCTGTGCCTGTTCCAACTATCTGTCCATCCTTAAATGCCTTCAGACCATGGAGAAATAGTTATATCTAGGCATCACCATCTGCAATATATCCTGAAACCTGAGTTAATAGTAAAGACGCCAATTCCACCACCCTGGTAATAAATCTCATATCTCCCATGTGGGAGTGGCAGGATAAAAATCTATGGAATCAAACTGATGGTCCCATCAGGACTCAGTGATCAGTTTGTGAAATTGGTGGATTGTCTGTCAGTGGTGATTGATGGCAAGTCTGGTTTAACACTATGGTGGATTGTGTGTCATTGTGGTGATTGATGGCAAGTCGGGTTTAACACTATGGTGGATTGTGTGTCATTGTGGTGATTGATGGCAAGTCTGGTTTAACACTATGGTGGATTGTGTGTCATTGGGGTGATGGATTGGCAAGTCTGGTTTAACACCATGGTGGATTGTCTGTCAGTGGTGATTGATGGCAAGTCTGGTTTAACACCATGGTGGATTGTCTGTCAGTGGTGATTGATGGCAAGTCTTGTTTAACACCATGGTGGATTGTGTGTCATTGTGGTGATTGATGGCAAGTCTGGTTTCACACCATGGTGGATTGTGTGTCATTGTGGTGATTGATGGCAAGTCTGGTTTAACACTATGGTGGATTGTGTGTCAGTGGTGATTGATGGCAAGTCTGGTTTAACACCATGGTGGATTGTGTGTCATTGTGGTGATTGATGGCAAGTCTGGTTTAACACTATGGTGGATTGTGTGTCATTGTGGTGATTGATGGCAAGTCTGGTTTAACACCATGGTGGATTGTGTGTCGTGGTGATTGATGGCAAGTCTGGTTTAACACCATGGTGGATTGTGTGTCATTGTGGTGATTGATGGCAAGTCTGGTTTAACACTATGGTGGATTGTCTGTCAGTGGTGATTGATGGCAAGTCTGGTTTAACACCATGGTGGATTGTGTGTCATTGTGGTAATTGATGGCAAGTCTGGTTTAACACTATGGTGGATTGTCTGTCAGTGGTGATTGATGGCAAGTCTGGTTTAACACCATGGTGGATTGTGTGTCATTGTGGTGATTGATGGCAAGTCTGGTTTAACACTATGGTGGATTGTGTGACATTATGGTGATTGATGGCAAGTCTGGTTTAACACCATGGTGGATTGTGTGTCATTGTGGTGATTGATGGCAAGTCTGGTTTAACACTATGGTGGATTGTCTGTCAGTGGTGATTGATGGCAAGTCTGGTTTAACACCATGGTGGATTGTGTGTCATTGTGGTGATTGATGGCAAGTCTGGTTTAACACTATGGTGGATTGTGTGTCATTGTGGTGATTGATGGCAAGTCTGGTTTAACACTATGGTGGATTGTCTGTCAGTGGTGATTGATGGCAAGTCTGGTTTAACACTATGGTGGATTGTGTGTCATTGGGGTGATTGATTGGCAAGTCTGGTTTAACACTATGGTTGATTGTGTGTCATTGTGGTGATTGATGGCAAGTCGGGTTTAACACTATGGTGGATTGTGTGTCATTGTGGTGATTGATGGCAAGTCTGGTTTAACACTATGGTGGATTGTGTGTCATTGGGGTGATTGATTGGCAAGTCTGGTTTAACACTATGGTGGATTGTGTGTCATTGGGGTGATTGATTGGCAAGTCTGGTTTAACACTATGGTGGATTGTGTGTCATTGGGGTGATTGATGGCAAGTCTGGTTTAACACCATGGTGGATTGTGTGTCATTGTGGTGATTGATGGCAAGTCTGGTTTAACACTATGGTGGATTGTGTGACATTGTGGTGATTGATGGCAAGTCTGGTTTAACACCATGGTGGATTGTGTGTCATTGTGGTGATTGATGGCAAGTCTGGTTTAACACTATGGTGGATTGTCTGTCAGTGGTGATTGATGGCAAGTCTGGTTTAACACCATGGTGGATTGTGTGTCATTGTGGTGATTGATGGCAAGTCTGGTTTAACACTATGGTGGATTGTCTGTCAGTGGTGATTGATGGCAAGTCTGGTTTAACACTATGGTGGATTGTGTGTCATTGTGGTGATTGATGGCAAGTGTGGTTTAACACTATGGTGGATTGTGTGTCATTGTGGTGATTGATGGCAAGTCTGGTTTAACACTATGGTGGATTGTCTGTCAGTGGTGATTGATGGCAAGTCTGGTTTAACACTATGGTGGATTGTGTGTCATTGGGGTGATTGATTGGCAAGTCTGGTTTAACACTATGGTTGATTGTGTGTCATTGTGGTGATTGATGGCAAGTCGGGTTTAACACTATGGTGGATTGTGTGTCATTGTGGTGATTGATGGCAAGTCTGGTTTAACACTATGGTGGATTGTGTGTCATTGGGGTGATTGATTGGCAAGTCTGGTTTAACACTATGGTGGATTGTGTGTCATTGGGGTGATTGATTGGCAAGTCTGGTTTAACACTATGGTGGATTGTGTGTCATTGGGGTGATTGATGGCAAGTCTGGTTTAACACCATGGTGGATTGTGTGTCATTGTGGTGATTGATGGCAAGTCTGGTTTAACACTATGGTGGATTGTGTGACATTGTGGTGATTGATGGCAAGTCTGGTTTAACACCATGGTGGATTGTGTGTCATTGTGGTGATTGATGGCAAGTCTGGTTTAACACTATGGTGGATTGTGTGTCATTGGGGTGATTGATGGCAAGTCTGGTTTAACACCATGGTGGATTGTGTGTCATTGTGGTGATTGATGGCAAGTCTGGTTTAACACTATGGTGGATTGTGTGACATTGTGGTGATTGATGGCAAGTCTGGTTTAACACTATGGTGGATTGTCTGTCAGTGGTGATTGATGGCAAGTCTGGTTTAACACCATGGTGGATTGTGTGTCATTGTGGTGATTGATGGCAAGTCTGGTTTAACACTATGGTGGATTGTCTGTCAGTGGTGATTGATGGCAAGTCTGGTTTAACACTATGGTGGATTGTGTGTCATTGTGGTGATTGATGGCAAGTCTGGTTTAACACTATGGTGGATTGTGTGTCATTGGGGTGATTGATTGGCAAGTCTGGTTTAACACTATGGTGGATTGTGTGTCATTGGGGTGATTGATTGGCAAGTCTGGTTTAACACTATGGTGGATTGTGTGTCATTGGGGTGATTGATGGCAAGTCTGGTTTAACACCATGGTGGATTGTGTGTCATTGTGGTGATTGATGGCAAGTCTGGTTTAACACTATGGTGGATTGTGTGACATTGTGGTGATTGATGGCAAGTCTGGTTTAACACTATGGTGGATTGTGTGTCATTGTGGTGATTGATGGCAAGTCTGGTTTAACACTATGGTGGATTGTGTGTCATTGTGGTGATTGATGGCAAGTCTGGTTTAACACCATGGTGGATTGTGTGTCATTGTGGTGATTGATGGCAAGTCTGGTTTAACACTATGGTGGATTGTCTGTCAGTGGTGATTGATGGCAAGTCTGGTTTAACACTATGGTGGATTGTCTGTCAGTGGTGATTGATGGCAAGTCTGGTTTAACACTATGGTGGATTGTGTGTCATTGGGGTGATTGATTGGCAAGTCTGGTTTAACACTATGGTTGATTGTGTGTCATTGTGGTGATTGATGGCAAGTCTGGTTGAACACTATGGTGGATTGTGTGTCATTGTGGTGATTGATGGCAAGTCTGGTTTAACACTATGGTGGATTGTGTGTCATTGGGGTGATTGATTGGCAAGTCTGGTTTAACACTATGGTGGACTGTGTGTCATTGGGGTGATTGATTGGCAAGTCTGGTTTAACACTATGGTGGATTGTGTGTCAGTGGTGATTGATGGCAAGTCTGGTTTAACACTATGGTGGATTGTGTGTCATCGGGGTGATTGATTGGCAAGTCTGGTTTAACACTATGGTGGATTGTGTGTCATTGGGGTGATTGATTGGCAAGTCTGGTTTAACACTATGGTGGATTGTGTGTCATTGTGGTGATTGATGGCAAGTCTGGTTTAACACTATGGTGGATTGTGTGTCATTGTGGTGATTGATGGCAAGTCTGGTTTAACACTATGGTGGCTTGTGTGTCATTGGGGTGATTGATTGGCAAGTCTGGTTTAACACCATGGTGTATTGTCTGTCAGTGGTGATTGATGGCAAGTCTGGTTTAACACTATGGTGGATTGTCTGTCAGTGGTGATTGATGGTAAGTCTGGTTTAACACCATGGTGGATTGTGTGTCATTGTGTTGATTGATGGCAAGTCTGGTTTAACACTATGGTGGATTATCTGTCAGTGGTGATTGATGGCAAGTCTGGTTTAACACTATGGTGGATTTTGTGTCATTGTGGTGATTGATTGGCAAGTCTGGTTTAACACTATGGTGGATTGTCTGTCAGTGGTGATTGATGGCAAGTCTGGTTTAACACCATGGTGGATTGTCTGTCAGTGGTGATTGATGGCAAGTCTGGTTTAACACCATGGTGGATTGTCTCTTAGTGGTGATTGATGGCAAGTCTGGTTTAACACCATGGTGGATTGTGTGTCATTGTGGTGATTGATGGCAAGTCTGGTTTAACACTATGGTGGATTGTGTGTCATTGTGGTGATTGATGGCAAGTCTGGTTTAACACCATGGTGGATTGTGTGTCATTGTGGTGATTGATGGCAAGTCTGGTTTAACACCATGG
The DNA here is from genome assembly GCF_003918875.1 of Haliotis rubra. Taxonomy (NCBI): domain Eukaryota; kingdom Metazoa; phylum Mollusca; class Gastropoda; order Lepetellida; family Haliotidae; genus Haliotis; species Haliotis rubra. The sequence continues at coordinate 923,452 of NW_025766337.1, read as the reverse complement.
TGGATTGTGTGTCATTGTGGTGATTGATGGCAAGTCTGGTTTAACACTATGGTGGATTGTCTGTCAGTGGTGATTGATGGCAAGTCTGGTTTAACACTATGGTGGATTGTCTGTCAGTGGTGATTGATGGCAAGTCTGGTTTAACACTATGGTGGATTGTGTGTCATTGGGGTGATTGATTTGCAAGTCTGGTTTAACACTATGGTTGATTGTGTGTCATTGTGGTGATTGATGGCAAGTCTGGTTTAACACTATGGTGGATTCTCTGTCATTGGGGTGATTGATTGGCAAGTCTGGTTTAACACTATGGTGGACTGTGTGTCAAGTCTGGTTTAACACTATGGTGGACTGTGTGTCATTGGGGTGATTGATTGGCAAGTCTGGTTTAACACTATGGTGGATTGTGTGTCAGTGGTGATTGATGGCAAGTCTGGTTTAACACTATGGTGGATTGTGTGTCATTGGGGTGATTGATTGGCAAGTCTGGTTTAACACTATGGTGGATTGTGTGTCATTGGGGTGATTGATTGGCAAGTCTGGTTTAACACTATGGTTGATTGTGTGTGATTGTGGTGATTGATGGCAAGTCTGGTTTAACACTATGGTGGCTTGTGTGTCATTGGGGTGATTGATTGGCAAGTCTGGTTTAACACCATGGTGTATTGTCTGTCAGTGGTGATTGATGGCAAGTCTGGTTTAACACTATGGTGGATTGTCTGTCAGTGGTGATTGATGGTAAGTCTGGTTTAACACCATGGTGGATTGTGTGTCATTGTGTTGATTGATGGCAAGTCTGGTTTAACACTATGGTGGATTATCTGTCAGTGGTGATTGATGGCAAGTCTGGTTTAACACTATGGTGGATTGTGTGTCATTGTGGTGATTGATTGGCAAGTCTGGTTTAACACTATGGTGGATTGTCTGTCAGTGGTGATTGATGGCAAGTCTGGTTTAACACCATGGTGGATTGTCTGTCAGTGGTGATTGATGGCAAGTCTGGTTTAACACCATGGTGGATTGTCTCTTAGTGGTGATTGATGGCAAGTCTGGTTTAACACCATGGTGGATTGTGTGTCATTGTGGTGATTGATGGCAAGTCTGGTTTAACACTATGGTGGATTGTGTGTCATTGTGGTGATTGATGGCAAGTCTGGTTTAACACCATGGTGGATTGTGTGTCATTGTGGTGATTAATGGCAAGTCTGGTTTAACACTATGGTGGATTGTCTGTCAGTGGTGATTGATGGCAAGTCTGGTTTAACACTATGGTGGATTGTGTGTCATTGTGGTGATTGATGGCAAGTCTGGTTTAACACCATGGTGGATTGTGTGTCATTGGGGTGAGTGATTGGCAAGTCTGGTTTAACACCATGGTGGATTGTCTGTCAGTGGTGATTGATTGGCAAGTCTGGTTTAACACTATGGTGGATTGTGTGTCATTGTGGTGATTGATGGCAAGTCTGGTTTAACACCATGGTGGATTGTGTGTCATTGTGGTGATTGATGGCAAGTCTGGTTTAACACTATGGTGGATTGTGTGTCATTGTGGTGATTGATGGCAAGTCTGGTTTAACACTATGGTGGATTGTGTGTCATTGTGGTGATTGATGGCAAGTCTGGTTTAACACCATGGTGGATTGTGTGTCATTGTGGTGATTGATGGCAAGTCTGGTTTAACACTATGGTGGATTGTGTGTCATTGGGGTGATTGATTGGCAAGTCTGGTTTAACACCATGGTGGATTGTCTGTCAGTGGTGATTGATGGCAAGTCTGGTTTAACACTATGGTGGATTGTGTGTCATTGGGGTGATTGATGGCAAGTCTTGTTTAACACCATGGTGGATTGTGTGTCATTGGGGTGATTGATTGGCAAGTCTGGTTTAACACTATGGTGGATTGTGTGTCATTGGGGTGATTGATTGGCAAGTCTGGTTTAACACTATGGTGGATTGTGTGTCATTGGGGTGATTGATGGCAAGTCTGGTTTAACACCATGGTGAGCAGTACTTCAGTTGTCATATGAAGGTGCGAGCATAGCCAGGAGTAATGCAGGTTTTTGACACTATTTTGATGAAAGTTGATGTGGTGCAGAGAGGTGTGTAAGAGTCTTTGGCACGTCAATCTGTATAAGCCAAGTGTAATGCAAAATACTGTCACTCTCGGATAGATGTATATATCAGAGTCCTGATCCACAAAACGTCCTGATCCACAAAGAGCTACGACATTCGTAAGCCTATGATAAACTATAGAGTTACGACAGGTCGTAACATTATGAACACTTTCTGGATCAGGACCCTGGTTCAATTAATCTACTAGTATCTTTTAAATTCTAAATATGAACATGATTAACGGTTATTGCCAAAAAAGCAGTGAACAAGCATTGTCACTAAGGTGGCATAATTCCCCTCCACAAATTATCAAATCAAACTTATAAAGTAATGAAAGTTTAAGATGAAGTTAAATGTCAACAAAAACATGACCAGTTAACTTCTCTTGATATCTTGCTCTTTAGTTGTTCAAACACACACATATTTTCAAGACTGACTTTGACATTGACATGAATGTCATAGTGTATGAAATATGCCAAAATAGTCCTAAAGAAATTGCTTATTGAAAAACATTCACGGGAAGTCTTGAAAGTCTATGAAGAAAATCCAGTGAACTGTTCTTGAAATATGTTGCTGACAATTCAGGTTAACATGCTGAAATCTTCAAAGTGTCGTTGTGACCCTGAAAATCATGTGAAGGTCACCAGAACTGACTGGCCCCTGGGGCCTTCCCTAGATGCAGCTTGGTGTCAAATATGAAGAAAGTCCAGTGATTATTTTTTGCGATATCTTGCTGACTATCTTAACATGCAATTTAACATGCTGAAATCTTCAAAGTGTCTCTGTGACCTTGAAATAAAGGTCAAGGTCACCAAACCTGACTTGGACCTTTCTTATACTGTGATGAACCTAGGTACCAAGTATGGAAAGAATCTAGTCAACGGTTCTTAAGATTTTCCAATTCGTACGTACTATATTCCTCGCTTAGCGCTAAACGTGCGGAGGGGGATAAAAACATAACTCACTTTTGTTATTGAAAAACAAGACATCTTGGAGTTTACATGTCATGCCCGAGAGCTGGCTTTCCTTCCCCATATGGGTAAAATCAATGTGTTAAGCCATTTCTAGGGGTTATCCTCCCTGCCCCTACCTCATGCCGAGGTACTGCTGGAATACCTCTAAAAACATGCTCTCTCACTATTACTACACAAAAACAAGACAAGCAAGGGTAGTATTATATGAAAATGATTTATTCACGGGTCAATGTGACCCAGTATTTGTTATATACAGTACCCTGCCTTGTGGAGGTATTCTCACAACACAGCAAACTAACACAGGGAAACCATAAATCTGGACAACCCATCTGTAGGACCATCTTCTTGTCTTCATATATACAATGGAACATTATTAACCATGATTCATTAAGGTCTTTGAATGACACTTAGAGGTGATATACACAAATTTATGGATGTCAACCTTTGTCATACGACGGACTATGTTTCCAAGCATGTTCTTACTCAATCTTCAGGTGATGTCCCTCGTGTTCCTCACATGACAGAAGTTGACAGTACATTTTCACCTTCATGATTCATTAATCCAGCAATTTGTCAATGCAGGTGATATCATTGTAGTGGTACATCAAACAAACAATATTTCAGTGTACTTACATGTTATTGTATGGGCACACACTCCCTTGAGAGAGTTGGTTTCAGTAACTCAAATAAAATACTGGGAATGATACTTCATATACTATTAAACATAAATAGGACAATTGTTTCTTTCCCACTGCTATAGTCTACCAGTCATGCCAAGATGCATTAACTACAGTAATATGAAAGAGCAGGGTGTCCTTTACAGTAGGACCCGTGAAGATCCGGGTTAGAATTGATCTTCAGTAACCCAAGCTTGTTGTCAGAGGCGACTAACGGGATCGGAAGGTCAGGCTCACTGACTTGGTTAACACATGTCATCGTATCCCAGTTCCTTAGATCGATGCTCATGCTGTTGATCACTGGATTGTCTGGTCCAGTCTTAATTATTTACAGACCGCCGCCATATGGCTTGAATATTGCTGAGTGCAGCGTAAAACTAAACTCACTCCTTAATAGTAGTACAAAACGAAACAGGATTATGCACCAATATATACAGAAGGACACTGAACTTGGGTCACATCTGGCATGGGATGTTCAGATTACACACAAACACTGAAGCTGACAAATCCCTCCCTGACTTTTGTTGATATAAAGACCTTATTAAACACACACTGTGTACAGCAATATAAGAAATTAGGTATGAAGACCAGGGTATCCTTGTAATATTTGTAATGTAAATGTTTAAGATTTTCGGACCTGAGCTTCATTGAGTACTGTCACTAACATCAAGAACCCCAGCACCCATTTCAAACACCAAAAAGAATGTTGAACATAGAGACTTTTCTGGGTTTCATCTTCTTAAAAAGACGATGAAACCCAGAAAGACTTTATGTTCATCAAATAGCATCTTCTAAAATGCCAATCAAACATCTAAAAAAGATTGTTGACTGAACAGACTTCAGAGTCCAAATTAGAATGTCAATAAATACCATTATCTCTGTCAATAATCATGTGTTTTGTGAAACATCATGCCATCATATTGTGGTATCTGAGACAGGCATGACCAGGAGGTCCCCCTGTCACAACAAGCACCTGTCAACTGGTACAACGCACAGTACATGATTCACAACAAGCCTACAGCCTGTACACTGGCCTGAGCACTAGCTACATACAACTATGTACAAATAACCTCTCCATTTCACTGGCTTTCCTGAAGGTGTGGAGGAAGTATGTATATACAATTTACACTCAGCCCCATGTGCCTAAAACTCAAGACAATTAATTCCCAGAGCTGAGCTACCATCAGTCAGCAATATTTCACTACAGTTTTAGTAACAACACAGAGGGTCTGATCACAGCTTGACTGAGGATTGTGACAAACACAACTGGAGACAGTGTTGTAGTGAGAGTAAGTACTGCTGTTTGAACCCTGAACCCCAATGCATCAGTTGTCATGGTAGCACACACACTTTATTCTCCATATCTGATTTTCCCTACACAATCGCACCTTCCATATCACATCTCGTAGCCAAATCATTACTGACGGTCTGCAGATGGAAAGATCTAGGAAATTCCATGAATTACCAGTCACACTGTCTTTCAACCCTGCTGCAAAATATACCCACACTTGTAGATATGACAACAGTATCAGTGCACACACGCACACACATCTACCAAACATCTGGGAATATCTATCACACCATTGGGAATATGTACCACACATCTGGGAATATCTATCACACCATGGGGAATATGTACCACACATCCGGGAATATCTATCACACCATGGGGAATATGTACCACACATCCGGGAATGTCTATCACACCATGGGAATATGTACCACACATCCAGGAATATCTATCACACAACTTGGAATATGTACCAATATATCTATCACACATCCAGCAATATCTATCACACCATTGGGAATATGTACACCATGGGGAATATGTACCACACATCCAGGGAATATCTATCACACCATGGGGAATATGTACCACACATCCGGGAATATCTATCACACCATGGGGAATATGTACCACACATCCGGGAATATCTATCACACAACTGGGAATATGTACCACACATCTGGGAATATCTATCACACAACTGGGGAATATGTACCACACATCCGGGAATATCTATCACACCATGGGGAATATGTACCACACATCTGGGAATATCTATCATATCTATATCACACCATGGGGACCACCATGGGAATATGTACCACACAATATCTATCACACATCCGGGAATATCTATCACACAACTGGGAATATGTACCACACATCTGGGAATATCTATTGCACCATGGGGAATATGTACCACACATCTGGGAATATGTACCACACCACTGGGAATATGTACCACACATTCAGGAATATCTACCACCCCACTGGGAATATCGACCACACACATAACTGGACATGTGGAAAACCTCACACGTGCCCCCTGAGTTATGTCTTAAGGCTAAAATAACTAAACCATCTGGGTTTCAGGCAGATGTGTCAGTGGGGAAATTTACTTATTTATGAATGTAGTTTTTTTTTCAATGTACAATTGTCAATTTCTATCTGCATACTGAGTCCAAATATAAGAGCCATTTTTCTGCAAATATGTTTCTTAATTTAGACAGTAGTAATATTATGCACTGTATTAATGGTCATTTGGGAATATTTCAAATATTTTCCCAAAGAAATAGGGTTTATTACGGTAATAGAGGTATTTCTGAATTTTCAACATGTTTCCTTCGTATTTGAAACTATCTCATTCAAAGCTTGTTGGCTGCTGCGGAATTTCAATTTCATGTAAAATATCCTTTATGCGAAGAATGTTGTCAGGAAATGCCCAAGTACAGTGATTTGTTTGATATTGCAGGAAATAATAATTGCACCATGTCTATCTTACAGACTGCTCTTACTTTCGAGCCCTGTGTTGAACCCTGACTGAATCGACCTGATCGGACACCTGACTATATATGAAGTATGGCCTCCTTCAATGACTATATGACAAGCCACTTGGCCTCCTTCAATGACTATATGACAATCCACTTGCCCCAGTTTCAATAAGCACTATCCCTAGTTGACACTGGGATGATTCTAAACTACAGATCACAAGTGTGATGTTCCGTCTTGTGTGGCTTTATGAACTGTCCCATCAGCCACATCAGGAAGGTATGTAAAGTTATAGTACATTTACACCTGAAAACATGAGATGGAACCACAACAGAAAAATACCAGACAAAACTTCCCCAGTAATCCATGCAGTGTGAGACTTTGTTCCCATGTAAAACCAATACAATTACATCTTTCATGTGACACTTAACAAAAATACCTAATGAAAATATACAATTTGATGTTTCACTTTTTCTACAAAATATTAATAATATACTTTACAAATTCAAATAATCATAAAAGAGTCTAATTCTATCTTTATTTTCAAAACCTGGATAAACATCTTCAAGTCAGCGAAAACAAAGGTCTACCTGTGGAAACCACGACATCCCCAATCAGGGAGTTGATTCACGACAGTTCAAGAAACCTGTAACTGTTGGGCTTTGAGACAGTTCAAGCACAGTCAGTGACTCACAGCCCAGGCAATTTGAAGGAGTGAGGAAACCCTGATTTCGAAGTTGCAATGACTTATTACTTGTGACACTGAGCCAGCAGCGTCTACGTGAAGCCTTCATCAAGGGTCGTCATTGACACCATCACCTTCTTTCAATATCTCATCTCGGGACGCCTTCAGCAGAGCTCTGACACGGGACAGAAGATGCTGGAAAGAGATTCAAGATATATAGTGTTAGGGATGTGCTCTTGATACATTCAGAGTTTGGGGAAAACATGTCCATAACTTGTGTGAGTGGCATTTAGAAGCTGGTATGATGAAGCGGAACACTATGGACAACTTCTTTGTTTCAATAGATAACTTGCTTGATAAACAGTGTTAGGATCTACACCGAAACGTCGCATCTGTTGCTATAAAGAAGTTGTCTATCCAGGAAAAGTGTTCCTCCTCATGTCCATAACTGTCAATATGAGAAATGCTCAAAGATTCTTAATACTTAAAGCATGGGAGACAAGGGCCAGAGACAAGGGCCGGAGACAAGCATGGGGTACAGGGGATGTACTTGTTTGTGTCTGCTGACAGGGGAGACAAGTATGGGGTATAGAGTGAGTTAGTGAGTTATTTGACGCCACACTCAGCAATATTCCAGCTCTATGGCGACGGACCTGGGGTACAGAGTATGTACTCGCTTTTGTCTGCTAATTGGGGAGACAAGCATGGGGTACAGTAGGGTTGGATATTGCCAAAATTTTCGTATTGCTATATATTGTGATATGTGTTTGCGTGTTGCAATATGTATTGCAATATATTGTGAAAGTGTAATACATGGTTTAAGGTAAGGAAATTACTGTTCTTTTGAAACAATGCCATTGGCCACTTTCAGGACTCGGATGTAATTGTACAAGAGATCAATTGAAAATGTTTCCAAATTGAACACTTCGCTCTGAAGTTTGGAACTCCAGAAAAAGCGTCTGCAGCGGCGTCCGCCATTTTGATTTGTTTATCCTTACAATGAGTGTCAGTACCAATCTATTTTTTTTTAATCATATGGTTTAACAGTCATGCAAATGTCGTTTTGTGAAGTTGGAATTGCAATATACTGGTTAACCTGTATTATCGCCCACCCCTAGGGTACAGAGGATGTACTTGTTTCTGGCTGCCAATAGGGGAGACAAGCATGGGGTGCTGGAGATCTACTTGGGACCACTTTACCTGAATCAAGGAACTCACCTTGGACACTTCTCTGGGTGGTTTAGATGGATCCACTGCAGGGGAGTCTCTACCACTGGTAGTCTCGGTCAAGTCACTTTCTGATGGCAGTCGTGGTCTGTGGAACAACATTTTGCCAAACAGATAACACAATGCGTATCATGCTTTCGTGTGTCAACAAAAAGCCTATCTTGAAACGAAAACTGAAAAATGCACTGAACAGTTTCTGCCACACAGTATACCTGTTTTAGGACAAAGTGTTCTCAGCAGGAAACAGGTACACATGTACAGATACTAAATAACACTGTCTTTACACTGCATATGTACTTTGTTTATCATCATCCAATTCTATTCTAAATTAAATGAAAAATATTTAGCGTTTCAATTTAATTTGACTTCAATTTAACTTCAACAGGCACAAAGTAATACGTCATAAAAAACAAACAAAATGACAAGACTGTGGCATAATAATGTATTAGTTTGAAGAGCAACAAGAACCTACGATTGCGTCCTCTCGTCGTCCAGCGGCAGAGGCGGCAGTGATGGCGGTGGTCCAGGAGGCTGAGGGATGTCATCAATAGGGTCATCATTGTCATCAATCTCTATTATCTCAATACCTGCATCTATTTCCTGAGGTCTTGGCACTGCAGGTGGCACCTCATCTTCACTGTCTGAGGAACTATCTCTGCCATCGGATTTCTCAAGCTCATGTTCGGATTCAGAGCCTTTGCTTTCTTCAACATTTTTTGTTTCGGTCTTACTCGAACTCTCTGCTTCTGTTGAATGTTTTCCGCTTTTGTCCTTATTTCTGTGCTTTTCCTTGTCCTTCACCTTATCCCGACTTTTGTCTTTACGTTTGTCTTTACTCTTTTCTTTATCCTTGTCTTTTTTCTTCTTTTTGGGTGATCTGTGAAAAAGCAACACACATTCTACAGTGACACAGTGAAATCTTTACTGCCAGAAACATGTCGGGATTTTTAACCAATTAGGTATCCTGTGAATACTTCCATAGAGTTGAGAATGAAATACTAAAACATCAGTCTATGGTAATCATTCCCTTTAATGAAGTTAGAAATATTTGGTTGTTCTCTATAGTTATCTGCAATGGCCACGATGGAAACATATCAGGTGATCTTAAACAATTTTGAGTAGTATACTTAAAATTGTAACATTGACCATGTATCAGATTTGGACCCAATTGTGAAACTTTCATTATGCTTTTTCTCCTCACCTTGCATCAGACTTTTTGTTCTTTTTGTGTTTTGAGCTGGGAGACTTTGACCTTGACCTCTTCTTGTTTCTTGATGGTGACCTTGACTTCCTCTTCCTGTCCCGTGACCTAGATCTCTTCTTTGTTGGGGATTTGCTTTTCTTCGGTGACCTTGAGCGTCTTCCTGGTCTAACTAATGGAATAACTCTGCGTGGTGACCTGGACCGCGATTTTCTCCTGCCACTGCCCAACCTGGGAGATGGTCTTCTAACTGGTGACCTTGAAACAAGTAAAGCACATAAGTGGTCCTCACAGCATTTATCAGTGTTGATCCAACTTTAAATTCTGCCAGCAAAAGAAAGTCATAAATCCTGACTTGTACAAGACTATGAGTATGCTACTTCGGTCTGTGAGGGCACATGTTATTCAGTTTCAAACAAATATGATTTAACTGTTAACTGTGAAGAATGTTTGAAGAGAGCATGGAAATACTGGCCAAGTATTTTGCAGCCATTGACTAAACCATAAGGACACTGGTATATACCTTCTAATTACACTGAAAGCACTTGGTGGAGTGGGTGAGCGTCGTCGTCGCCACTGGTAAACTGGAGACCTTGACCTTGACCTGTGACGACCCCCGAGGTGACCTTGAACGTGATCTGTACACTGGATGAGGTGACCTTGACCTTGACCTCCTGGGCCAGCCCCTCCTGTAGCTGTCATACCTGTCATGTTCTAACCGGTCGTCCGTTGGGACTGACCGTTCATGACTAGATCCAAACCCTGGGGTAGATGGACGACTGCTGCTGGGAGTCCCTCGGGGCGACGTAGAATCTGCAGCATTTACATCAACAACATCTATTGTCACACAGGAAATCAGAAAACATGTCAGTCAAACCTCTTTCTTGAACTTTTCAGGAATGTGTAATAAATAATTGTGTACAAGTGTGTGCATTGCTGAATCCACCTATACTGAGCTGAGTTCTCAAACCTCATTGTTTTTGGTTGTTAAACACATCACTTAGCAAATTCCCAACTGAAGCCTAGTCTGACCATTATCAACAATTACAAGAAGACAAAGTCATCAATATCCCCCGCAATGGCAAAATACTCTTCATGATTATGTCTACGAGTTATGATTATGTCAAATATTTAGTTGTGTATTTAGAAAAGTGGAAGGAGAGTATTGAAAGGTTTTTAAACTTCTGCTCCAGAAAGGAGCACTATCACCAATTTCAGTCTATGTCAAACTTGTTGCCATGGAAATGCCAAAAATATTTTATTCAGAAATCCAAAACTACCAAAAGGCACCAGTACACCACCAGATCTATGTATGTGCCAAGTTTGGTGAAGAAATAGTGAACGGTTTTAGAGTTCAGCTCCGGAAAAGAGCACTACCACCAATTTCAGGCTAAGTCAAACATGTTGCCATGGAAACGCCAAAAATATTTTATTCAGAATTCCGAAACTACCAAAAGGCACCAGTACACCACCAGATCTATCTATGTGCCAAGTGTGGTGAAGAAATATTGAACGGTTTTAGAGTTCTGCTCCGGAAAAGACAAATGTGCACGGACGGAGTCCATTTTAATACCCCCAGCAAAACGCGTTGCGGGGAATAACAAAAGTTACTGATAAATGTTTTGTTTGGTGTTTAATATTCCAGCTACACGACGTGTCAACCAAGTCACCCGATCCCATTAGTCAACTCTTTTGACAAGAATGGGTTGCTGAAGATAGATTTTCACCCGGATTCTTACAAGTATACTAATCAGTGAACCATACAGAGTACATGTCCAAGCACCTGCAGTGCTTTTCTCTTACATGATTCCTGAGCACCATCCCTGGAAGACTCGTCAGCTGAGGTAGGTTTGATCTTGAGAAGATTGATAAACATGGCTGCTTTCCTTTTGCGTTCTGCCTGAACCTGCTTCTCCTTGCTTGCTTGCGCCAGTTTCTCCCGTGCTGCGTTTGCCAGGCGGTCCTTCAAACGTTCTTCAGCTGAAGACGTAACACACACGGCACTTATATCTGATATCTATACATCGTATTTGTGGGTATGTAGAAGCTGATGACATGGAATATCATGGATACCAAGTTCTTTATTCTACACACAAAATGTTTGAGGATATCTGGAGCTATACCTGGGGCACCTCCTTCATCATCCGAAATATTGTATATCAAAACTACAGAAGCTGACATCCATGGTATTGTTCTACATGATAATATATCTGTCTTAAAACTGGATCTCACATGTAGGATCAAACTGTATCTAGAATGACATAAAGCACCAATTTCAAAATCATATTACCATTTTCTGGTAAATTTTCAAAATTGTTGCAGGCAAACTACATGAATATATAAAGTACTGTTAACACTGTTATGAAGTAACTGTTGAAAAGCCTGAATTAGATTTAAGTGAAAAATCATATCATAGCAAATCAATGTTAAGTCAGAAAGAAACATTGCCACATCAGCTGGCTACCCAATCCTAATGTGATAGTTGTTCATTGTAAAGACTTTGTTTGCACTTTGACTTCAATAGGCACTCTGGATAGATCAAATGAGCATTGAACATGTTAGTGATCTAATGCTTTACTGAGAGCTGTATTGCAATACATATTGTGAAAACCTACATTTGTACAGTTCAAATGTGTAAATAAAAACTAGATCAGACAATGACTGATGGAATTGTTTAATCCTGAAATAACTCCCAATGGATGGAAACTCTTACTTAATCAATATGGAATGTTAATGTAAACAGAGTGAACTAGGTCCTGTTCAGATGGGACCCCAGAGGATATAATTTAGAATATTATGCATTTATTCACCCCAAACCTATAAGGTATAGAAACGTAACTTCGTAAGAAAACTGATTCATAGAGTGAACTGCTGGTATAACAGTAATACCCAACACACCAAACCTATAGGTATAGAAATGTTGTGCAAGAAAACCAATTCATGGAGTGAACTGGAACTCACCCATTTTTTTCTCCAAGACTTCGAGAGGAATGTCTGACCTCACTTCTTGCTTCACCTCAAGAATGACCTCTGACACCTGACCTGAGTCTGACACAGGTGGAGAACTCGATGTGATATCAGTTGTTCGCTCTTTCTGACTGTCAGATTCTCCTGGAAATGGGAATTAGTTGACTGTGTAATTACATGCAGGAGAACTTGCCATTGCTTCTGAAGCAATGAGTGAGTGAGTGAGTGAGCATGGTTTTACGCCGCTTTTAGCAATATTCCAGCAATGTCATGGCAGGGGACACCAGAAATGGGCTTCACATATTACACCCATGTGGTGAATCGAACCCGGATCTTCGGCGTGACAAGCGAATGCTTTAACCACTAGGCCATCACACCACCCTAAAGCGATAACTACACTAGAATCAGGATACAATAGTTGGATACTAGTATAATTGGCAAGTATGTGTGGCTGCTCTTCTTAACTGAACGTGTGTCCATGGATACACCATACATCAATCAAAATCATGAAGAGACTGGCAGAGTCAGATGCACTGAAGTATGTATTCATGTGTGTAAGTGAGTGAGTTTCACCCATTGTACCTATGTGGGGCATCAAACTCACATCTTTGGCATCATATGCAAACGCTTTAACCACTAGGCTACCTATCCATTAGTGTAATGAAGGAACAAGTGCTCAACATACACACCACTGTCACAGGTGACAGACCCCAGCATGATAATGATAAGTTTATCTGAAGTCCTTTCACTCACCTAATGTTTCGCCTTCATTCTCATCGTCACTGCTGCGTGTTTCCTCGCTTCATTCGTCGAAGAGAGGTTTCTTCAGCTGTGTGACGTTTTCTGGCTCCTTTGTGCGAGTCTTGATGGAGAAGCTGACAGCTTTGTTTGCTGCTGCAGCTGCAGCCTCTTCCTTCTCCAGCCGCTCCTGTTCTACCTCCTGAAACCAGTCACACTAAGGCAGTCAGGCTATATGTCACACTAAGGCAGTCAGGATATATGTCACACTAAGGCAGTCAGGCTATATGTCACAGTAAGGCAGTCAGGCTATATGTCACACTAAGGCAGTCAGGATATATGTCACAGTAAGGCAGTCAGGCTATATGTCACACTAAGGCAGTCAGGCTATATGTCACACTAAGGCAGTCAGGCATATGTCACACTAAAGCAGTCAGGCATATGTCACACTAAAGCAGTCAGGCAGCCAGGTATATGTCACACTAAGGCAGTCAGTCTATATGTCACACTAAGGCAATCAGGTTATATGTCACAGTAAGGCAGTCAGGTATATATGTCACACTAAAGCAGTCAGGCAGCCAGGTATATGTCACACTAAGGCAGTCAGGCTATATGTCACTAAGGCAGTCAGGCTATATCATATATATATCACACTAAGGCAGTCAGGCTATATCATATATATGTCACACTAAGGCAGTCAGGTATATGTCACACTAAGGATGGCTATATCATATATATATCACACTAAGGCAGTCAGGCTATATGTCACGCTAAGGCAGTCAGGCCATATGTCACACTAAGGCAGTCAGGCTATATGTCACAGTAAGGCAGTCAGGCTATATCATATATATGTCACACTAAGGAAGTCGGGTATATATGTCACACTGAGGCAGTCAGGTACATGTCACACTAAGGCAGTCAGGTATATGTCACACTAAGGCATTCAGGTATATATGTCAAACTAAGGCAGTCAGGTATATGTCACACTAAGGCAGTCAGGTATATGTCACACTAAGGCAGTCAGGTATATGTCACACTAAGGCAGTCAGGCTATATGTCACACTAAGGCAGTCAGGTATATGTCACACTAAGGCAGTCAGGTATATGTCACACTAAGGCAGTCCAGGCTATATGTCACACTAAGGCAGTCAGGCTATATGTCACACTAAGGCAGTCAGGCTATATGTCACACTAAGGCAGTCAGGCTATATGTCACACTAAGGCAGTCAGGCTATATGTCACACTAAGGCAGTCAGGCTATATGTCACACTAAGGCAGTCAGTATATGTCACACTAAGGCAGTCACACTAAGGCAGTATGTCACACTAAGGCAGTCAGGCTATATGTCACACTAAGGCAGTCAGGCTATATGTCACACTAAGGCAGTCAGGCTATATGTCACACTAAGGCAGTCAGGCTATATGTCACACTAAGGCAGTCAGGCTATATGTCACACTAAGGCAGTCAGGCTATATGTCACACTAAGGCAGTCAGGCTATATGTCACACAGTCAGGCTAAGGCAGTCAGGCTATATGTCACACTAAGGCAGTCAGGCTATATGTCACACTAAGGCAGTCAGGCTATATGTCACACTAAGGCAGTCAGGCTATATGTCACACTAAGGCAGTCAGGCTATATGTCACACTAAGGCAGTCAGGCTATATGTCACACTAAGGCAGTCAGGCTATATGTCACACTAAGGCAGTCAGGCTATATGTCACACTAAGGCAGTCAGGCTATATGTCACACTAAGGCAGTCAGGCTATATATCATATACAAGTCACAACTGTATTATATACAGGACAACAGATGGCACTCAGCATGTGTTCTATCTATGAATAATTTTCGGGACCAGAAAATACAGTGATTGCAACCTGCGACTTTAGTCATTAGTCAGTTCCCCAAGGCTAGTAAAACTGTTTGGTTTTGAAAAATCAGCTAATAAATGCCAAATGCTGGCACTAAAATCTAAAAATTATGCTAAGGACCAAGTTTCGGCTTGTGGAAGCAAAGGTTTTAGCACAGGTTGTGATTGAATTAATGAGCAACCGTTCATGCTGTGAAGACATCAGACAAAAACATGAGGCTCCAAGTATGACCAATTGGTCCGTTAAGTTGCCTCTTGTAACTAAGAGTAAACTAGCATAGGTAACTTGTGAATAATCTCAACACAGGATAACAACAGAGAATCTGAATAGGATGCGGTGTGAGAATATTCCACTTAGGTAGGTGAGTGAGTGAGTTTAGTTTTACGCCGCACTCAGCAATATTCAAGCTATATGGTGGCAGTCTGCAAATAATCCAGTCTGGACCAGACAATCCAATGATCAACAGCACGAGCATCGATCTACACAACTGGGACACGATGACATATGTAAACCAAGTCAGCAAGCCTGACCACCCGATCCTGTTAGTCGCCTCTTACGACAAGCATGGGTTACTGAAGATCAATTCTTACCCAGATCCTCACAGATGCATTTTTCTATGTCATCGCAGAAACTAAGGATCAGTTGCTGGGGAGTAATCTCAACACTGAATCACCACAGAGAAATCTGAATAGGATGATGAGTAAATATTCCACCTAGGACTGCCCCTGGGGCTAAATAACAGCTGACATACACTGACCTTGAGGAAGAGTTTTTTCTTGAAGTCGTAGTACGGAAAGTGGACATGCCAGGGATGAAGGAACTGAAAGCGTGTGTCATCCTTGCTCTTAACAACGATCTCAAACTCAACCCCATTCTTTGCCACGTACATCGCCATCCTGTCTATGATTGGCTGAATGTCAGGAGGGGGTGGGACTATCTGACTGACTGCCGCACTACCTCTGAAAACACAAATGTTGACATCAATTATATACGATGGTATACGAGGCTGGAGACAATGATAAAGGTAGATCAGAGGCTGGAGACAATGGTAAAGGTAGATCAGAGGCTGGAGACAATGGTAAAGGTAGATCAGAGGCTGGAAACAATGATAAAGGTAGATCAGAGGCTGGAGACAATGATAAAGGTAGATCAGAGGCTGGAGACAATGACAAAGGTACATCAGAGGCGGGTGGCAAGACCAACGACTTGAAGCATCGGGAACACAACCAGGTCACAGCCTGTAACCTTCTGCCACACATTTAAACAAGCTCTAATAAGAAGCAATGGATCTGATACTGGAGACTTATCAAGCCCCAGAGTCTAATTTCCTGAATATTTCCATGCTTTACATACTATATCTGTGTGTGACAAATGGAAACACTATGGTTTGCTCACCCTCCTTCATCCTCCTGCTTCATGGCCCTCCTGGGATGGAGTCCCTGGATGTGAGGTAGTTCCGATGACGGCAGCACCACAGGCTCTGTACCAGGGGGAGGGGGGAGGCCAGTGTGGGCGGCGGAGGGATATACTGTCTGGTTTGCAAATGGAGGCATTGGGGGTGGGGCAAGAGGGGGGGTGTCCCTGTCACCCAGTGATGAACTGTAAACAAGAGCAGTACTTTCATTACATGTGACATAAGTACTTAACATGGTGACAGTGGAAACACTTCTGGGCTTAAAAAACACTGGAGATAGTAAAACAATTATCACAAACGATTTTTGTGATAGCAGTGTTCGAAAATAAGTGGCGTTTATGGGGTCATTGGGATGATAAAGTTAACTGCTTTGGTATTTTTTTCTCAACAATAATTTTATTATACCATTTAGGATACAATGACAATTTTTTACTGTTATTATCTCATATTGACAATCTTGATCATTTATTATAAATTAATTCTAAATTAAACTAAAAATTTCATTTATCCCAATCACACGTAAACTATGTGTGTTCTTTAACACAGCTGTGTTAATATTCAACATATATTATAGCGACCTGCCACCAATCAAGCCTGGACCAGACAACCCCACACCACACACACACACACAAGGGGTACAATGACATGCAGTCAACCATATCACCAAGCCTGACCCCTCAATCCATTTCGTTGACTCTTACAAGCGCCACAGATTGCTGGGGGCATATTTACTTTCTGTGTCCGATCCATGAAGATCTGGGTGAGCACTGATCTTCTGTAACCCATGCTTCTCATAACGGGATCGGGTGGTCAGGCTCACTGACTTGGTTGATACATGTCATCTTATCCCAATTGCAAACATCGATGCTCATGCTGTTTGATCACTGGATTGTCTGGTACAGACTATTTACCATATACCTGGAATATTGCTGAGTGCAGCATACAACTAAAATCACTCACTTTCTCTCTCCTGATATAGGCATTTTGGCGAGACCCATCAGAGTGGACTCACGGCCACCTTACCCATGAAGTGGATACATTTCGGAACAGCTTGTCCCGAGACAGCAAACCTCTTTCAGACTCACACATACCTGTTTTCTGCAACTTTTGCCGAATTCCTTTTAATAGACTTAATCAGCTGACCATATGGAGTATCATTGATAGAGACAGCTGGCATCTTTATTGGTTTGCTTGGCTGAAAAATAAAGCAAAATTGTCTTTGTTTACTAGTAGTGTAATGACATACCAATACAGTATTGTATCGCCTTACGAGATTCACGATGCATTACATCGAGTTACAACTTCTGTAGTATAATGCATTCATATATTACATTACAAGTCTGTAAAAACATCTGACAAATAACAGAAAGTGTTCAAGAACCACTTTATGCAGATTCCCTATTATTTCCCGGTTGGCTATAAATAGCAGAATCTTCAAAGTGCCCCAAACATATATCTTTCTCCTCTACAATATCCCATCATCCCTGTCAGAAACTTAAAAACAAATGATTCAGGTATGTGATTTACCTGCAGAAAGGGAGATAATATGAACTTATGAAATACATGTACTGTATTAGGATACAGATTGCACCAGATCACTGTCCTACTGGGATGCATATCTTCTTGCAGCCTCATTGTATCGCTGCACCTTATTATTAAATCTGTTTGTACAATACACAGCGAAAACATGAACTTCACTTACAAGTGTAGTTGGTCTCAATGCTTATAGTTGCACAGACATACATAGATTTGGAGTTAATAAGTTGTAAATTCTTACACGTGTCACAAGTATAATATAGTTACTTAAATACATAGACAACGTAAAGATAGTTACATATTCTCACCTGCGTTGCTGATGTTGGGTTTAGCAGTGGGTGAAGGTAGCCATTATCGTCATCCTCGTCTTCATGGCCTGAAAAATAAATTTGTCACATGGGATATTAGACAAGGCCGCGACTAAAAAAAACAACCATTAAACTCACAAAATGGATACAAAACATGCATATTACTAGGAGATAATTTTTTCATTTTTAATATAATAATTTTCCATTTAACTAAATGAATTGCCAACGAAGTCTGACCTTCGTCTTCTTGTTCCTGGGTCTGTGGTTTGTATTTCCCAGACTTGATCATCTTCACCATGTGTTTGTAGTACTGCGACAACTCGTTCTCGAAGTGCATGAAGTCAAACTGGGGATTGCCCGACTGCTTGGTCTTGATGATGATCTCCATCTGGGCTCCGTGTTCCTCCACAAATTTCGCAGTCTTCTCAATGATGGCATTAGCCTTCTTGCTGGCTGGCTGTAATCACAGGATCATGTGATCAATACTTGGGCTTCCATGGAGAGTATTTTAACCAATTAACAAGCTAACCAGTGAGCCCTCATGCCATCCTTAAACACATGAGAAAATGTCCAAGGATGCCCCCGAATCTGTTTGATTAGAGATATTTAAAGGTTTAGTGTGCAAAGACTGGCTATAAACTTTTCAGGAATTCACACATAACTACAAGTCAGACAGTAAGTGTGGGCCAGGCAAACCAATGGTTGATATTATGATATTATAATGAGGAATACAGTAAATGTTACCCACTAATGGGGGTGGGGGTGGGGTGGGAGGGAGAGATCGAGGGGCAAATGTTCCCCAACCCAGTTCTCCCTGGGAGTCAATCATTTGGACTCACAAAACTAAGCTGAAAATGCTTAAGAACCAGATGTACACATGACCTGTTCTGGATAAGATGAAGGATCACCTAGAATACGTACCAAGGTAACACCTTTAGGCACTTGTAGTTCTGGTGGGGGAGCAAAGGGCTTGTCATCTTCTATTTCT
This sequence comes from Haliotis rubra, assembly GCF_003918875.1. Taxonomy (NCBI): domain Eukaryota; kingdom Metazoa; phylum Mollusca; class Gastropoda; order Lepetellida; family Haliotidae; genus Haliotis; species Haliotis rubra. Next base: position 903,980 of record NW_025766337.1, on the reverse strand, counting down.
TTTAATCCTGGAATTAAATAAAAATAAAAGTAAACCACAAACAAAGACAGTCACCTCCTAGGTTCCAATATTTCAGTTGCGCCACTGTGTCAGTAAAATGTGGAAGGAGAGCGCTGCATGACACAGGTTGTAGATGACTCACCTTGGTCAAACAAACCATAAAGGGATTTATCCAGGATACTGAACAAAGTGCCCTTAGAAGGAAAATTTAATAAACCCCAATATTTTGATATTGTTTGAAATTAGTTTCACTTTATTCTTCTTTTTTTCCATTAATTTGGGGAATTTTAGAGTCACAAGCTACAGATTTGGGTCTGAATAGTAACCTCTGAGCAGGTGTAAAAAATCTCTGACTTGGATCAAATATCAACGACTGTTGATGAGAAGATCCTGGTATGGTTAAGCGATGCTGCAAAATAATCTTGGCAGCAAAAATGTAATTTTTATGATAAAATTATTGTTTTTATACTTATCCTGACTCATGATTATTGCTTATCTCCCTTCTCCTTCGACGGTCAAGTGGACACCTTGAATCCTATTCAAATTCACTGAAGCGTCTGTACCATCACTCACCCTGAGTTACCTCCCCTATTCCCGCCAAAACCGGTCCCACGTGACCTGAGACCAGCTTTTATCACTCTCTCCGTAATATGCCCACATTGCGACTTACAGTGAAGAACCATAATGCTGAGAGTGGGGACGGCCGGGAAGGCTTATCTCATGAGTCAGGATAAGTATAAAAATAATAATTTTATCATAAAAATTACATATTTTTCCTTATCCTGACTCATGATTATTGCTTATGAAATCCGACGGAATAGGTGGTGGGTCAGCCACCTAACGGGATTCACTGTGGCTGTCTATATATAGTCCGAACGCTTACCCCCTGTAAAATCCTGTTGTTGCCTTCCCTTGTGAATTCGTCATATAGGGGGGACAACCTACTCTTAATTGATTAAGAGAAGTAAATCTTATAGATTTCCGTTGTTTTAGATAATCTAGTATTCTAGATATTCCAAATGATCCATATGTTAAGGTAAGGACTATTACCGAAACTGGTATTGCAACCAATAAGTTAAGTAAGGCCTATTACTTAACAAGGTTTATATCACTCATGTTCTGACTTCTCAAGTAAGTCAGGTGGGCATGGACTCTCTGCTGCTGGTGGCAATGGGACAGTTGCCTAGCGTCTACAAGTCAACGTGATTAGGGTGAGTTCTCAATGTCTGGTTGGATTTGTGAGTTGTTGAGCCACTACTAGTGGTCCGAACTGGTGAATGCCTGATACATCCTCTGTCGCAATATCTCGTAGATAGTGATTAGCAAACACCGTGTCCGATCTCCAAAAACAGCCTTCCGTGATCGATGATAACGAGCAATTCTCATGTAGTGCGAGTGTTGATGCTAATGCTCTTATTTCGTGTGGATTGCATGCTGTAGGTGGCGGTAATCCTGCTGTTTTGTAGGCTCTCAAAATAACTGCTCTAATCCAAAAGGATATTGTGGTTCGTGAGACCTCAATCGATGTAGCAGGTGATAATGAGATGAAAAGACGTTTAAACTTTCTCCTTCTTGTCGTAGTTCGTTGTAAGTAGATTCTTAAAGCTCTTACTGGACATAAGGATAAATCCTTTCTGTCTTGATGTCCAAGGACTGATGACAGTGCTGGTACATGAAATTGACGATCTGGTTGACCAGGAAGTTGATTCTTTGCTATGAAATCCCATCTCAGTCCTAAATGGACTGCTGCATGCTCTCCTGTGTCGAACCTCGTTGGTGCGAAGTCAAGAGCATGTATTTCTGACATTCTAGCTGCTGTAGCTGAGGCAAGGAGAAATATCGTTGTTTGAGTGAGGAACTCAAAAGTTGCATCTTGTAAAGGCTCATAATCCTCACTTGTGAGATGTTGTAGCACTATATTGAGGTCCCATGATGGAGCTCTAAATTTCCGTTGTTGATCCTCAGGAACTTTGGTGAGTTTAACTCCCGAGTTTGTGGTAATCACCGAACTGATTGCTGCTAAGTATGTTGAAAGTGTTGATCCTTTCAATTGTTTGGTTGATCTGAGTTGGCAGAGATATACTGCTACTTGCGGATGTGTTGCTTCCGCTGCTGTGAATTGTTTGCTTGTAGCAAATTGATAAAAAATTCCTCCATTTATCATCATACAGATTACGGGTTGAATGTCTTAAGGCCAGTGTAACTGCGTTAGCAGCTCTCGTGGAATAACCTCTTTTCTTCAAACAGTGCGTGATACGCTCCATACGTGTAGTCTGAGATTTGTTGGATTGCTGTGCAGTTGTTTTGTGTGAGGATGAATCAGTAGGTTTGGCCAATCTGGAAGTTTTAGTATTGGCTCCCCTAATAAGCTTATTAGGTCTGGAAACCATGTTCTCGCCGGCTAGTAAGGCGTACGCATTTAGACCTTCCCATGATATGGTGAGGACGTCTGTTGGCCATGCTTGTGGATCTGGTACTGGTGAGACAAACGTTACAATCTGATGATTGAATCGTGTTGCAAAGAGGTCTATGAGAGGGCAACGCTGTTCTCTCGTTATCAGTAGAAATGCTTCCGGGTGTAATTTCCACTCTGTAGGTGATGGTCTCATCGGTCTGGATAAGGTGTCTGCTAGGACGTTTTTCGCTCCCGGAATGTGACAAGCTCTTATCCACAGATTGAGGTTGTCTACTACATTGAATAGTTGAAATGTTAGTCTTAGTAGAGGCGCTGACTTTGTTGATCCTTGTAGGTTTATCTAAAACGCTACTGTTAAGTTGTCTGTGTGTATCATGAGAACTTTATTCCTGAGTACATGCGCCCAATGTTGAATTGCCTCTATAACTGCCTTGAGTTCTAGTTGATTTATGTGTAATTTCTTTTCAATTGGTGACCAAACTCCTGGGGCGACTTTGTCGTTGAAGTGCGCTCCCCTTCCTTGTAGGGATGCGTCTACATACAGATGTAGTCTGTATACCGGCTCTTTCAAATAAGTTCCGTAGCAAACATTCAACTTGTTTGTCCACCACATTAGGTATTCCTTCAAGTGTTGAGGAATACTTATGGGTTGTAGATTTTCCAGATGTGGTGTTAAGAACCACTGAATTGGACGTAGTTGTAACCTTTCCCTGCGAGTTAGGGATTGAACTGACGTTAGGAGGCCCAATAATCTCTGCCACTCTCTTATCAGGCGAGGTTCGTTCAAGGCGATGTGTAGACATTTCTGTATAATATCCCATCATTCCTGTGGGAGTACAATTCGATTTTCTCTGGTGAGAAACTTGATTCCCAGGAATTGTCATTCCTGTGACGGACATAGTTCTGATTTCCTCCTGTTGACTAACCATCATAGTTGAGTTAGTAGTTGAATCGTCAAATCTAGCTGATGTTTGAGTTGATTTGCTGACTGATCTGCCTGAATGCCGTCGTCCAGATAAAAGACATTGCGAACCTCTCTCTGATGTAGAAACGCCACAATTGGTTTGGTGACACGTGTAAATAGCCTCGGGGCCAATGAAATTCCAAAGGGGAGTACTTTCCTTTGATAGTGCTTCCCTTGATATAGGAATCGTAGGTATTTCCTTGATTCTGGATGTATGGAGATGTGTAGGTACGCATCCTGTATATCTATGCTGGCTAGGTAATCGTTGGGTCTTATTAAGTGTCTCAGTTGAGGTAGATGAAGCATCTTGAACTTCTGTGGTTTCGGTAGAAAGTCTAGGTTGAATCGTTCCATATTGTATACGAGACGGAACTTCTCTGTGGAGTTCTTTTTGGGTACTAGAAATATCGGGGAATAAAATCCTGGCGTGAGACTGTTTTCTTCTATAATCTCTACTGCATTCTTTGTCAGTAGTGAATTGATAGCGTCTGATAGCTTGATGCATTGTTGGTTTGAATAATGATGTATTTGTGGTATAATGGTGAGAGGTGGTCTCGCCTTGAGTTGAATTCTGTAGCCTTCACGTAAGACTTGTACCACAAAGTTGTCTTGTAGTATTTCCCAATTTTTCCAGTACAGACCTAGACGTCCCCCCACTGATGTGGGCTTCACTGGCCCGACTGGAGGAGGGACAACCCAGTTGGTCCGAAGCTGATTTTCATTGACGTGTTGAACGGGAGGATCCTGATGAGCGACCTCTCCCCCGGATCGTCCTCTTGAGTTGTCATATGGACAACGAAAATTAGTTCTTTTACCTTCTCGAGCTCCGGGAGCTCTCTTTTCTCTGGCCTTTGTATGCCTGGGAACTTTGAACGAAATTGTCCTCTTCGTGACGATTGTCGATACATGTTATTCATCGTCTGCATAGATCTGATGAGCATCTGATCTCTGTTGCCCTGACATACTTCCCGTGATGTCGATCTAATACTTCCATCAAATAAAGTGGACGCAGCCCATGGTTGTCGTAGAAGCACCTTAATATGAAAATCTGGCCAATTGCAAGATGCAAGTAGTCCTTGACGACGAAGTAGGGTTAGTCCTGCTGATGTTGATGCCAAATGATCAGACATAAATTCCTGATCCTTCTTGTGTAAGACCAACGGTGACAATATCATCCTTTCTGTTTCTGTTGTCGGATTCTGGAAGTTGTTGATTAGAGCCTCATTAATGGCTCTAGATCTGGCTAGTCCAAAGAATGTACGCCTTGTCGTCGTTCTAATTTGGCCAGCTCCCTGTCTTCTACTTCGTAGTTGTGTGATTTAGATTCATTGATGAGATAATAATCATCGTCAATCTCTGGTGCCCTGAAGAATTGTTCCATACTATGTAGTGGAAATTTCCTTGCATTAAATGATGGTGTATGTTGACCTTGATGTCTGGTAGCATTCGCGAATGTTAACTTGAGGTTTGATGAAACCTGTGATATAGGTTTAATAGGTGGTATAGTTAATGTCTCAAGATCCTTATCTATAATACGATAAGTCTCGGATGAATTCTCGTTGTGTGTTGGTGAAGCAATTGGTAACCCATCTCTTATCCAAGATAATACTTCTGCATCAGGATATATTGTAGGTTCCTCCGATTCTTGTAAACTCGTTTCTGAAGTGTGTGTCTCCTCCTGAGTACTCTCATTTGTAGCCTGTGTAATCGTCTGTTGATTATCTGATGATGAACGTTGTTGCGTAGCCAAAACTACTTGGCGTGTAATACTGGCTACAAAATCCTAATCTACCGGTGTATTCGTTGAACAATCAGATGAAAATTCTCTTTCCGTCTGTAGTGCAACAGTTGTCTGATTTGATGCACTTTTCGTAGTTCTCGTAGAAGTTAAATGATCAATAGACGTAGTCTCTGATATTTGAGACGATCTATTCTGATTGTCTGATGATGAACGTTGTTGCATAGCCAAAACTACTTGGCGTGTAATACTGGCTACAAAATCCTGATCTACCGGTGTATTCATTGAACCAGTCAGGTTCGCGAAAGGTTGATTTATATCTGCCTGCTGATGCGTTGAAACTCTCTGTTGTTGAGGGGATTCACGAACCCCGTCAGATGAAAATTCTCTTTCCGTCTGTAGTGCAACAGTTGTCTGATTTGACTCACTTTGCGTAGTTCTCGTAGAAGTTACATGATCAGTAGACGTAGTCTCTGATGTTTGAGACAATCTATTCTTATTGTCTGTAGAAGGGTTCGCGAACCCTGATGTCGAGAAGGGTTTATAACCCCTGACGATGTGCTTGGAGGGTTCGCGAACCCTGTAGTATTCGATGATCTACGCTGGGATGAATGTTTCTTCCACGACGACGATGATGATTTTGACGTATGTTATTGCGAACCTGACTTCGCTAACTCTCTCGGAGTACTAGTAGATGTCTGAGATGAAGTCAAGATGATCTGCGGTTCTAAAACCGGTGGTGATCTGTCGAGTCGAGATATGGCATTCTCAAATGTCATAGGTGTATCTGATGATCTAGTAGATATACACGATGTAGATCTCGTAGTTGTAGAGTTTGCAGACAATCTAGACGATCGTTTCTTCCTCGCCAGGCGTTGTAGTTCAGTCTCCTCTGTCGGAGGTGATTTTCTCTTGGAAGTAGACTGCGTAGCTGTTGCTGAAAGCGTGACAGAAACGGGAGAAATCCCTGGGAAATTCTCCTTATTATGTTGTGACATTTCAGTACCAGTTGTAAGAGAACTACCCCTTACCGCTGACTTGTTTACACAATGTTGTTTATCTATAGTCCTGCGTAAGCAGGCTGATAAATATTTAGTAAATAATTGTGTTGATAAATTAATGCAATATTGGCACCGTGAATCAAAAGAACAAGTATGAAGGCAACAAGAGGAGCAAACAGGATGTGGATCGAACGCAGATAGCCTCAATCTGCATTGCTGACATGCCACCATTGAACAACACCTCACCTGCAACGAAGTGAAAATGCGTAACTTTAGTAGAATTTTACATAATAATATACATATGGATACAACTAATATGGATCTAAATACAATCTGCGGCCACAATTGATGATATAAGGCCGAAAGGAAAGGATATCTGCCGCAAATAGGACCCGTCAGGACCGCCCGACCGTCGGCGAGGGCGATGAAGGAGAGAGTGATAAGAGCTGGTCTCAGGTCACGTGGGACCGGTTTGGTGGGAATAAGGGAGGTAACTCAGGGTGAGTGATTGTACGGACGCTCCAGTGAATTTGAATAGGATTCAAGGTTTCCACTTGACCGTCGAAGGAGAAGGGAGTTAAGCAGTAATCATGTGTCAGGATAAGGAAAATTTATTTTTTTATTGAGTGAAGTAATTAAAAATTTCTTACTATCCTAATCCAGAGATATCTTAACATTGAATCCTTATGCAGCCTTCAATGCACATGTAAAACTAAGCATTAAAGCATTTTCATCTGAACTACCCTTTGTGATCCATCAAATACAAGTCACCTCCACAAGCCACTACAACCGCTTGAACTGGGAAATGTTTAAATTCCAATCCTGACATTTTAAAGGACATTAGCAGCTGACTGTAAACATACCTTGCTGCTGCTCCAATGTATCTTCCACAGGCTGGTCGTAGCTGAACCCAACTGCCTTGTAACCATCATGCAGGGACTCATAGTAACGCTTCCATTCCTCCTCTGGGAAAACGAAGGATTTGCAATACATTACAGTGCTGTAGACAGTACAGGGATTTACAGGACGCGAATTCCTGCATCCTAAACACATAAAAATTGACAATGGGCGCAACAAAATTTATAAGTGCATCCACAGGGATGCAGACAAAGTTCAAATACTTTTTGTAAAAATTCCAGTTCGCTGCTAGTACTAGCTGGGTTATGGTATCATTTGCAATTTAATTACTGTAACAATGCGATGATCATGATACACAACACAATAACAGTATTGATAATAATATTTAAGTTGTTCTCCAGGACCCCTGAAAATTAAGAGTATGAGTCCCAGGGACCCTCAAATACAGGACTCCAATTAAATCCCAGCAGTATACACGGTGGATTCTACCTTGACCTTTACATACAAAACTAGGGGTCCAGCGGATCCTAAAGTAAGGCCAGAAATGATTGGAAAATGCTTTTTGGCTTCAATATCAAAATGATTAATTTGACACAAGACAAAAGCACATATATGATACATGTACGACTCTACCTAGTTGGATATTAAAGCTCAGATGAAAAAAATGAACTTGAGGGATGACTTCACAGGAGGAAATTTTGACGTTTTAACAACATTTGTAAATATTTTAAGTACAAACTGTAGGTTTGAAATACAGACTATAATTATTCACATAGCCTCAACTAATTAAATTACATCAATGATTGCAAAAATTTAGGGTTTTTTAAACATCTATATGTGAAAAAGATGGAACTCTTGTAGTAGTTATATTCAATATAATTACATAAAAAAGTCTTAAGTCAAATCGCATAGATAATCTTGTTGACCCATAGAAGTTTCACTTCGTGTATGAGCATTGAACTGGCAACATGCGATTTGATATCTCTGCAGAACAATTAACTCAAATTTATACCAGTATTTCATACTAGAGAAACAAAGGGGGAAACCTCTCGTCAGTTATGACAGGGTTTACTATAGAATGTGTAAATCCCTTAATTTGACATATAGTCAGGTTTACAAAGTTGTAATTTATGTAAACAAATCAGTTACCTCAGGGGTTGTGTCAAAATCAAAACCAGGTAGGAAACACAAACTGGATAGCTTTGATAAGGGTGTCAAACGCTGTGCAGTTTATAAACTGTGTGAACGCAAAATCCTACTGACGTGTGCTAAAATACAAGATGAGATCAAAGATAAAATAAATGTCTCGAAAACAACACTTATTGTAGCTCTGGTAGAAATGGGGTTCAGGTACACCAAAATGGGAGATGACAGAGCTGTGTTTAGAGAAAAGTACACAATCCTGTCCATGCGATCAGCTTATCTCAGAACAGTTGAAGAATACCGCAATTTGGGGTTTCAAATCATACACCTTGATGAAACCTGGTGTAATAAAAATCACTTAACCGATCGGATGTGGCTTCCTTCAGATTGTTCTAAGGAAACCCGTGTTACCATCAGGTAAAGGTAGACAGACACTTGATCATCTTACATCCGGATACCCGTAGCAAGGGATTGATTGGGGGTTGTGACTTTGTTTTTGAGGCCAAGAAATCTGGTGATTACCATAGCGAAATGAATGGGCAGGTATTTTTGGATTGGTTCGAACATCAGCTTTTACCCCAGCTGGAGGAACCAAGCGTTATCATTCTGGAAAACGCCAGTTACCATAACCTGCTTGTGCCTGGTACCATCAAACCCACCATGAGCAATCTCAAGGCTCAGTTGCAGGATTTTTTCACTTCCTGTAACGTGCCTTACAGGCAATCAGAAACAAAGCCCCTAGCTCATGGAAAAAGTCCGGCAGCACAAAAAGCCAATCCAGTACATCACTGACGAACTAGCTGCAAAACAAGGCCACATAGTTCTGCGTACACCAGTACGGCACTGTGAGCTCAATCCCATTGAGCTGATCTGGGGTAACTGTAAGAATTTTATTGCTCGCAATAATACCACATTCAAGCTTTCAGACGTTAAAGAGCTTGTGTATGCTTCTTTTGCGAGGATTAGCCCAGAAGTGTGGCAAAAGGCTGAAGACCGTGTTCTCAAAATCGAGGACGAATACCGTCTGCGGGACAGCGTTAACGTCAGCCAAGTTGCACCTGTTGTAATTCCGCTAAAGTCCTCGACCAGCAGTGATACTGACACTTGATATTTTGAGACGGTCCCTGACATGCACTGCCTGTGCGTTACATAATGCTGTAACCCTGTCTGCCTGCCAGGTGGGTCACAGTATAGTTTGTTTTTTTTAAGTGTTTCTCCCATGGAATTTTTTCTAAGTTTTTCGATATTTTACGAGTAATCATTATGATTAGGGAATGGTACATCGTGATTACTCATATGCCATATAAGGTCGAGGTTGTATGAAGGATTATATATGAGTTTTGAATCTGAAATATCAACCATTATCAAATAATTGCCAAAAAAGCATTTTCCAAGCATTTCTGGCTATACTTTAATTACTACTTTTAAGGGTCTTTACTGGAAACATGAAGGTCATGGCTTAATGGTGCAGCTAACTGTAACATTTCCTACTTGCTTTACTTACAATAACTATATATTTCTTCTCATGAATTTATAGTGCTTTCCTGCATTGCTCTTGACACAATATACATTTATTTCTGCGACCATTTTCGACATTTTTATACATGACACACATTTCAGCATCAGGTAAAATGAAGACATTACTTATAAAACAATGAGAGGTCTGGCATAGCATGATGTTCATTCACATCACAAGCATATTCTTACAATAACAAAAATTCCATGTCAAAATGTTTGATCTTATGTGATTTTGAGGTGTTGAAATTAATCTTGTTCTTAGCACAGGGGCTTAGTCGAAAGTGTTTAAACTTTGAAAATATGTTTAAATCAATACAATTTCCAAAAACTGGTCTTGTAAGATGACTTTCACATGATCTACAGTTTTGGCTGATTTTGAAAGAAATTCATAGGCATGACAGTGACACAAGACACACCCATTTCAAAATGTGTACTCAAGTCAATACATTAACACATGCAACAATGTACTGTAACTAACAGTAACACACTGCCAAATATTTCTACCTTGATATAACTCTGCTTCTGCAATATCTGTTCGTAGTTCCAGATATCGTTCTTCATCACAGGCAGTTTCAACAGCTGTCTCAGTCTCAGACAACTCAATGTTTTCTTTTTTGACATTCTCAGCATCATACGCAGACAGGTCATACAGATGTCCTCGGCCGTCGTACCTGCCAAGTCAAGGTCATAACTCAGCACAAATTCTTCAACAATATATCAAAAGTCACTGACTTTTGAAGTCGTTTCATAATGGAACCAGATACAATATGGCACCACAACAATACGCAATAACTGCTCAGTTAAAGAGTAATTTTCAAATGGTTACCTGATGTTTAGTCCTAATTACTTATTCATATTTTTATGATAAGTACAGGCAATTTGGTGTACCTTGTCAAAGACAGTTTTGAACTAATCTATCTGGAACAGATGCATTTTAACATATGCATGTTTCTCAAACAGTTCTTCAGAAATTCTTTCTTCTATCTGATGTTTGATGCAATGTTTGAAGCCAAATAATCAGTGGAGAAATCTCTTAAGATTAAACATGTTTGACACCATAATAGTTCCCTTCTTACCTCCAAATTTTTTATCTTTGACATGACAGGTACCTCTTGACACAATCAAGTTTGCCAAAGTTTATTTATTAAGTGACAGAAAAGATGAACATTTCATCAAACCATTTTCATACCCAATATGAGGCCACACCAACAAAGACGGAGTCTGTCAACACTTCAATCTGGAACGAAAACATTTAGATGGTGGTTTTTGTCCACCCATGGCTAAAAACAAAAACATATCTGCACAATTTTCTAAATAATGTCCCATGTCACTGATGACATAGATTGTGCAGAATATTTCCATTGGCCATCTGCCATTTGACAGCTGCGGTGTAGGTGGGTTGTTGCCTCTGAAGCCAGGAGTTCTCTCCCTTCCCTTGTCATGTCACCTCCGGTAGCAAACAACACAAACCATTACCACTTAGCTACAAGACCGTTGTTCCTGCAAATTAATCTTGAATTAGGACCCGCGCGATTTGTAAACACGAGAAATTCGAAACTTCTTAGAATATTCCACTGGAAGAGCCACAGACCTGTCAATCATAAGACGATCGTCGCCCATCCATGGGATAAGGTGTTTCCCTTGATCGATATAAGATGCCTTTTCATCATCCCGAAACACTTTACAGGCATAACCAAATACAAACAAATCTTCAAGTTCACTGTTCGTCCTGGCCGTCTCAGGAGCATTGTCCTGTGCCCACCACATGGACGCCATTTTCGTTCAATTACTTTAGGGTCAATGAATTATCATTAAGAGGCGTGAACATGTTCCCATGTGATCGTCAGAGTTGAACTTGGAACTCGACGATAAGATACTTTAATGTATTTTATGATTTACAATCGTGTAATCACTTATAGCACCTAGGCTTGTGCATGTTGATGCACTTTTAGTAATCTTGACTGTCTTCAGAACACAATTTCTCACCCCCCTTTATATGGACCCGTCCTCTCTGACGTCATTTCCCAAAATGGAGGGTATAGAGTCAGCGGAACTAGAAGTTCAGCATACAAAATATTTACGCAAACGTATTTCTGACGTTCTAAGTCTTGACAAATCAAGTAAACATCTAAGATCGGAACTAGAGAGCTATTGTGATGAGACAAATCAACGGATACCATTTCGTTTGGTCAAGAAAGTATATGAAATCCTGAATGAAGGTGCGTGAAATGGGTTTTAAGAAATGGGAGATAACTCTCACATTTGTTTACTACTCCAGGCGATATTTCTTTTATCAGGTTGGGGTAACCTACCGATCGGCCTATAATAGGCCAAATGGGATATAATAGGCCATTCCGCCGATTGACCTATAATTATGATATTTATCAAATAAATTTAAAGTGGTGCATTTCCACATGAGGATATTAACACTGAAGGGGCCGTTGTCGGCACAGGTACTACAGATACGTACCCCCAGGTACGACGGCCACCTTATCCCCGAAAACGACCCCTTCAGCATTACTAACATCATTCAAGTTTTGATGTCCTAAGGTTTTCATTCAAACCCTTTTTGAGCATTTTGATCACATAATAAAGGGGTTTGGAAATTGCTAATTAAATATAAGTCTATAATATTTTTGACAATTTTCACTGAAAATTAATGCCATAGATAATCAGTTTTAGTTTTCAAAATGAAAATCTGTGCAAAATTGTGTTCTTAAATGAAACATCTTTTCCTGAACATTATATAAGTTTCCATTTTATCTAAAAACTTATTTTTTTCAAGCTGAGGAGGTCCATTAACTATTCATCTCTATGAACATTAAAACCATTTCATTCAGAAATTGATAGTTTGTGAAATAATAATAATAATGGTCAAATATAGCCCGATTGGCCTATAGCAAAACAGGCAGAACGGCCTTTAATATCCTGTTCGGGCCTTTTATAGGCCGATCAGTAGGTTTCCCCAACCTGTTTATAGACGTACTCATCATTTCACTTGAAGGATGAGGACTATGTTTATTGATATACAACTTCTTTATTCTGTATGGGCGACGTTTCGACATAGATTCTAATTTCGTTGTCAAGTAAGTGATGAAACACTTGATGAATCACTTACTTGACAACGACATTAGAATCTATGTCGAAACCTCGCCTATACAGAATAAAGAAGTTGTATATCCATAAAAATAGTCCTCATCCTTCATCTACCCAACTTCTAGAATGCCAATCAAAGAATTCATTTCACTTCTTCGGGAATGCAGATGTTATGATTGTATTTATGTTTACCAATGCAAATAGTGTGATGATGATACACAATGTTTCGAGAAGAAAATAAGGCAAGAAAATGTTTTATGTCGAGGCTATTTTATTGTGTGTCATCAGTTATGTTGTAAATGACATACTTTCTTTAGACGGAGAAAAGATTTATCTTCACGAGCTTATGCAAGGGAGTGAAGTGTGTCTTCCAACAGTCAAGTTGCCACCAAGGGTACGTTAACGCAAATGTTGATAAGAATTCTGATACTATTGCCAGCATACTAAATAGACCGCCCTGTGGGCAGTAATGCAAACTGTTGGACATAATGTTTTACAGTAACTGTTCATAACAGATGTAGATTTGATTAAACTCCAAATGTACAGAGAGGCACATAACTTTGGTTTTGTTTTCCTTCTGTGGTAAGTTGATCTTGATTGTTATAAGTGTTGTATGATTAATGATAATAAGACATGACTGAGTAGGTGAAGTGGTTTGGTGAAACTTCCATGTTTGGTCAACATGGCCGAGGTGTTGCAATTAGTTCTGTGTGTTCCTTAACTTGTACTAATATACCTCCTCAAATATCTGTTCACCAGCACCATCCCTAATTGTTCACTAATTGCAGTTGTGTTTATCTTCTAGAATCCTGAACTCGAGGCGAGAATACAGAAGCTGAAAGCTGAACAATCTAACAGGGAGTACCGACACATGACTCGGAATATTGACAGACAGAAGGTAGGAATTGTTTGTTATGTCAACACAGCCATAATGGATTGTCCAATGCATTACATATAAATTAGAGCATGATATGCTTGCTGGAAGATGAATTGATGCTAAAAGTAGACATTCAGTCAGATGACATTGTTCTTACATGACTGAAACAAGCAACAATATTACCAGGATTACAGATTACGCAAACCTCATGCATAACTGGGATTTACCTCCCGTTTTAGTTCTCAGGAAGACATGCTTTCCAAATGAACTTTTCTCTTGTTGAGGAAAAATATTGAGACCCCACTTGAGGATAGCTGTAATTTTTTAGGTAGATTGTCGTTTTGAGTTTAAAATACTTGAGATTAAACA